>NC_139843.1:3763022-4058022 GCF_963691815.1 Echiichthys vipera | reverse complement strand
CTGACGGTGTGCGTTTGTCCTCACAGGGAACAGGATGTACATGCACCCCGACTCTCCCAACACAGGCGCTCACTGGATGAGACAAGAAGTGTCTTTCAGCAAACTCAAGCTCACCAACAACAAGGGCAGCACCAATAACGTGGCCCAGGTACCGTTTCCTGCTTCCTGTTCTCCGTTCTACTGCCTTTTGTCTCTCCTCTAATAATTCTGCAGAGCTTCTGAAACCACTGACTGTAATCATCTCATCTCATCTTCATCCGCTTATCCGGGGTCGGGTCGTGGGTGCAGCAGCTTTAGCAGGGGACCCCAAACTTCCCTTTCCCGGGCCACATTAACCAGCTCTAACTGGGGGATCCTGAGGCGTTCCCAGGCCAGTGTGGAGATCTAATCTCTCCACCTGGTCCTGGGTCTTCCCCGAGGCCTCCTCCCAGCTGGACGTGCCTGGAACACCTCCCTAGGGAGGCGCCCAGGGTTCATCCTTACCAGATGATCCTGAACCACCTCAACTGGCTCCTTTCAACACAAAGGAGCAGCGGCTCTACTCCGAGTTCCTCACGGATGCTGAACTTCTCCCCCTCTCTCTAAGGGAGACTCCAGCCCCCCTCCTGAGGAAACACATTTCAGACGCTTGTACCCGCGACCGCGTTCTTTTCAAATTTACACAGATAAATTACAGTGTTCATTTTCCGCATCATGTTTCTGATGCCAAATCAAAATGAAACACATTATTGGTGTCACAGAAAACTGCCCTCAGATGCACATAATGCATCTGCAACCTCCCCGGTTTGAATCCAAGTTCACATTACCTGTTTGTCTTCTCCAGATGATCGTGCTCCAGTCGCTCCACAAGTACCAGCCTCGTCTTCACATCGTGGAGGTCAAGGAGGACGGCTCTGAGGACGCCTTCCTGTCGTCCAAAGCTCAGACCTTTATCTTCCCGGAGACTCAGTTCATCGCCGTCACCGCTTATCAGAACGCAGATGTAAGTCGCACCGATGACGGGAAAAGTAGTTTTGAATGAGTACCGTTTCAAGTTATGGTCAACCCCTCAGCTCAGTTTTGGTTTTTAAAGCAACTTAGATGTGGAAACGCCTGAGAAGAAATTAGAATTTTTGTATCTTTGATTTATTTATAGGTATAACGTGTAACATTTCTGCTTTAAAATATGTTAAAAACAACTCGACCTGTTATATATTTAGCTGAGTTGTTTGTCCCAAATGTTTCCAGCAATGTTCAAACCGGGAAAAGTGACGTCATATCCCCTTTGTGCATGCATGCAGAAGCTCCGTAAATTTACATTTTATCCAGTTTTGAGCCAAATTTCTACGACACACTCTTGAGATCTTGATCTTTGGTCTTATCAGATGATCTTATCAGGGAAACAAGCTGAGCAAAGGTTCCCCTCCAGGACGTCTTTCATCCACGGACGAAACGGATTTTTACAGTGAAACTGCTTTTGTTAAAAACCTACAGAGCGATGAACACTGAAGGAGTCCTAACTGAGAAGCTTTAACTAACTCACTGTCCCGCGCGGCTTCGCTACGTCACCAAACTGTGTCTTTTCTTATTGTTTTGATTGAGAGGCAGATAATTACACATCGCCTGTTTAAATTTTACACATATTCATTGTAAGAACTACTAATTATAACTGTACTATACTGAGGATTTCATAACACCATAACAACATCTTATATATGTATCCTACTGTATATACATACTATATACATATATACTATATATTTAAGTTCAACCAGGAGTCACCTCACCTCAGCTGACCTGAGGACTGCAGCTCCCCAGTATGTGCTGTATATAGTTCCCCAAATACATTGTGTGTGTGTGTGTGTGTGTGTGTGTGTGTGTGTGTGTGTGTGTGCGTGTGTGTGTGTGTGCGTGTGTATGTGTGTGTGTGTGCGTGTGTGTGTGCCCACTCTAAACGTGGACTTTCCAACCAGAAGAAAAGAAAGCGCATGTGCTCCTCATTAGTTATTAATCGGTGACCTCCTCTCTCTCTCTCTCTGCGCTCTTGTTTCTCCTGCGTGGTTGCTCTTCTCCTTCTCTCTTTCCGATGCCTACATTCTCTCATTGCCCTCCTCCGATTCCTTACACAGATCACTCAGCTGAAAATAGACCACAACCCCTTCGCTAAAGGTTTCCGAGACAATTACGACACGTAAGTAATTTTTCTTTTGTAAAGAAACAAAACAAACTCATCACGAACAGTGTGACTGGATTATCGCTGGTGCTTAAAATGCCTGTTAATATTGGAGTAGATGCAATTACTGCGCTGCTCGAGCATGCTGCAGCGACAGGGTGTGAGGGGCTGTGAGATGTTTGATAGATAGTTTGAGGTTTGGGGCAGGAAATAACACCTTCTTCTTTTTTCTCTCTTCTCACAATCTCTTCTCCTCCCCTCCTCCTCCCTCCTGCCTAGGCTGTACGCTCCTCCTGACTCTGATCGCCTCACCCCCTCCCCTACAGAGAGCCAGCAGCTGTTGCCAGGGAGCTGCTACCCTCAGGGCTACCTATCTGAGCCGTACATGAGCCCCCTGCCCCAGAGCCGCTTCTACGGCCGCGAGCCTATCGCTATGAGCCAGCAGCACAAAGACCCCAACTCCAGCCCTGGTCCTCACAGCCGCTGGTACCTGCCGCCTCAGCAGGGTGTGGCCCCAAATCGGCTTGACTTCACTTCCTCCTATGAGGGGGATTTCTCCGGAAACGGTTTCTACAAGCCCTTCCCCTTGCAGACGTCCGCTCACCATGCCCTCAGCTACTACCCAGACCATCCGTTTGCATCTACTAGCGTGTCTGTATCCGGAGCCACCTCAGCGGGCTGGACCACCAGCCGGCCCACCCCTCAGTACCTCAGCCACCCGAGTAAGCCCGGCCCCAGCCTGGGCTGGTTCAGACCCATATCGTCCTCTCCTTCCTCCTCGTCTTCATCTACGTCACCTGGTAACCCCAGGCTGCACCAGCCCTCACTCCTGGAGCCCCTGCAGCCGGCCCTGCTGCAGGACAAGCCCAAAGACACTGTGGAGGTGGTGGTAGAGGACCCCTGGCTCGAGCCTCCCTCTGTGAAATCGGCGGCCTCGGCCGACTCGGGCCTGTTTGAGGGCGGCATGGGGGACAACAAGAAGAGGAGGGTGTCGCCGTACACGTCCAGCACTGAAAACTCCCCACCTCCGCGCAGTGGAGAGGTCTGCGAGAAGGACAGCAACAGTGATGCAGACTACTATGGCTTTTACACCCACTGAGGACCTCACACATTCGCCACAGTCTCTCCCAGCGTCTCCCCCACACCGCCCGCCCTCATGAACATTGGTCTGTCCAGTCAGGTCATGATAAAGGGCTGGAACAGTCTGTTTCTGACGCAGAACGTGCAGCCTCGTGTACTGTCACATCACAGCGTGGGCAGCCTCTCTATGAAGTCCCCTCTCAGAGTGTCAAATGATTACAGGAGCAACTTTTTTCCAAGGTTACTGTCTAAGTTAGTGGTGAACAGAAGTGGATGTGACTGGGGAACTGCCCTGGAGTCACATAAACACCACGCAGACAAACAAACCTGTGACTTAACCCTTTGAAACATCTGGAGAAAAATGATCTGCATATCTGCTTTGCTGACAGACGCCTGCAGGGATTGTCTGTTCTTTCTGCATCAAACACTCTCTCTGTCTCTTTGGCTCCGTCTTGTCTCCGTCTGTCTCTTCCTTCTCACCCTCAACCTTTCACACATACTCTCACAATATGCTCACGGTCATTTCCCCCTGATGATTCTGAGCAGAAATTACATTTCAAACACAGTCTTCTTCTCTCCAAAACCCGGCCCAATAGGTTTAGTGCAGCGCCCACCAGTGGCGACAGAGGAGCGTTGCAGTCTGACGGTGCAGAGGGTCAGAGTCAACTGATGTCAGGAGGTTAAGACGGTTTAGCGAGCACATGTTCGGAAGCACGGACGCTAAGCTTATTCATCCCACTCTGTGTGTGTGTGTGTGAGTTAAGTAAATCAGTGACAGCAGAAATAGCAAGTCCTTATAGCTGGAGACGACCCAACATATCTCACAGGTGCAAAAGAAAAGCTGAGAAGTTCCTGTGAATCTCAAGCTGGGATAGAAATTTACATTTTATAAAAACACACTGTCCATCTGGGAGTCTGCAGGGTATAGAAGAGTCATCAAATCTCTGTTGGTTGTTATGTTAGCGCTGTAATGTCATTAAATCCCTGCACTTTACGTCTGAAACACAGAGACAGCTCACATCTAAATGATGGTTTAAGATGGTAAAATCTCACCTCAGTACTCACAGTTTAAGCATCTGGACCTTTATTTTGATCTCAGCTACACGCCTGAAACGTGACCTCATCTTGCACAGTTGTGACGCTGTTGTAGAGACTAAATATATATATACATATAAACACCAGGCAAAACACTCAAAACTGCCTCTGTGTGAGTTCCCACAGTCTCCAGAACCACATTTAGCCCAAACAGACTTTTCATCAACTGGTTTGGAGCGAATGAACAAGGCTACAGTTTGGTCTGAAGTTGGTTGGTTACACATGGCTGTAATCCACCAGTGAACAGAGTAGAAGAAGGAGAGGATGCTAACTGGAAACAAAACAACAGGCCCTCGCCATCTAACCGTATACAAGAGAAAAGAAAGAGAGGTCTTTTAAAGGTAACATGTCTCAACTGAGCAAGTTTGAATTGTGTTGTGATGTTTAATGATGTCGGGAGAGAAAGACGCCCTTTTGATAATATTCAGAAAGAAAACACAAAAGGCAGAAATAGCTAATTACGTTACGTGAGAACTACTTGACAAAGGAAAGAACAACTAGACGCACATCTAGAAAGACGTAGGGTCTGGTTCGATGAGTGATAGACTTTCCACACGTATGCAATTCAAAATACCACTGCACGCAATCGGATAGTACCACGACCGACTACGACCAATCAGATCAATGAACAAGGTGACGGCTTTGACGCAGCAGCACTGTTGTCGTCCCGTTACGCCCGCCCATAACACAAAGTACGATTTGATTGGTGATCTGTGATTTTCTGACATAGTTCAGCTCCAGAGGCAGCTTCAGAGCAAACTGAGATTTGCTAGAGCTACGTCTGGATTTCCTGGGTAAAACAAAACACCTCAAATAAGCGTAAAAAAGGTGTTTCCATTCCTTTTCTAATGCCTTATTGCTCACAATGGAAACACAGCTAGCGTCCATCTCTGTCTTTTATTGCGTTGGGCCAATCCCCGCCAATCCCTGCACATCTTAGCAGCAGGCTTAGACAAGGACACACACACACGCACACAAACACACACACACACACACACATAAAGCCTGCGATCAATACCAGCATCAATAACGACATAACTGGAAAACAGTATCGGCAGAGGAACGTGTGACAGCTTAAAACACACAAACTGACACGAAACACTGCAGCATTCAGGTGAGACGACATTCAATCAGAGACTTTATCTCAAACAACACGTTCATCTTCTTTGCTGTAAAGTAGCAGCTGAGCAGAAGTGGGTCATTCACACCGGCTGCATGCACCTGTAGGTAAACAGACGAGGCACTGTCACCCCCAGACCCACGATAAACAGGAAGCACAAAGTGACCAGACAGACACTCTGAATTTCCCCCTCTAGTCTTCGGGCCTATCACGGGGGGTGACACTGGCTGACAAGAGTCCCCGGCTCTGCAGCCCGGTGACAGAGATGAAGAGTGAGGCTGCAGTCGGTGCTGATCAGAGATCTGCTCCTCAGTCCTCACCAGGTGTGCTAATGGCCTCAGACAACACTGGAGGCGACAGGCAGACAGGCACTCGCTCGGTGCAGAGCAGGGTTACATTAGTCTTTTCTCATAGGAGAGTGGAGTAAAAAAAATGAATCTGAACTCTGTAAATGCCTAAAATCAGTTCATGAAAACTGCAGCAGCTTTCTGTACTGCAGATACTTTTTAACCTCTATCTACGTCAGTGAGAAGAACACCCACACAGCTAAACATTATACTATTTAAAGGAATAGATTTACATTTTTAAATTGATCCCACTCTCATTTCGTCCTCCACTGGAACACAATGGGACCATGGATTAGTGAAGAGGGAAGACAAATCATTTTATTTAACCTGTTTGAATTGAGTCATGATTACAATATGAAAACAATATGTCAATTTAAGGCCCCGTTTACACGTATACGGTTATTTTAAAAAACAAAGACATTTCCCTGCGTTGTGTCGCAAACAGAGAATTCGCCTCTGAAAACGTTTCCTTATAAAACTCCTGCCAGAGTGGAGAGTTTGAACATCCCTGGTTGCATGTTTGCATGTAAACAGTTTCCTGCAGCCGACGTCACAGGAAGCGGCAGAACTTACACCTGTGTAACCTTGACTGCATATATAACTAACATAGTGCGAACCACAGTGTTTCTGGAAACAGACAGCTGTGCATGATGCTATTTTTGAAAACAGAGACGGCGACAGTCCGTTTATAAAAATGGCCGGCCACGTGTAAACGTAGCCTAGAAGACAAATGTGCAAGTCAAGAGAGAAACAGTGAAAATACGTAATTAGAAATGTTACTCACCCCAAAGCCAGGTTGACAGTTCACTGTAGCAGTTTCACACAAAACTAAGCAGGACTACGACAAACTGACACTTTCTTGACTTATCTTAGAAAATCCTCTTCTATATGGACAAACATCAAATGTGTAATTCAAGGCACAATTCAAACAGGTAAAAAAATAATAATAATCCAACATATGGTCAGAGTCTGTGTTCTCCTGCTCAGTATCCTCTTAATACGACACATTAAGGACACATTTCCCTATAGGTCAATATTCTCTCTTTATATGACGTTGATCTCCACCGTGGCTGGATTTGACCATTCAAACTGCATTTTAAAACATCCGCCACCCTTTTTACCAAGATGTTGCTCTATATCAAGAGACGACAAACTCAACAGAAGGCTAGAGAGGCCCTTGGGAACATGTAGGGATGCCCCCATATATTAGCTTAACTTAGCTTAGCATAAAGACTTGAAGCAGGGGGAAACAGCTAACCTAGCTTATCAAGAAGGGCACATCACCCTTCATAAAAGTGCACAATTTCACTTTAACACTTGTACAGGTTAAACAAGCTATCAAGTGCTTTGGCAAAAGTCAGGCTAGTTGTTTCTTCCTGTTTCCAGTCTTTATGCTAAGCTAAGCTAACTGTCACATGGCTCTAGCAGGAGCGTACCGATGTTCCCCGCTTTGTATGTGACCGGGTCTGTTATTGTTTTCTACAATCAGTGCTGAATTCCCCTGCAAATAGGCCTATGTAGACCCTAACACTACCCCCTAACCCTGACCCTGACCCTAACCCCTAACTGCTAAATGCTGAATTAAATCCATGAAGGCATGGGCCTTGCCACCGGGGAACATAGAACCCGGGGAACATAGGGATGACTCTGCTCTAGCTTCATATTTACACTGGTATCAATCTTCACTTTCATTAGTAAGTGTATTTCCCAAAATGTCAAGCTACTCCTTCTCAGCAGTCATGCCTGACCAGAATAGGTGCCACCAAACATTTTATATGTAAATGATGAGAAACACCACTGAGACACCGAGGTCATGTCGCCTGATTTCTTAAGAGAGTCCGGGGGGTTTTAGGGAGCGGGGGGGAGTTACATATGTGGGTATTTTACAGGCTGGTTCCAGTATTTTTGACACAATGCAGGTTATCTAAATTTGACAAGTCAGAAAAAAATTAATAAAAGAGGAGTTTCCCTCCTGGCAGCGTGGAGAAGACTTTGTTTGTGTGTGTGTTGCAGGGTTGGACTGTCTTTAATAGGCTGTTTCTATATATTTATAAAGTCCTGACCCTGTTTGCCTCATTGAGGTTTCACATGTCGACACAAAACTCAAGCTATTTTCTGAGCTGTTCTATAAACATTGTATAAAAACTGGGACTACAGCACAGAAGGGGGGTCTTAATGATGTGGATGCAAAAACAGTCAGTTCAGTCCTTCACCTGGGCATTTAGATAACAAAGTTAAATGGTAATGATGTGTTAATTATATGCTGAAAACAGAATGGATGCTTTGTATGTTGTAACATTTCCAAAAAAAAGATGTACTATTTAATGTTTATGTTGACGTCTGTCAGAGGGCAATTCTTGTTTCAAGTGCAATTAATAGGACGTGAATTAGTTTGGAGTTAACGATGGCGTTGGGAAATACAATGACAGCAAAGTTTCATGTGCTGCGGTTGGTTTCGGGTTCACTTCTGCACCTACACGAGTGCGAGAGCTCACGCCAGACAGCAGCTTTTTTCAGACGCCTCAGGAACGACACCTGCTGGGTAAAATCAGCGATTACAATGAGCCAACCCCTGACGTTTTAACCTCTAATACCTCCATTTCCCATGAGTCTGTGTTTCCCTTGAACACACGTTCCCCTCGGTACGAGAACAAGACTGTGTGGGAAGTGTATTTCCAGAGATTTTACTGTATTATATGAAACAGAGGAGTGAAGAAGGGAGACCAGACAAGGTCGAGCATGTTATTTTTGTGTGTGTGTGTGTGTGTGTGTGTGTGTGTGTGATCCATGTGCACTGTTTATATATGGAGGGAGCAATAATCCTCCTTTGACTCTTTCCTTAAGAGCTTATAAATTGCAAAAATTAAATATGAAGATTTCTGAATGGGTTATTTATTAAAAAGGTGGCATAATCGTGTATTGTATCGTTGTTTTTTTTATTCATGAAATTAAAGCTTACACATCAAGAACCTCGGCTGTTTCCATGAGTTCCTTTTTATTCGATGACGGTGGAGAGAACGAAGCGGCTTTTTCAAAACGCTGCAACGACATAATATAATTTTCAAACATTGTCTCACTTACCATGCGTGTACATTTCCCTGCAGCCAAGTGCAGTTGTGATAAATAAACCAATACCACTGAAAAATATAAGCACAGTTGTGTTGTCGACACTTTAATGTACTGTAACAATACAGTGTGTACATGTTTCCAACCAGCTGGATATGCTTTTCGCTATCAATGACATAAAAATACACTTTAATATCGTCTCTCCTCTTTAAATATGTGTATATACTGAAAGTTATTCTTTTTTTTTAACAGTAAATGACAAAAATATCAAATAAATGCAGATGTTGCACCACCGTATGACATACGTGGGCACTGACCAAAGTATTTAAACAGATACTGTCTCAAAGTTTATCATTAGCTCTTTTAAAACTGGTGAAAACGATCCTGTTCAGCATCGTACTCAGCTCTCAGTCACGTGAGAAGATGGAGTACTTCATATGCAATACGTCAGCACCTCTAGACAGGTAGTAAATATAATGTAGCTATGGTCGGATTACCCTGGAAGGAAGCTATTTACCTCCTGTTTGTAATAATCTGGTCAAACACAAATTTATTGAGGCGTTTGCACCATGCATCCTCCACAACACAAGGTAACACTGCAGCACCTGCCCCGAACCTGGGATAACGTGTTTGTTTGGACACTCACAGGCAAGTGAGTGCACCACAGCATCGACTCATTATCGCCTTTTCAGTTGATATGGCGAGCTTGTTAGCAAACAGTTGCAACATTGTTCGCCTCGCTCTGTCCTGGCAGCTCCACCTTCAGCATCCTTCTCCTGATATACCAGCGTCTCTCCTCTGCACGTCCGAACCGTCTTAATCTCACCTCTCTTGCTTCCTCTCCAAACCTGAGCTTCCCCCTGATCTACTCATTCCTCACCGTGGCCATCCTCGTCAGTCCTGACTAAAATGTTAGCTTCTTCAATCTGCCGCATCCTGCTTCGCCTCCTGTCCGTCAGCGCCGTCGCCTCCAAACCATAAGACATAGCTGGTCTCACTGCCATCTCTTTCACTCTTACTGGTTACCCTTCTGTTGCAAATCCCTCCTGGCACTCTTCTCCACCCGCTCCACCCTCCCTGCACTCTCTACTTCACCTCTCTTGCACTTTGATCAGTTGACCCCAGGTATCTAAACTCACCAACCTTTGCCACCTCTCACTCCTCGGCTGTTATAATTTCCCACAGTGCAAGGCGGCACCTTCAAAACGTTCATTTCACTATCATCTATGACAAAGATGCACATTCTTTCTGGCTATCCGATGATATATTCAGTCCTTTTTTTTTGCTCTTGAAGGAAGTATCTGTCTCTTCAGCTCCTAAATGCTCTACTATGCTCACCAGCTAGTGTCTAACTGTGTCTGTCTGCTGTTTGCTGCTGAGCAGATAGCGTAGAGTGGCTTTTTGACGACACTATGAGAGCGCTGAGAGTTAACCACAACAGTAAAGTTATGTAAAGCAGAGGAGAGCTGCAGATTCAGGGGATAATTACTCAATATCATTGATAATTCATTCAATGATCTTATCGTTATCATGCGTGCATATTCCCAAACAAATGTGCAATAAATCAAATTATCACTAACCAGCCGGCCCCCTTGTCTGGGACTAGCTGTTGATCGCTTTGCTCAGTTGGTATCCAGCCGACCGCAGCATTGACTTCCTTACGTTCATACAGTCAAACAATTGTACTCATCATAGGGAGGAGGACATGGTTGGATTACATGTTTACATTAAGTACGCTGTAACATTGCCACTGGCCTCCATGCTGTGCTAAATGTGTTTTCCTGAGTGTTTGTGATTTTAAATGACACACGACAAATCAGGAAAAAAAAACACAGAGAGGCAAACTATTGCCTAACCTGCATATACGCGCTAACTTTGGTGAAAAGGCTAATGCTAACCATAGAAACATGTTATTTTGACGTTAACATTAATAGTTTTCATTTTCATCTCAAGTCATTTGTTCATGCAGAGTGTCTTTTCTGCAACACAAAGTGACATTTTCAGAAATATAAACATTCACTGTATATGTGTTGATTGAAGTAGTCTAAAAAAAGAAAAAAAAATCAATATTCATTAGAAAAGTTCTTTGTTTCTTCACCTGTGCCGGTGCCGAGGGTTCCCGTGAGCCAGTCACGGGCGTACAGAGGGGACGAGAAGAGACCAGCAGCACCGTCTCCACTCTGCACGTGTCTCAGAGCGGTTCATACATGCTGTCCAAAAATCCACACCTGATATTGTTCAATCCCTTCCTCATTTGTTGTTTCTGTCTGTCGTTGCTCGTCGTCGCCGTCGTCTCATCACCAAAGAGTTATGTTTGCAATATTAGCAAAACCTGGAGTTTCTCTGAGCTTCCAGTACGTCCCGTTTGTCAACCACACGTCGCGTCCGCAGGAATCTTTGGCTTTCCTAAAGAAGGAGAAAATGATTATTTACAAACTTTGATATTAATTAATTGATGACTCTAAAATTGCCCGTAGGTGTGAATGGTTGTCTGTCTGTCTCTCTGTTCGTCTCTTTGTGTCCTGTGATAGACTGGCGTCCTGTCCAGGGTGAACCCCGCCTCAGGCCCGATGTCAGCTGGGATCGGCTCAAGCCCCCCGTGACCCGGACAGGGACAAGGGGTTGAAGATGAATGAATGAACTTTGATATTATTTAAAGACTAAAATGATACATAAATTGCGTCTGCTACAGCACCACGGACAACACCATGGATTTAGCAATTCACGGTTAGACTGCTGATGTTTCAGAGCCATGGTCGGGGCCGTAGATTGTAACTGTGACGAACCTCAGACAGATAAAAGCTCAATGAATCAGGAAGACTAGACTAGAAACACATTAAAACAAACAATTCCTCTGCTCTGCGCCTCTCTTTGGTACTCAGGGATGGAGAGAGGGTCAACTACGGTATGTAACCAGTAAGTATAATTCCAGCCCATAGAGCTGAACGTTCGACTAAAGCAGAAAGACATTCATTCATCTTCAACCGTTTGTCCTTATATCGGGGTCGCGGGGGGGCTGGAGCCGATCCCAGCTGACATCGGGCGTGAGGCGGGGTCCACCCTAGACAGGACGCCAGTCTATCACAGGACACATAGAGACGAACAGAGACAGACAACCATTCACACCTACGGGTGATTTAGAGTCATCAATGAACCGAACACCTGCACGTCTTTGGACTGTGAGAGGAAACCGGAGAACCCGGAGAAAACCCACGCAGACACGCAAACACAGAAGGGACCCAGCCAGGATTTGAACCAGGAACCCTCCCGCTGTAAGGCAACAGTGCTAACCACCACCCAACCCCAGCAGAAAGACAGTCAATAAATAGTGGATATTGTTTGTGATTCTCCTTCTATGACCAGGACTATAAAAGAGATTAACTTACTTGAAAAAACGTGGAACATGTTCCTCCCCTCTTTTGGAGAGCTCTTTCCTCCACTCCCTCTGAAAGTCCTCGATTTCATCTTTCTTTTTGTCCGCTTCATCCACCTCTCCGTTCTCCAGCAACCTATTTAAAGAAGAGAGTCACTTAACATTGAATACACAGTCCATGTACAGACACTTTATTAAATGTAGAACTTTGTTCATTTTGCACCATCGTCTCCATCTCCACTCACCTTTGGTCTGGGCGCAGGCGGCTGTCTGTAGGAGGCAGCAGAGGCTTCAGGTCTGGGGTGAGCTCAT
Organism: Echiichthys vipera; assembly: GCF_963691815.1. Classification (NCBI taxonomy): domain Eukaryota; kingdom Metazoa; phylum Chordata; class Actinopteri; order Perciformes; family Trachinidae; genus Echiichthys; species Echiichthys vipera. The sequence continues at coordinate 4,045,477 of NC_139843.1, read as the reverse complement.
TGAGCTCCATGGCGAAGGTGGAGAAGCCATAGTACAGCAGGGAATCCTTTGGCTGCGGATCTGTGCGGGTGACGGAAGCATCTCAGGTGAGCTGCTGCGCAAACGTGAGGCCTGGATTTACTCTGATTAGCAGTTTGGGCAACAGGGAGCGCTTGATCATTCTACGTCACGTCCCTTTAAACCCCTTTAACCTCTAAAGCAGAATCTCAACAACACATGAAAAACTTAAAGGCCAGGACGTTGATAAGCACGTCCTAAGTCTTGTTTGCGTAGACTCACTTGGCTTCCAAACACATTTTGGAGTGGGCAGAGTGTCGCAGAAGATGCCTTCATGCCACAGGCCTCCAAAGCGGTGAATGACGCTGCCACTTTGGTCCAGCACCGTGCCCTGCACCTCGTTCTTGTTCATCTCCGAACCCCAATAACGAGACTGTGACAAAATACAAGCTCGTCAGCCAGAATCTTAAAACACACTGTTGTGTAACTGAACACATACAAAAAGAAAAGCACTGAGTGGTGCAGGAAGTCTTTTCATTCACCTTGACGAAGGTAATCTTACACGTGCAGACGTTGCTCTTGAGGTTGCGGATGGTGACTTCTCCGTAATGCTCCAGATAGCGCTGCTGACTGAGGACGTTATGGATGCAGGTCACTACTTTGTTCCACTCATAGTGGTCTCCATACCTGCACAAAACACCAAAATGAAGCAGGTTATCCAGCAAAAATGGCAAAATGAGTTTCTTAAATGTGAATGTTTCTCTGATTATCTTTAGGTTTTGGACTGTTGGGTGGACAAACGGAGCTATTTCAAGACTTCACAATGGGTTTTTGGAAATTAGGGTCGACTTTCTCCCATTTTTTAGCTGAAAAAGTAATCTACGGACAAATCAACAATGAGAATAATCATTAGTTGAGCAGTAACCTAACTGATAAGGGGTAAATAACGATGTAGCGTCCTCGTCAACTGACGAATAAAAGCAAAAATGCCAAAGAAAAATCATACATTTAAGGTAGAATTTAGTTAATCCTTCTAATAAAACACAATTCTTTTGGGATGTTTTCTTCTGTGCAATGCAATATAAACATGACTGTTGACTGTGTTTTTGTTCATCCTGTCTGCTGTTCCTGAGACAGAAGTCAGCGTTTGTAAAAATAGGATTTCCTCTTACGTGTAAAGGTTAGTGTCGTGCCAGGTGTACGGTCGACTGTTTACCTCGGAAGAGTGACATTCACCATTCCTGTGGGCAGAATCTCCAGGGACTTCCCCCAGAATTTATTTTTCCATCGCTGGTCTGTTCAGGAATATAAATAAACCAGTGTCGTTGAGGGTATATACGGAAGTGGCAGCTTTTCCAATGCATGCCCAAAGCAAATTTAGAGGATAAAAACACATGTGATCGACTGAATGATGTGGTTTGATTAAAGAAGAGTCTCACCTTGCCAAAAGGAGAAGTTCTCTGATTCGGCGTGGCAGGCAGAGATGGGAGGATGGTGGCAGACCTGGTGAAGTATGGAAAGAAGAACCTCAGCTTCCATAACGTCTGTCTGGTTTACTCAAAACGATAAAACAGATACTTCCAGTCTTTATGAGCGCGGAGGAAATGCTGACGAGATTGAAAGCTGCCGACACTTGCCAGCTTTTAATGTGCATTAAGCTTTTAATCTTTGAACCAGTTGAGGTGGTTCGGGCATCTAGTAAGGATGCCCCCAGGGCGCCTCCCTAGGGAGGTGTTACAGGCACGTCCAGCTGGGAGGAGGCCTCGGGGAAGACCCAGGACCAGGTGGAGAGATTAGATCTCCACACTGGCCTGGGAACGCCTCAGGATCCCCCAGTTAGAGCTGGTTAATGTGGCCCGGGAAAGGGAAGTTTGGGGTCCCCTGCTAAAGCTGCTGCCCCCGCGACCCGACCCCAGATAAGAGGCTGAAGATGAGATGAGATGAGATGAGATGAGATCTTTGAACCAGGATTATACTTTCTGCAGCCGCACATTAGGGACTGTGTGCTGTAAAGTTCCTCATCCCAGGGAGTAAATGTAGTGTGTACTTCACTGCGTACATATAGCGTGTACATGTAGCGAGTACATGTAGCGTGTACATGTAGCGTGTACATGTAGCGAGTACATGTAGCGTGTGCATGTAGCGTGTGCATGTAGCGTGTACATGTAGTGTGTACTTGACTGCGCTGTATTTGACTGTGCGAGGAGGTCCGTCATTACCTCTACAATTCATCTTTAAAACAATATGAAGACAAACAAATGTGAAGCCGGTCATAACCAACGATCTACTGCCCCGGTGTGGAACGCATACTCTGAGAGGAATAGAATAAACAGATCCACTCGACGTCTGCGGTGTCCGCAGGTGTCCACGTGTGCACCTGCGGACACCACAGGCGTCGAGTGGATCCGTTTTGGAGTATAACTGATGCTTTAGAGAGCGTTACATGTTAAATAGTCTTTGTTTTAGGTGCCTTTCTAATAAAAGAGTATTGCAGCAGATCAGAGTCATTTGCACATTCTTCTTCTTCTTTGTCAAAGCCTACATTTCCCACAATGCAACACAAACACTGGTTTTGGTTCCACCTGTGTTAGACTGTCAATATACCTGCCATAGAAAACATATATAGGACATATAATTGCTCATGTTAATGAGTCATACTGTATTGATTTACTTTATTTTACTTCATTATTTTACCTTTATTTTATCAGGATATTCCCACTGAGCTTTATTTAATAACCTTATTATATCGTTATATAAGTTATTCAAGCTTTTAGACATTTGTTTGACATGAAAGTCAGATTTAGCTTCACTCAGAATTATGTGTCAGTGTAACTTGTTGAGGTTTATTCTATAATTCATCTAGAAACACAAGTATTAAATATACAGCTGGTCACTTAAATATCAACGTGCCGAACTGAAATCATATGTTTCTCAGGAGCTAAAGTGTCGTTCAAGAGATGAATTGCTTCGTTGAGGACTGACATTCAATCATCTTTCCCTTAATTGCTATCACTTCAGAATTAATGACTCAGATTCATTTTTTGATAACATGATCAGTTACCATGATTGCATTAAAGCAATAAATCACTCCGCGTTGACTCGTGCAGCTCTGTGCGGCTGAGCTGTTCAATTACACAAATGGGTTATCCATCTTAATTTACCAAGAGGGGATTAGGTAGTAAGTCCCCATTGTCTTAAAAGAAGGTCAGTGTAATCATCTTTGGTCCCTTGTGGTACATTAGTACATTAATGTGCAAAAGCTGCAATTTATCCATTTTAAAATTCCATCTAACAAACAATAAATTGTGCAAAAGAAGTTTTTTTACCTGCTCACAGATGAGGCGGAAGCCCCGGTCGTCTCTGATGCACTCGTAGGTCTCCCCCAGCAACGGGTTGAAGGGCTTGTAGCGGTTCCTGAACGTCGCAGTAGAGTAACCAGAGATAGCGAAGGCAGCAATGTAAACCTGGAATATAGAAAAGCTCACTGACTGCATATAACATGCTTCTTATTGTCTAATCCCCCTCTGAACCCAAAAACTCACCCGCAGATTTTTATTAAAGAAAAAATGACACCACTTTTCACATCCAGAAACTGTAAAACCAGACTTTTTCCACGGTATTTGAATGCATCATGTGAGTCACGAACACTTCTGTCAGGAAAAGTAACCAAATCTAAGCTTCAAATAGAGGCAGTTTATCAAAACTGTTTACAAAAATAAACCGTTTGCACCAATTAGATGCTGTAAAAAACATCAAATTTCTGTTGGGACGTAGAAAAAAGAAGGAGGGACCATGCGCGGACATTTCAAACAATGGCGGTGAAAGGTTCACGTTGGTGTGATGTGGAGGTGGAGTGTTTACTGCAGATTTGGTCGATGAAAAGATTCAAAAACAGTTGACAAGACGCACAAAAACTCTGAGGTCTATGGAAAGATTTGGAAACAAAGCCACGCATCGCCATGACGTCATCAATGCGTGTGACGTGTTACGGCGTGATGACGTATAGGCAGCAAGAAGCATTCTCCGAGGCCCAGGTAGTGTGAGTACAAACGGGCCTGGAGGGGGGGACAAGGACCCTAATGCACGGGGCACGGGACGGAGGGACAGTGTGAGTGCGCCCTAAGACGTCTGAACAGTCTCACCATCCTCTGGTAGGGGTCCGCCGTGTTGTTGGCCGTATCCAGCAGCTCGCTGTACTCCAGCTCCTCACACAGCCTCTGCAGCAGGTTAACAGGCTCGTTGAGAGGAGCAGGCATGGACACTCGAGCCAAGTCTTTCCCTGAGGAGGAACAGCACAGCATCAGAAAACTAGATCAGAAATAATGCCTATGTAACTGCAGAGTGGTGTGTGACTTACCTATATTATTGTAGAGGATCGCCATGAGGCCCACGTGGCTGTTGTCCGGGCAGTGAGCCGGCAGTTTAGTTCTCCGGCCGGTGCTCTTTGGAACAACGCTGTTAGGACTCCTGGAAATGCTGGCCCGGTACTTCCGGGTGGCCGATGCTGCGATGACAGTGATGGAAAGAATATTAAGGTGTTTGCTATTTCTATGAAGGTAGCCTAACAACAAGGAGAATAGTCTGCAGCCGGGCTCGCAGCTCTGACGTTGTTTTGCAGTGAAAGGTCACTTTTTCTGTTTGTGTACTGACAAAACTCATTCAAACAACAGATCCTTCTTTCAGTGACATGTTGTGCCTCTATATCTTATATTCAGGAGGAAGAAAGAGGGGAAAATAATAAACACAGAACCAAAAGACTTGAACTATTTCACCTGTTAAAAATGAAAATACTGCCCACTGCCTAACGATTTACCGATTAGTCGTTAAGTATTAAAATAATCATCAACTATTTTGACAATCGATTGTTAAATGAGTCCTTTATTAACAAAAAAAAGTAATATTTCTCTGATTCCAGCTTCTTGAATGTGAATATTTTCTGGTTTCTTTCCTCCTCTGTGACAGTAAACTGAATATCTTTGAGTTGCGGACACTGATTCATATTTCCTGCCTTTTATAAACCAAACAACTCATCGATTAACAGAGAAAATAACAGACAATGAAAGTTAGTTGCAGCCCTTAACAAAGGTACTCATGCACCCACCGTGTCCTTCCTCCGGCTCAGAGTTGGTGGTGCTTCCATCACTCAGTCCGGATTCATCAGACACCTCAGAGGAACTTCCACAAAGGATGTCGCTGGCGTCAAAATACTCGGCAGCAGAATCCGCTACAGAAGGAGGCCTGTGGGATGAACGCCTCACGACTGCGGGCTGTTAACGCAGGAAGAGAAAGAGGAACGAAGGAAACCAACCATCAAAACCCACAAGGGAATATGTCCCAGACAATCCAGATGACAGGTGACAGTGTGAATCTTACCTCAGCTAATGTGTTGGACTGGTGGATGTTGTTAGTTCCCCAGACTTCCTGCAGCTTCTGCCTCTCCTGGGACAGAGTTTCATGCACCGTCTTCAGAGAAGCAAGCACTGAGGAGGAAGAGAAGGGAAGTCTTTGATTTTGCTCATCTACCTCTACTACCACCTTGTCAGAACCCCGTCTACCTGTGTGTGTACACGCATGTGTCAGTTTTTCTGACCTCGTTGTGACATGGCGCAGATGTCCTGCTGTATCTTCTTGCCCTCGGGCGATGTGGCAGCAGGAGAGGACAGCTGGGAGTAGACGTAGTCAGGGATAGAGGGCACTGATGCACCGAGGTGAGGCGAGCTGACCAGGTGACTGGACGACAGCTACGGAGTGAACAGAGGAGGATGGAAGACGGTTGATTCAATGGTTCATTTAACAATTCTCCCTTGTTATCCGCCAATTTGGGTGGAAAGCATGGACGAGTTAAGAGAACTGAACGCAGTGTTTGAGGCGGAGCCCCATTCATTCCTATGAAAGCCAAAAACGTTCAACTTGGAACATCATGTAAATGTTTATGGCTCAAAACCTGGACCTCTAGTACCACAGCAGTGCAGGTTTTCTGTCCCACCAGCTACTTAATTGATGTCCTGTTTGTTTGGTAAGGACGTGTCTGTTGCAATAACCCCTAAGAGCTGGCAGGACGGAGAACCAACAGCACTCTGGTTTCTAAAGAACAGGAGTGAAAACTACAGATCTAGCATCTAAACAAAATGCAGGTTTACTTGATTGATCTATTCATTTACTCACTCTACAGTTCAAATGTTCAAAATAACATCTATGCTCTGTTCAAATGTATATCTTTGGGATGTTGAATGAAACATCTACAACAAGACAAAAACAAAACACATTTTAAACTGAGAACATCTTTCATGTCGTTATTCATGCAGCCACAAATCATTTCCAGGATGCTACACAGTGTGTAAATGTAGAACATAATGAATCAAGTTGTCTTGCCCATTGCCAACTCACCGATTTAGTAATCCCACGAATAGGCTTTGGATTAGAGAAAAGCCCCAAAATGTTACAGGAGGGTTGAGATGTCAAATATTTAAACCCACTATGCTCTAAGAAATACCAGTAATACGACTTCAGTTATGGCTTCAAATCAACTTAAAACCGTATTAAATTATATCAAATCAATGCACAAATCAATGTGAAACAAGGTCGGCCATATCTTTTGGTTCAAATGCTAACAGAGAGGAAGTTACAGACCATTCTTACCATTCCCAGGGCCTCCACTCTGGATAATGTGCGGGAGTGGCCCCACATCTTCCCTGACCTCGGCTTCTTCGGCTTCTCAAGCGAAATGTTCTGGACCAAAATATTAGAATAAATAACTGTATTGTCCCAGTGATGCTGGTCGTAGAGGAGCTGCTGCTTAACTGAACAGCGGTGTACCTGTATGCTGATGATACGCTTCAGGTCTCCGTTAGCGATAGCCTGGCCCGTCTCCAACATCTGCAGCCTCTGGATTAAACGGTTCAGCTCAGAAAGGTCCATATGGCAACGGTTCAGCTCTGGAAGAACACATGAGACGTATTGTTTGTTTGTTTGGTTTTTTTTAGATTCTGTAACTTATGATGAAAAGGGAAGGTTAGCCAGGAAAAACTGTTGTGGATACTTTTACATATTATCATGAATTAGTGCATTTCAAGAGCTTTGGTACGACTATTGTTAATCTGCCAACCTGTTCACCTGTAAACCCCCCTCTCCCTGTTGTCTGTTCTGCCTGATTCATTCATCCTTTATCTGACTCTGAGGTCTGTCACTGTACGGCCCCGACCATGGCTCTGAAATATCAGCAGTAGGGACATTGGTCATTCACGGGGCGGTTCGCTAGCCGTGGGTGAATAAAACATCCGGCCCCTTAGAAATCTAAACAGATCGCCCACTTTTAACACATATTTCTTAATCGAGAGGAAGAAAAACAGAAATTAAGTGCACAGTTCCACAAGCGGTTGCAATATCCCGGATACGTGCGCTGCCATGTTGTAGTTCTGCAACCAGAGTCTGCGCAGTATTGATCAGTGACCAATTGCGAGAAGGTTATGTCAATCATGACCTTTCATCCTGTTTTTATAGCATCAAATAACTAATTAAAACCAAGAGTTCAACAAAAACAAACACTAGATAAAAACTACCTACATAGACAGAAACCATCTTTGTGAAACATTTATTTGAGTACTTTGACTTTTTAGTTTGTCCCATGTCCCATCCGCTAACATGGAGGGGGCAGGACTTATATATATAGATATCGATACTGCAGCCAGCCACCAGGGGGCGACCATGCCGTCCATCTTTATATACAGTCTATGATCTCGGCATTTGTACCTTGAACGCAGGTTTCTGGGTCGTGACTTTGCTGCAGCCAGGCTGACACTTTACTGTTGACAGCGGTGTTAGCCGAGGGCGGCACCCCCAGAGGCGCTCCCGTTGAATCCACCGCACACGCAGAGCTCTGGTGACGTGAATACAGAGTCACAGTCAGAGGACAGCCTGAGTCACTTTTTTTTTTACTTTATTCCTTATTTAATAATCACCAGATCTCCATTTCTCTGAGCTTGTCCAGCTGCGGCGCCGTGGGACAAAGTCTGGAAGAAGCCGCCGTGAACGAGAGCCGCCTCGTTCTTCTTGTACAGGCGGTGGGCTTGGAGCTTAGTTACCCAAATGTAGAAGAGCTCGTGGCTCTTCGCCTTGGAGAGACAAGAAAAGTCATCTGTTAGCCTTTTAAATGTGTGGGCGCATTGTTCATTTGTTTGAAAAGAAGTGTGTTTACCTTCATGTGATACAGAATGTCTCCTGCGTCCAAGTCAATCCGATTAGACTTCTTGTTTATGGACATGACGGCGTGGCTCACGTCTAAAGAGCCCTGAAATCTTCCTCTGGAGACCTTTAGTGGAAAAAGGTGTTAAACGTCTTTTTTCTGCACTTACATACTTTCATCAATTAAGCCACTGAGACAGTTTTTTTCATGTAACAACTATTAACGGAGAAATCCAGGAGAGTCGCTAACAGCCGGACGTGGCTAACAGTGATTAGCTCGGGGCAGCACGGTGAAGGCATTCAAAGGTCTTTTTTAATCACTAATCCTGCTGAAAATAACAGCAAACCTCTGCAGCAGCATGAGAAGAGTCCCTACACACACAACAAAGCACCAATGGGCTCCTTCCTTTGGGATTGACTTTGGTAATCCACTGTAATGGACTTTACTATGACAGGAGCTGGTACAGGGGCCAGTAGGTAAGTCTTTAAAACACTCTTTTAATAAACTCTGGGTTTACTAACTACGCTGATGACGCTTTGTTTTGTGTGTAGGGACTCTTCTCATGCTGCTGCAGAGGTTTGCTCTTATTTTCAGCAGCATTAGTGGTTAAAAAAGACCTTTGAATGCCTTCACCGTACTGCCCCAAGCTAATCACTGGTAGCCACGTCCGGCTGTTGATGTATGTAAGTGCCGAAAAAGACCATGGGATGATTTTGCGCAGGAATTACACTTTAAAGTCTAGCCGGTGAAAAACTGCTGTTATAAAACTTAATGTTCACTTACGTCTTGTTGATTTTTGGAGTAACGCAAGTTCCCTGCTTCCAAGACGAAGTACCGCTGAAAAAAAGACATCAAACATCATCTTTTTTAAATAAAAAACTCAAATGTTGACACACACTATGACAGCGTGGACGGGCTCCTCACCTTGTGCCAACCCTTCAGTGGCCACTTCCTCCTCTTGAGTAGATATCCTTCGCAGATCCCCGGGGTGGTCACATCGTGGAGGTTGTCACCTCCTGGCTGCATTTCCACCTGAAGGTCGTCAATCACTTCCCAGTCTTTAATAATCTGTGATTTGGAAAACACAGCTGCAAAGATTAATCCATTCGCCGTCAACTATTAAGTGAATTGGTTTGACAGTCGATGAATCACGTTGAGTAAAGTAAAAGTTCTCTGATTCCAGCTTCTTAAATGTGAATATGTTCTGGTTCCTTCCTCCTCTGTGACAATAAACTGAATTTCTTTGAGTTGTGGTCAACAGAAAACATTTGAGGACGACGTCTCGGGCTTTGGGAAACAGTTTTTACCATCTGACACGTTATAAACCAAACAGTTGATATATTGATCGAGAAATAAATAAGTCATAGAGTCTACTCTGTAAAGTGTCCTGAGATTACTTTTGTTATGATTTGGCACTTTAAATAAAGTTGAATTGAATTGAATTGAACCCATACAGGCCAGGCTTTGTTATTAGCATGATGACACGATATAAAGTTGGTGTTTTGGTTTTACTGTGGCATCTTTACACATAAATAAATGCCAAGTCATTGTGTCTTCATGCAAAATAACGACTTTAAATCCAAATTTTTGGAAAAAACTAAGGTTGAATATATATAATCTTTATTAAAAGCTCTATCTTTAAAGAATAAAATACACCTACGGGGCGTTTTGAGGGGTACAGAATGAAAGTATTGCTTTTCTATAAAAATTAATATTTAAAAAAAATGTTTGACGGGGTTTGACGATGACTTCCTGCCACGTTGTGTTTCTGTGGTAGCAGCCAATAGCGTTGGGCGTTGTTGTTGCTACAGAAACAAGGAATCATTTTGAGTTAAGAGCGAGCGAATCGATTACGCAGGACTCAAAGAAAGACTTCAGTTGACAGGGTTCGTGCACCTTTTCTGAGGTCAAATTCAAGCACTTTCAAGGTCCATTTTCAAGCTTTTCCAGCACCTCACAGTTGTGGTAAACTACATATTTCTATCAGTACATATTGGAAATGATTATTTCACCTTTTATTTCCATTAAAATCACGTTAAAAGAGATGGTATTATGTTATAAAGACCAGAAATGTTCCCTAATACCAGAAGGAATTTAGTTATATTTAAATTCTACAGCTATTTGTTGTGAATGTGGATACAATTTCAATCATTTTCAAGCACTTTATCCAAAATTCAAGTACTTTTTCAACAAATACAGCTGTAAAATGAGTCGTTACCCTGTATGATTCATCGCTGACATGGAGCCGGTTGGACACTTGACACACAACCTGGCAACCTGGAACTATTTGTGTTGCTGCGACTACAATCCTGAGACACTAGATGGCTGCATGTGTGTTCTGCGTATTCGACCTTTAACTGAAGCAACGACTTGCAACGTCGCTTCTAAGAAGAAGCAGAATATCGTTTGTACATCCACCCGTGATGAACTGTGACTCGCCTGTCTGGAGGACGACAGAGTGCTGCTGCTCCGAGAGTGAGACGGCTTCCACGTCGGCGAAGACTTCTCCAGGCCGCTCGCCAGCGACTGGCTGCGGTTGAGTGAAGACCCGTATGAATCCATTTCAGCGCGCAGACCTCAGACTCCCCTCCCTGCTGTGATTGGCTGGTGGAGGAGAGATTATGTTATTATCACATACACTGAGAGCTACAGATGCTTTTTTCATGAATGGAAAGAGAAAAATGTGAAGTTTTCTGAGGCAGAGCCGCAAATCTGGATTATTTAATACTAACAGAGATTTCTGTTTATTTTTTATTTGACTCAATCGTGTTTTTTTGTCCAGGGAATATCAATGAATATCATTTTTTATATTTGCTTTTATCCGTTTTTACAAGTTAACTCTTCATTTCTTTTATTTCATTGAATTTGAGTGCTTTTTATTTCATTATTTTATTATTATTTTGAATTGTTTTGTCTAAAAAGTGTCCGAAAACTGAAAAAAATGCTCATTTTAAGGTGACGTCTTCAGGGTGCTTCTTCTTGTTTTTTCATCTGCTAATGAAAATCATGTTTTCTCTAAAAAGCTCCAGATTATCTGCAATGTAAGAGCAGGAAATGTAAAATAAAAAAATGGTAAAACAACTGGCAGCAGAGTTTAGGGGTGGATAATGTGAATTTACAGCAAATAAACATGTTAAATTACAGTATATTTAATGTAATTTAACTGATTTTGGGCTTAAAATCTGCTGTTTTTTGTTATTTTCACTGTTTATTACATGTAATTCTGTGATGTTTTAATGTAATTCCACGCTATCCGCCTGCAAACTTTGAATAATAATAGTAATCAATGGACAATTTGATTGTTTTATCACCAAAAATATTAAATTTACATTGTTGAATTGAGTCACATTTGTGGAGCTGGAGTCTTTTTTTATTATTAAAGCTCAGGTAGGCAAAAAAGAAAAGCCAGAACATTTTCTCTCGCCAACATTGTCACGTATTTTTAGTCATGCATGTGTTATTAGACCTGGATGTCAAATAAAAATGGTGCCAATTCAATCCAAGGAGAATTCCTCTCCTGGTGCACACCCCAAAAAAAGCTTCAGGGTTTACTTCCGTGATTTCCCGCACCACTGAATATGAGCAGAAGTGTTTCATGCACTTCACTTCGCCTTTCTGGGCTCGAGTCCACAGGCTAAAAGAGTCATAATGGACCTTGTTTGCAGTGGGAAGTGTCCTGTCAACAGTTTTACAGTCTCTTTTAAAATTGTGGCCTGTGGAGAAAATGCTTTTAGGGCTGCAGGTGGATTTTCCCCTGCAGCCCCACGAGTGACCACTGGAAGAAAATGGTGGTGTAGACAGTTGCTGCTGAGGCTTTAATAGCAACTTTGTCCGCAGGACTTTCCTCCATTGAATCAGATTTTTCCCCTCTTAAGGGACGTGCTCGGACATCTGTCTTTGTGCAACAGCCAATAGGAACGCTCTCTCTCTCTCCTGTGAGACCAGTGATTGGAGCGTGGACTGTATACAAAAAAAGGATGTAGCGTCTCCATCGAGGCCCGTTCTCTCAACTTGATCCAATCGTCCTCGCCTACAGGAGTCGCCATCTTGTCAGACTTTGACTCCGCCTCATTTCCTCTGACCAAAAAAGGGCATGTACGTGACGTTGGGGGGAGGGGCGTACATCCATCTGGCTGACGTTTACCTCTGAGGAGAAGTGAGGGCCAGAGGCTAGCTGTCACTCAAGAGGCCACGCCCCTAATTATTCATAAACTTTAACCTCCAATAAAATAAAAACTAGTCTGGTCCAAAAAAATTCTCCCCCCTCAGTGTTGTCATGGAGATCTGATCTAAACACACAGACTAGAATGTTCTTTTGTCCTTAAACAGGTTTAATGATGCTGTGTAAACGGCCTGTTTAACATGGGGCTCAATGAGAAACTGCTCTGTTATGAAACATGCCCCTAGTGGACACTCAGAGAACTGCAGTTTTTGTCACTTCCTGTTCAAACAGGAAGTGACGGTGCTGGGGGCTTGAACTGGAGTAGAAGGATAGAGAGGAGGAGCAGAGGTCTAGTTTTCTGTCAGAACACTTGAATTGATTGATTAATCAGACTCAGCAAAAGCTACAACGCTGCACAGCAACGCTCAGGGAACACACTCACATCATACAAGTGACTTATTACTGAAATCCTTCCACTGTTTTTAAAAATGCACCTTTCTCTCTTCATCTTGCACCTTAAAATCCACATAGTATATTGTAATATAGTGTTTTAAATTTGTGAGACTGTATTCTTATTGTAGTTTATATTTTGTATTTCTGATTGTTTTGTACCACTGCTGCGATGACCTCATTTCCCCTCTGGGATAAATAAAGTTATCCATCTATCTGTTAAAGATTTATTTTATTTTACATCACATTTGAACAAACTGTTTCCATGTAAAGATAGAATAAATTCCACATGCAAATACCATTCAAACGTGACATTAATGTGTTACTTTTATCAAATGCTCTGTTTGATATTGTCCTTAAAATGCCCCGTAAGGGCGAGACGACAAATAAACCAAAGTGAAAGTGTTAAACAGGCTCAACAGAGCAGGAGGTGTAATCCAGTTAGTTAACAGAGCTGCCTGGATACACTCGGTACATCCTCATCTAGATCCGTCAAAGTCGGCCACAGCGACAACTTCCCCGAGCAGAAACATCGATACGACTAAATGTGTTTACAGATTATCATGTTTGAGCAAATTAAGAGTTAAAAAGGTAAAAAATAAACCGAGGATAAAGATGTCAAGTCATTCCTGTGGTTTCCACTGATGAACGAGGGTCGGTGTTTAAAACAAAGACACGAACAGTGAACATGCTCGATCGAACCCAGCAGCCCTGCAGAACAGAACAGGCTCTTACTGGCTTTCATGTTGTTTTGAACCTGTTCAACGGGATATGTTTGGGAAGTTTATGCACCATTCATTAGTCATTTGGAGTCTCGTTTATGTGCTATAACTAAATTAACTTTTTTGCACAGGTTGAAACAGCTTCTGTCTGATGTGACGGGCAGAACCGCCTGCGAGCAGCTTAATTGGTTAATTGGTTTTTCACAGGATGTCATTAGAAACTTGGACCTGGAGCAACACGAGGCAGAGAGCGGCCGTGCAGACGACCACGACCACAACCAGTCTGCTGCACTGGTATTAAAATGTGTTTTAATTCCCCTTTTGGATGAACGTGAAACGCTTCAAAAGCAAGTTCACAGACTTATAACAAGTAATAAGTAGAGAGAATGCAGCACTTTAATATCAAAGGTTTGTTTTTACAAAAGAAAATATGTTTGCGAGACATTAATAATGTTTACACGAGGAAACAGGGAAGGGAAGTTATTATGTTACAGCATCAGTTAAAGTTTATGATTTTAAAGAATACATGTAAAGGTTTTTTAAGGTTAAAGTTTAAGATTTAAAGAATATATTTAAAGGTTATTTTAAGGTTAAAGTTTATGTTTTAAAGAATAGATTTAAAGGTTATTTTAAGGTTAAAGTTTATGTTTTAAAGAATAGATTTAAAAAGTTTTATGTAAGTATATATGTTTTTAGTTAAGCTTTGTTTAAAAGTACAAGTTTTAAAGTTTTTTTAAGCTCAAGTTCTTAATTTTCTTTTTTAACTTTTTCAAGTTTACAGTATTTTTAAGTTTAAAAAGTTTTTTGAGTATAAAGTTTTTTTCAGGTTTGTTTGTTTTGGGTTTTTAAGTTTAAATGTATGTTTTTAAAGTAAACATTTTCAATTTTTTTGGTTGAAGTTCTCAAATGTAAGTTTTTTTTAAGCTACAAAGTTTGTATTTTTAAGTTTAAAGGGTGTTTTTAAGCTATAAAGTTTGTATTTTTTAAGTATAAAGTTTGTATTTTTAAGTTTAAAGCCTGATTTTTAAGCTATAAAGTTTATATTTTTAAGTTTAAAGCCTGATTTTTAAGCTATAAAGTTTGTATTTTTAAGTTTAAAGCCTGATTTTTAAGCTATAAAGTTTGTATTTTTAAGTTTAAAGCCTGATTTTTAAGCTATAAAGTTTATATTTTTAAGTTTAAGGGGTGTTTTTAAGTATAAAGTTGTTTTAAAAGTTTAAAACAGGTGAGGATTTGAGCACAGTGAGAGTATCAGGTCATGGCGGTGGATCCAGCGTCACCTGCAGCGCCCCGCTGTTACGTAAGAAGGCCGGGGGAGGATGAGAGCGGCTGACCTCAGCGATGACAGCATGTGGTGGAAACAGGATGAAAGGATTTACAGGTTTCTGAGCTTTGCTCACTCGAGAAGGAACACGAGGAATATTCCACCAGAGGAAAACTCTTTGGGACAGTTTTGTTGTAGTTTGCACAAAGCGTTAACTAAAAGTACAATTTCAGATTTGAAGCTTTTGTAAAAACACTATGTATCGTGTCTGTATCCATGGAAACCATCTATTTACATCTGTGAATAACAGCATTATAAGAGCTGAAGTTAAGTTTGTGCACTTAAAGGAGATGCAGATCAATCACACTCTGAGTGTTTAGAATAAACTTTTAAATAAAGCACATTCGCTTTATAAAGCACTAAAGCAAAATGTGCTGCATTTGCTCATGTTTGACCCTGAAGAGATGAGGAGTTATGAGGTCATTAAGTGGAAAAAAGGGAGGAAACACCAGTGAAAGGGTTCGCTCACCTATAAAAAACCTTTTGCGTTTAAATAAGTGGAGTGAAACTGTAGAACAGACGAGCGGAGGAGCTCAGACGATGTCCAACCATGAGCGAAATCAAACAACAGCACAAACGGACGGTGTTACAAGGTACAGGGAAGAAGAGGGGTCTGACAAACACTAGGGTTCTCACTTTTTACCATACTTGTCATTTATTTATTTATACACAAGCGGTTATTTAGTTATTTGTTGGTTATTGTTTGTTTTGTTGATCGTATTAAAAAAACTAAAATAAATAAATAAATAAACAATTAAAAACAACAGGATACACAGGAAGTAAGAAAACCTATAGTAGTAGATACTAAGTGGAGAAGGGGTAGGAGTTAATAAGCTGATGCTTCTTCCTGCTCCTTTTCAAACATACAAAGGGGTTTTAATGACTCGTGCTTCAAGTGTAATTTTTTTTTTACATCATATGTTTGAAATAAAGCGTTCATTCATTCATTCATTCATTCATTCAAATGCAGAGATTATAATCTCACTTTTCAGACTCAAAACTGAAGCCAATAAAAGATCAAGTTGAGGATAAAATACTAATGAAAGCGTTTGACATTTCTCCTCAAACTCACTCCATTTCCAATGCAAACATTTAAAAAAAAGTGTGAGTAAGGATTAAACCAAGTTAAGGACCAAGTTAAGGACTCTAATTTAAAATCAGAGGTGAGGAAATCTGCATGTTTGTCACCTGGAGGGGAGCATCGTCTGCAGAAGTGTGATTGTTAGCACAGAACTGAGACATGTCTGCCACACACACCTGAAGACATGTTTCAACACTCAAACTCGATCAGGAAGCAGCCACACTGGTGTGTTAGTGAACATGTTTCAGAGTCTGTTATTAGCTCCAGGGCTGCAGATCTTATCTAAAGCCCATTAAGGTGTCACTGTCCCCGCACACACGCACACACACACACACACACACACACAGCAGCGTGGTTGCACTACTTCAACCAAACGTTTTAATGTGTTTTAACAATATAACCACTGTGCATTTAAGAGTTAATACATACAGAGTGTCTAATTTCTATAAAATGTAAATGCTGGTTTTTGGTCATTTGCGGCAGAATTGAACCCAAACGTTGTGTTTTCTGAGCGGGGTGATGTCTAAAAGGTCTTACCTGAACTGCACCTGCGTCTCTCATCATCTGCCGCAGTTCCTCTGCGCCTGATAAATCCAACAAGAGTCTCATTTGGCGCAAAAAAAACTGCAGAAAATCAGCATTTCGACCAAAGAGGAAGTTCCATCGACAACCTTTGGGGGGAAAAAAGTCAAACTACATGTTACATCCACGGATAATCACTGACTCTGATCACATAAGCTCACCGGCCGAGCCCTCTGCTGCGGCGGGTGGGTGGGTGGGTCACACGAGCTCCCTCCAAATCCAAGGAGAAGCTGTGCGTTGCGCGCCGCCGTGTGCGCGCAAAGTGTCCTCCTGGGCATTATCCGCATTAACTGGAATTACACAGCGTCTAGCAGGGATGTAGTGGAGGCCAACCTCCACTCCACTCCCTCTGCACCGACTTTACTCTGCTGTTAAGCAAAAGGTGGGATCTTCAACTGACCATCATCATTCTATGAATTACATGTATATGAGACTGTGTTTTAAGGGGAAGGAATGGGTTAATATGTTCAAAATAAGAATAAATCCTTGATTTTCCATCATATCAATAGTTTTTAATGGTGCCACGTGTCTGCAGCTCTTATAGGGTCATGATAAACATCCAAATAAAAGCATAAACAATGATTTTTACCTGAATAGCGAGACTACGCACCTTTGTTTCTGATTAAAATGGTGTTTTAAAGCATCACTTCACCCTTAAAATGACCTTTTGTTTATTAGTAACTCATCCTGTGTTACCTTGTTCTTCTCTTGTACCTTCAGAGGGAACTTTTCTCCATTTCTGGATCCTTTGTTCACTGTGGAGTCATGCAAGAAACCTACTTTTCTTCAAGGTAACACGGGGTGAGTGGACAAACCAATGATTGACAAATGTT
Source organism: Echiichthys vipera (assembly GCF_963691815.1). Classification (NCBI taxonomy): domain Eukaryota; kingdom Metazoa; phylum Chordata; class Actinopteri; order Perciformes; family Trachinidae; genus Echiichthys; species Echiichthys vipera. Next base: position 4,028,144 of record NC_139843.1, on the reverse strand, counting down.
GACAGTGAAGTTTTCCTTTAAGAGAGTTTGGACATCCTCACTCCTGCAGAGGAGTTGAAGCGAGGGCCTGAGCGATAACGTCTGTCTGCTTTAGAAAGGCGGGCCGACTGACCCGGATTAACATGCTGTAATCTGCAGATTAACGTATCGGGATCTGTGACCACTCGTGTTTATTTTGGCTGAGAGTGGTTTTCATGATGCCACTTTACAACAGACATGCCGCTGCAGCTACTTTTGGGCAAATCAAACGACAATACTAAGCATTTAACTTAAGGTGACAGTTAGAAACTCAACTTTTAAATGCACGTTTGACAAATCCTGCAGTTCTCAAATGCACACAAACAAGACCTAGAGATAGATTGTGTTGACATAGTTTATTTATACGTGACAACATCCTTGAATAAAGGAATTTCTTGGGCAACACCGACATGTTTTGCAGCATCGTCCATCCATGATTTCTGCTGAGAGGTTGAGGTGCACAAACAGTCCAGTCTGCAGACTCCTTCATTTGCAGCAGCTCCTCTGAGTGGATGCACATTTCAGTTTGGACTCAAGTGCCAGTTGAGCTGCTCCGGTCAAATGTGAGTGAACCACCAACATCTTTTTCTTTCTTTCTGGGAACTTCAGCACTAAAATATAATAAATGCCAAACATTCATCCGACCCGACAGTCCCTAGTTTTTCTAAACAGCTGGAAATCTGCAACAGTCCCAGTGTTTTCCCCGTGCATCTTCTACGTGGCCTCCTCTGCTTTACGAGCTCCCTCTGCGCCGCCGTCCGAGCTCTGCTGTTTGACGTACTGTTGGAGGAGGGCGGACAGGTGGGCTGGGTGGCGCTGCAGCATGGAGGCCGTGCGGGAGGTCAGCATCGTCAACCCGCTGACCAGCTCACCCTGGACGACGGTCACTGACGGCAGTTTGGAGTAGCTCGCCAGCCCCTGTGCACTCAGCAGCGTGTTCTCTATACAGGCTCCTGTTGACACGAGCAACGCAGTGAAGAATCAAATCAAAGCTCTGTTAAATTTGTTGTGGTGAAAAAGGGGATCTGACACCACTGACAAAATATATAACATCAGCCTTGTTGTTTATATATATCATGCATACAACTATTGTTGGAGCTGTTTGTTTGTTGTTAGTATTTAGTGCTGTTTAGTATTCTGCTCAGTGACTACTTAGTTTTGATTATTCTGAGTAAGGTGAATTAGGTGTTTATTATTTGTGTTTTGTTTCATTTGGGCAGGTTCGGGGGGCACCTGACATTATATAGGTAGGCTGTCGGGGCCTGTAAGGGACCAGCATGCATCTGGGTTGGCAAATGGCAAACGGAGCGGGAGAGGCACAGGAATTTTCTTTGTTCACTCGATTTCTGGTTAAATAAACCACGTTTTTTGGTGAAACTGGACTTTTGTTCAGACATTATGCTTTTCCCATCCGCGTACACCACAACCCATGGTGCAACAGTGGCCCTTTGATTTGTATGATTTGAAACTTTTATTTGTTTTGAAAAACGGCTGCTACATATATCTTTAATGAAACAACAGTCATCTGGATTAAATGTGTTTTTATCTTCCTTCAATGGACTGAAACTTTTAGTAAACTCACTGTTTGACTCTAAAAAGTGAGAATTTGCTACTCTGTCTTTCTAAATTCTGTATTTTGGGAACTTTCTGATCCATTTGTAGCTTCCTGATGAATCATATCACACCTGCGTGATCTTTTTGTGTCGCAAACATGAGAAAATGTAGACACAAGATGATGAACGTACCCAGGAGCGTCATTTGTGGGCTGGCCCTCAGAGTCGACAGCATCTCCTTCACCTTTGGCTCTTTACTGGCAAACAGAACTGTGGGACCGGTGAAAAGAGGACTCATGTTGGAGTAAACACTGTCTTTCAGGACCGACCGCACCACCTAAAAAATACATAAAATGAGATTTAAAAAGAAATAAGTTTACAGGGGTTTAAATGTGTGTAGAGTATATTATGCAGCAGCTTTATAGATGATGCATGTTTCACAGCCTTTGAGACTAGACTAGACTACAAACACCACGTCAGCGGTGCTCTGTCCTGGGGTCAGCATGCACCAGACACTGAAGCGTCTGTCTATACCATCTTTGTTACGTCGGAGCATTTCAAAGCGCTGAGCAGCAAAGTAGAGACCAGTTTTCCTTTGGCACTAAACAATATTTCCCCCTCACATCCTAAAGGAAGTGAAGGAGTTTGAGAGAGGACGAAAAACAACTTACAATGCAGAATCAAACAAAGGAGAAAACATGACGTCAGACACACTAAAACCAAAGAACAAGGTCAGATAATGAAATAACAAAGATAACATGGTGAAAGTTTAATTAAAAAAAAAAAAATATGTAGTAGAGTAAAATATGGAGTAAAGTAGTAGCGTTTTATTGGGCATCAACCTCGTGCTTACACGCAACCACGTCTAACATGCTTGTGTAAACACAGGGTGAGGCAGGAGTTGAATCATTTAAAACTGAATTGTGTGTAATATCACGTGATAAACAATACAACTAGTAACCAGCAACAAGTTAAATGTTCTGGTCCTTTTTGACGATAGAGAGAAAGTAAAACCATGCGACTGTCGTCCATTTGTTGAAGGTTAAAACACCGCACGTGAGACCTTTGTTAAGACGTCTTTTCTCTTCTCTCCGCCCTCATTTCTCATCATTTCTCTACTGATAGTAGCCGTGTAACAAAAGGCATTAATAACATTTTGAAAAGGAGGGAACAAAACACAAAAATAACAGCATTACCTTGTTGGGGAAGAACTTGACAGTGATGTCGTGTTTGTGAAGTCTGTTCTTGAGCATGATCATTTCTTCAGCTGTACTGGAGTTGTTCTGGACCACAGCGACCATCTTAGAGTCCTGGAATAAGTTCTTCAAATTCCTTTTCAGGATTAAAATGAAAGGGCTATCCTGGTGGAATAAAAATATAGGAGAGGTCGTCTCGGTAGAGTGGAACAAACGTGGATTTGAGCAGCAAGAAAAGACAATTACTTCATCAAAAAACGTTAAAACCGTAAGATTGTGCTCCCTATTTAATGTTTTCAATGAATTCATTTTGTATTTTATGTTGTTTATTTATTTTTTGCTTTTCTACTAGTTTGTTTTTGTGAATATTTCCTTATTTATATTTCTGTACACCTGTCAAAACATAAAAAATGAACATAAAAGAAATAAAAAATGTTAGGCTACCTCCTGGACTTGCTGGGGTTTGGGGTAGGCTCCTGGAGGAACGACCCGTGTTGGAGGAATGTACTGTGTGACGGCCAGCAGCTTCTGTTTGAGAATGTGCATCGGCTTCCTGTGGCGGGTCACGGCCTTGGATCCGTGCCGGACGCTCTGAGTCAGGGGGAGCCATCCTGAAAGACACAAGTCTGGTTTAGGGTGTTTTCACTAGTCCTCTTTAAGTGGACCAACAGAAAAGGGACGCAGTTCTCTGTCTGGTCCACTTCAGCTCTGGACCTTCCTCTGGAGCTTTGGTGCTTTGGATTGTGGATGGTTCCCACTTGGAACAGGATGGGGACGATTTTACATCAGTATTATTACTTAAGGTAAAAAAGCTTAATGACAAAACCTGATCTAGTAAATGGGTATTTCATTATTTACACATATCAGGGTTGCAGAGCCAATGTCAGGATTATTTGTTGTTTTTTTTGCCCATATTCAACTCATACCAACTTCGTAGAGAATCACCATATCATTCAAAAAGTACTGCACATGGAATAATTTACTGTGCTTAACTTTGTCATTTATTTGTTTGTTTTTATTTGTCCTAAACAGCCAACAGCACGTACCACTGCTTATTAACTGTTATGTTAGTAAATCCTCATTTTAAGGCTCTTTAAGGGTCATGTCATGTCTACTCACCCTCTCTTCCTTTTGTGTATGGGACTACTTTATGCATGATTCATTGATATGGATGAATATCAAAATATGAAGCCCATTTTTTTTTAAAAGCCTGCTGATCATCAGTGTCTGTGTAAAAAAAACTCCCCGTTCATTTGTGTTGTAGTGGAGGAGAGCAGAGATGAATGGAGTCAGAAATATAGTTGTCAAACAGTAGTTTTTTTCCACCATTTCATTCATTCATTCATTCATTCATTCATTCATCTTCAACCGCTTATCCCGGGGTCGGGGTCGCGGGGGGTGCTGGAGCCAATCATTCCTTTTTAGATGTGAATCTAAAATGGGAAGTGTGAAAATACATTTTAGGGTATTTTTATTCGGGGGGTAGTTCATGTTTAACAGAAACCCCAGGATCTGCACCGATGACAAGCATCACAAAATGTAATTCTTCTGGCAATGACTGCTCTGTAAAGTCATATTTAATACAGTGAATTATTATTATCATATATTAAAATACACAGCCATACATGACACATGAGCTCCGCCTTCTACCAGCTGCAATATTAAAGTGATGAACACATGTATGCTTAAATTATTATTATCCAATACAATTCTGAAATGTGTCATTCTGCATAATGGATACTTTTACTTTGAAAACCCCCGTGCTAACACCGGCTAACTGACTATACAGCCGTTTAACTGAAGCGTAGCTCACATTTAAAACTTTAAATAGTTCTTTAAACACATAAAATAAAATAATAACTGGTTACTGACACATAGCTATTGTTAAAATACAGCTATATCAACTCTACATTACCCTGTTTCGGTAGTAATTTCACACACAAGGTCGCCGCCATCTTGTTGTTCCGGAAGTGACGTTGGCACAAATGCTGCATTCACTGACAAATCGGAAGAAACAGAATCCTGAAAGCCTATTTTTAATACGTCGACGATCAAAACAGTTGACATTTCATTTTCTTTATTAATTAATCGTCGAATAATCGTTTCGGCTGTATGTGTATGTAACACGGTGGGTAGTTCAATGTATGGCAAAAACATCGTATTTTATAAACTCTTCATTTGTTTTGTGTATACAGCACTAAAAAGTAAAGTAAATAAAGCTATCAGACAAATTTAGTTAAGTTAAAAGTTATATATTTGTCTCTGAGATGTAGTTGAGTGGAAGTACAGTGGTATGAGAAGAATATCCGAGAGTGTCCATATGGATGTGACCGTTTTCCTACTTGGTTTGTCGTAATTACAGATGTTACTTGAACGCAACATAACGGCCATTTTTGTGTTTTAATTATACAGTCACACTTCTATATGTCTTCCTAACCAAACCCAACGTTTTAAAATATATATATAATTTTTATTTATTGTTTTTTTTAATTATACGGTTACAAAACGCCTTTTTTCACGTTTGCGTATTTTTACGTAAGGGGAAGACGCGCGGTTACGTCAGAGCCAGTGTCACAAGCATGAGGCGCATACTCAGTGGCGTTTTATTGAGGCAGATCACTTTATTTGGGAGAAATCGTCCGTTTTGTGCGTCTCTGACAGCGGGTCAACGTGCTCTGACTTTCTGCAGGAAATCCTCCAGTGAGCGCACAACAAACATGGACCTGAGTGACATGAGGAAGAAATACAAAGGAGACGAGGAGGTGAGTGGCATGCAAAAAAAGGCTGGAGTTACCTGTGTTTAGGTGAAATACAGAGTCATACAAGTGGATCCACTGCCCTGCAAGGTTATGGTGCTATAAGGAGCACAAATACTGTATGTATATATGTAAACACATGTTCTTTTTTTGCAGTATCATGCAGCAGATATCTGTTTTCCTGCCACCCAGATGTTTCAGACCTTGACCTTTAGGCCTTTAACCAATTAAAAAACACTACAGACACTGGTTGGCTCAGTCATGCAAGGCCTGCAGGAGGTTTACGGAAGACTATTAGTGTCTGTTTCTAGGATTCAGATTCAGTACTAACACCACACTTTGAAAACACTCCACTACAAGTAAATCCGTGCATCCAAGACCTTAGCTAAGTATACGCTGTGTCAGTAAAATGTATTCAAAAGTATGCATTCAAATCAAAATTAAAGGTCCCACATTGTAGAAAGTTTTATATATGTATTTTTTTGTTATTATAAAGCAAGTTGAGATGTTATATAAATACTGTGAAAGTAACAAAACAATCCACAGAGAAAAGCACACAGTCCGTACACACAGTCCAGACACTGTTTGCTTAAACGAGCCATCAGGTCTTCCTGTACGTTGTGATGTCACAAGTAAGCTATATAAAGGTAGAAAGTGAAGCTACTGTGCTGTTACAGTCGTTCCCCGGCTGCAACGACGGTGCAGATACTCAGAAGGACCCAGAAACACTGACCAATCAGAGCAGACAGGGCTTTTCTTAAAGAGACAGGCGCTAAAATGAGACAGACAAGATGCATGCATCAGCCCTAAAAACTCGGTCTATCCCTAGTTATGATTTGGCACTATAAATAAAATTGAATTGAAAAACATGTACCTGGAATTTGTCCCCACATTAAGTACAGTACTTGAGTAAATGTACTCGCACTGTTGCTTCTCAGTGCACTCAAACGTGACCGGTTCTTCCCTCCAGTGCTTTGAGGAGAGTCAGCTTGTGTCTCTGGACCCGATCAAACAGTTCGGAAACTGGTTCGATGAAGCCACAAAGTGCCCTGCAATCGGAGAGGCTAACGCTATGTGCATCGCCACAGCCACCAAGTAGGTAGCATCGCCTTTTTATATTACGTTCATGATGAGTTCTCCACTAAGGGTTCATGTGGACTTTGTTTCTGTCCGTCTGTCCGTACAGAGAGGGACGCCCGTCTGCTCGGATGGTCCTCCTGAAAGGCTACAGCGACGAGGGTTTTCGTTTCTTCACAAACTACGAGAGCAGGAAGGGTTCGGAGCTGGTGAGTTTAAACCTTAGCTGCAGCTCGAGTGGAAATTATAATATTTGTAGGATTTATTTTTTACTTATTGTCTCTGATCTGTTCTTTGTCCCCAGGAGACCAACCCACATGCGTGTCTGGTCTTCTACTGGGAACCCATCAACAGACAGGTCAGCATCTTTCATTTATAACTGATGATATTTCAATAGATTTTCACCCAAAGATGTTTTTAAATGAGTTATTTTGATGCACAGATTCGCATTGAGGGCACTGTGGAGCGAATCCCCTTCCAGAGCTCCTGTGATTACTTCCACTCCCGTCCAAAGAGCAGTCAGATCGGGGCCGTCGTGAGCCGACAGAGCACTCCAGTCCCCAACAGAGATGTGAGATCAGAAACCACGCCGTGTTATGTCATGTAGAAATATGTATATATAAACATTAAAGGCTGGATTATCCCTGTCTTTTCTTCTAGTACCTGAGGCAGAAAAATGCAGAACTGGAGGAGAAGTACAAGGACACAGATGTGCCGATGCCCGACTACTGGTAGGAATTACTTTTTGGTCTTTACGTTAAATCAATAAAATTATAAAAAAAAACATTTATTTTTGCAAGATTCGACAAGTCATATTCAAGTGTAATTCCAGCGTAAAATCATCCCATGGTCTTTTTCAGCACTTACAAGCATCAAATAAGACATGGAGACAGTTTTCTTCAGCACGGTGAAGGCATTCAAAGGTCTTTTTTAACCACTAATGCTGCTCAAAATAACAGCAAACCTCTGCAGCAGCATGAGAAGAGTCCCTACACACAAAACAAAGCACCAACAACGTAGTTAGTGAAGCCAGAGTTTATTAAAAGTGTTTTAAAGACTTACCTACTGGCCCCTGTACCAGCTCCTCTCATAGTAAAGTCCATTACAGTGGATTACCAAAGTCAATCCCAAAGGAAGGAGCCCATTGGTGCTTTGTTGTGTGTGTAGGGACTCTTCTCATGCTGCTGCAGAGGTTTGCTGTTATTTTCAGCAACTTTAGTGGTTAAAAAGGACCTCTGAATGCCTTCACCGTGCTGCCCCGAGCTAATCACTTAGCCACATCCGGCTGTTAGCGACTTTACAGGATTTCTCCATTTATAGTTGAAAAAACAGTCTCCATTGCTTATTTTGATTATACTCTTGTACAGAATAAACAAATGAGATATACATGCTGTTTTATTTTTGTAATATTTAAGGAAATAATATATAAATTAACATTTTCTTCCCAGGATCATAATCTTTCTATAAAATATGATTTTATGTGCTCAAAATATCTGGAAAGAGACACATACATAGCCACGAGCCCGGCCAGTTGTTTCCATGCTTTATGCTAAGCTAAGTTAAACTTCACAGACAGTTATGAGAGTGGTGTCGATCTTCTCGTGTCCTCTCCTAACTGTCCTTCGTTAACAGGGGCGGCTACATCGTCAAGCCTCACCTGCTGGAGTTCTGGCAGGGTCAGACCAACAGACTCCACGACCGCATCGTCTTCACCAGACCGAAGGACGGTGAGTCTGAGCTGAAGGAGTTTCAGCACGCTGCAGAGGGAGGCTGGGTGTACGAGCGGCTGTCGCCATGAGAATGACCTCAACGGACAGTAACGTGCCGGGGGGGAAAAAGAACCTCTCGTCTCCAGGCGCTGATGGAAACCATTCGATGTTGATTCAGTAGGTGCTGCTGTGTGTAGATGTGCTGTGTTGATGTCACATGTTCAGTGACGTGATCACGTGACTGAACTGTACCACTTTACATTTCTTTCATGCGTTATGAAACAAGACGCTGGTTTACAGAAGAGATCGAACTCCAGCTGATGCACCTGTCAAACAATGATTAAGAGGAACTCAGCAGTGTTGTTGTTGTTAACGTGAGACTGTGACTGTTCATCAGCTCCTCCATTAATTGCCACACTTTGATTTACAGCTCTGTAAAATCATAACAATCATGAAAACTAAATTTATTCATTTTGCACTAATTACAGGTAAATAGAGGGGACATTCTGAGACGGTCGATTGTGTTTATAAGAGGTCGTTTGAGCCATTAAAGCAGAATAAACTCACTCAGTAGCCACTTCTTTAGCTGCACATGTGCAGTCAAATGCTGCGTTAAAGCAATTCTTCACTTTCTATTCTTACACTTCTCTTTTGTAATCTTAAAACGCTCCTAATAAGCGTATTGCACAGTAAAAGGTAAATGAAATCCACCAGGTGCTGTAACTCATAAATAATCAATTCTCATATATTTCTGATAAAAGTCCGACCAATCATTTCATTCGGTCTGAATAAAATTATTTGCAGAGCGTCATCAGTCGCGACTCTTCACTTGCACTGTTGCTGCGTTCAAGTGCCACGGGAAGTCTGAAGTTTCGGACCTCCAACTAGGCAAAATGCACTGAAATGCCTGTCAACTGGAACCTCCAACTAGTGAATTCAGGGGAGAGCAACTTACCCCGAATTCGATAGGAGGTTCGTCTTTGAGAGGCATTCCAGTGCACTTTCAGATCGGCAACTTTGGACTTCCCATGGCACTTGAACGCAGCATTTCTCTCTCAACTGGAGGAGGGAGCGTCAGAGGTGAAGCAGGGGGAAGAGGGTGAAGCGCTCTAATTGAAAAATGCAAAAACAAACAAGGTAAGAATTGCCTTAATTCAGTTTTTCCGCTGCAGTCACAGTCTGTTCTCGTGCCTCGTTTATCCACGCGTGTAAACGCAGAGGACCTCAGTATAATGTTGTGCAGAACACCAAACTGTGTGTATGACTTCAGTAATAAACACCTAATTGAATTTAAACATTTCTTCATAAACTCTGTGAAAGGTAGAATCAATGTCTTACTCCTTGGAGAGCTGTTGCACGGGTGCACGTCAAAGATCAGAGGGCCACTGAGAATCTTAATTCTGTATTATTGGAAACTTTATTCTCTGCTTTTCTAAAATAATATGTTTGATTTTAAAGAAATTCTCAGTTTTGCATGTTCAGATTGTTAGCAATTAATTAGTTAAGTACTGGATCACACACCAGGAACATTCGTATGAATTAACAAGCATCTATCAGTGTCGTCCTATGAAATTATGAAATTATAGGGAACTAAAGGACCCGTAAACACTGTAAGTGGGTCTAACTGCCTTTTAACAATGAGTTTAAAAGAGCGCGTGATTTGAAATGTGCCAACTATGATGTGTACTATGTGTCTTGTACTATTTGGGAATAATTCAGTTGTTTATTGTTTACTTCTGAAGGATACGGATGTTGTTTTGACTTGAATTAACAGTGGAATAATAGGAATAAAGTTTATTTTGTACCTGAGGACTTGAGTGCATGTTTGTCCAGCAGATGTCAGCAGCATCACTAAAGTGAACACAAGCACCACCGGCTGATTACCGACCCCAGTCCCTCTGCGAACAGACGTAAGGATCGCCGTATTACCAAATGCAAAAAGCACTTTGTGTCACGTATCAAGCGTCAGGGTCTGTTTACGATCACCATGACAACAAAACCAGCACACAGATGAAAAAACAGGCTCGTCTCTGTAACGTGAAACCAAGATGAATCATCGATCTTCACGTTGAAACGATTGAGTCACACCTGCACAAATACAAAGCACTCCTTTATATCAACTCATCTTGTTACATTTATTAAAAACAACATACATTTTCCTTCACTAGGACTCCAGAAGAGATTATATAAACAGCATTTTTCTTTTAATTATTATTATTTACCATATTTGCATTAGAGTATCCACAATATTTAGATATTTAAATCATAGAAATGTTATAAAATTAACAGTGCTTTGTTGCACTTTACACACGTTTCTCCTTCGTGTGCATTGATTGCATAAGACAGTTGCTTTAAAAAGGAGGTTTCATTCAAATCTACATCCATAACAATAATAAAAAGGTAATTTACAACAATGTTCCTGTTCATTCATAAGGATGTTTGCACGAGGTGAGGCACAGTGAAGATAAATAACAGTGTGAGCGCAGAAAGAGAAAATCGGACGTAATAAAAACGCCTGCTTTGCTGATACCACATGTTTGTGTAGGTGGGAGTCCGTGGGTCTGACTGGGTGTGGGGCCGGAAACAAGTGTTTGCCTTCCACCGTGCACGTGTGGTGCCACAGCGATGGGCAGAGACGCGTGAAAGGCCCCGCCGCAGGAGCAAAGACACACTCTGGGATGCTTTTGTGTTGTTTTGCATCTGTTTGTAATCGTTATGCAACTTTTTTGTGTCTCTTTGTGGTCATTTTATGTCTGTTTGTAGTCGTTTTGTGTGTCTTTGTGGTCGTTTTGTGTCTGTTTGTGGTCGTTTTGTGTCTGTTTGTGGTCGTTTTGTGTGTCTCTGTAGTTTTGTGCATCTTTGTGGTTGTTTTGTGTCTCCATGTAGTCCTTTTGTGTGTCTTTCTAGTTGTTTGGGCCTCTAGTCGTTTTATGTTTCTTTGTAGTAGTATTGTGTCTCTTTGTAATTGTTTTGTGCCGCTTTGTAGTCGTTTTGTGTCTACAGTTTTTGTGTGTCTTTGGTGATTTTGTGTGTCTTTGTAGTCGTTATGTGCGTCTTTGTGGCTATTTTGTGTCTCTCTGTAGCTGTTTTGTGTCTTTGTAGTCGTTTTGTGTATCTTTGTGGCCATTTTGTTTCACTGTCGTCGTTTTGTGTCTTTTGTTGTTTTGTGTCTATGTAGTTTTGTGTCTCTGCAGTTTTTGTGTCTCTTTGTAGTCATTTTGTGCATCTTTGTGGTTATTTTTGTTTAACTGTCGTCGTTTTGTATCTTTTGTTGTTTTGTGTCTCTTTGGTCATTTTGCCTCTTTGTGGTCATTTTGTGTGTCTTTGTACTCTTTTTGCCTCTTTGTGGCCGTGTCTCCTTGAGTCTCTGGGATTTTTTTGCCCATGTGAAGTCATGTTGTGTCTCTTTGCAGTTGTTTGTCTCTTTGTAGTAGTTTTGCGTGTCTTTTTACTGTTGTTCGCCTCTTTGTGGTCATGTTGTGTCTCCTTGAGTCTCTGTAGTTGTTATGTGTGTCTTTGTTCTCTTTTTGCCTCTTTGTGGTCATGTTGTGTCTCCTTGAGTCTCTGTGATTGTTTTGCCCATGTGAAGTCATGTGGTGTCTCTTTGCAGTTGCTTTGTGTCTCTGTAGTTGTTTAATGTTTCTTTGTGGTCATTGTGTGTCTCTGTGCAGACCCCTTGTGCCTGTGCGGTAGGTCCGTTCAGTAACCCGTCCATGGTCACATGGTGTGTGTGTTCTATCCTTCAGCTGCTGTGAGTGTGACACTGATATATGACACACTTGTCCATGGTTTTGTGCTATATGTCCGTCTTCTTTTTATGGTTCTCATCACTGAGGTTGTGCTCCGCGAACAGACTCGGGTTCTCGGCCAGCGTGGCCCGGACCTTCTTCTTCTCCTTGAAGCGTCCAGAGTGGGACACCTTGACGTGGCGGCCCTTGGTGGCAGATTTATCCACAATCTTCTCCAGCCTGGCGTTGAACTGGCTGTCCATGTGGTCCGGAGGCGGGTTATTATTGCTCGGGTGCTCTTTGTTCCCGGTGTTACTGCCATACTCAGCCGGGATCTCATACAGCACCTTGGATTCAGATTTCTTCTTGCGCGAGAAGGTCAGCTTCCACCAGCTTGGATCCGCCATGACACCCACAGAGACGGGACGACTGACCTGAAGGGCACAGAGCACAACCTGAGCGACGTGGAGGACTTTATACAATCACTTTATTGATGATTAGTGAGCCTACTGTGAAAGATGCATTAAATATAAACACAGCAGCAGTTCAAGAAGGTTCCTCCTTAGCTGCATCTTCACTGTGCCGACACATTTCAGATGTGAACTGTCTCCTACAACATGGTGACACGAGATTTATTGATGCGATCCAGCCCCTCTGCAAAGGCCTGTAGGGGAAATCCTCTGCAGGATTTAGGGGTTTTAACCTGAGGAGCATCCAAATTACTCCTGGAGGGTTTTGAAAGCTGATTTCTTTCACTAAATTCTTTAAAATTTGAATGTTTTAGAGCAAAAAAATAAGAATTTCAACATCTAAAATATAGGGATTGTATATTTCTACAGCAGAATTATCCTAAACTTAGTTGTAATGATCAAATCAGTTGTAAATGTGGGTTTAAAACATTCAAATATTGTGCTGCAGGTATTGAAATGATAGTTTTAATGTGACAGCCCTCTCTCATTATTAATCTTTAGTCGTATTGCAGTTCACACGGATGAGGCCTCATGTGGCAGGGAATAAAAATGGTTTATTTTCATCATCTCTGCGAGCAGGAGGTGTAACGTAAACGACGGGAGACACCTGACGCTCAGCTGATGAATTAATGATCACCTGGAGAGTATCCTCTGTCCCCCCTGACATGTGATCTGATATGAGGTCAGAGAAGTGACGAGGAGGCGGCTGCCGTCTTAGAAACATGTTATATAACTAACAAGTGAAGGAATAACCTCTGGATTATCTATTCACGTCATTTCAGGTGCAGAAACTCAAATATGTGCGTGCATGTAGGCCCAAATGTAAAATAACTTCATTTGATGATGACAGTGTTTACATCATAAACAGGTTTATGACGTTTGAGATATCACAGCCTTCTTAACCCAAGGTCTGTTTTGCGACACTTTAAAACACCAAAGTCGCAATAACACAAATTAAATAACGTAATTTCAACAAACTTTTAAATAAGGATCATTTATTTATTCATACGTGGTGTTGAGCTGCAACGATACGTTGATTAATAGATAAGTGGTGTGACAGATACATTATTTTTTTAAAAAGCAACTCTTTTGAAAAGCAATTAATGTTGATTTTTCCAAGCAAAAATGCCAAAACATGTGAGAAGTTCCTTTTCTTCATCTTAAAGTAAATTTTATTTATTTATTTGTTTGTTTGTTTTGGGATTTGAGTTTGTTCTTAGATAATATAGTTGGAATTTCACAGTTTCTAACCTTTTATAGTCCAAAAAGATTAATTGATAACAAAAATAAATATAAGTTGCAGCCCTGACGCACATATTATACGACTGCAACATCCAGGAGCAAACATCCATGATTGGTCTTTTCCCAAGAGTTAGAACAAAACACAGATCTGGAATAAACCTCTCAGATTATATTAAACCATCAGACTCTGAACACTTTACGTCAAAGCCAGAAACCTCCTCAGTCATGGCTAAAAAAGTATCTTTTTTTTTATTATTTCTTTCTAATTTAATTCAACTGTGCATCTTTATGTTGGAGTCCTTGCTGTTTTATCTTAAACTGCACTTTTTCAAATGTTGCATCTTTTATCACTTGCCTGCACTTTTGTACTTTTTAGTTTTCTGGCGAACCTCCGAGCCGAGTTCCTTCAAAAACTGTGTGAAAGTCCCAGAAGAATTGCTGCTGTTTTGAAGGCAAAGCATGATCACACCAAATATCGATTTGATTTATCTTCTGTTCAGTCACTGCATTTTGTTTATGATGAAAATAAGCTATTAACACTTCCATTTTTAGCTTACAGCATTTGTTTCACACCTGCCTAAAGCTTTTGTAAAGTCGTGTACATTTACATAGAAAAGTAACAAAAAGCCAAACCACATTAATACAAAATAAAGAGGTTAACTTGTATTTATCTAAGCTTTTAAAAAGATCTCACTGAACTCTTCAAACCCTGTTTAGAATCGTTTTTAAAATGCCTTTAAAATTGGGATAAACATCCATCTGTCATCAATAGTATTGGAATAAAAACGTAGCTCATAAACATTATTTTACAAGCTTCAAAATCGCTGCGATTTCTACTTTATGAGGGCTGACAGGAAGCAGAGAACCGCACCAATCCTCCTTTGGTGTGGTCATTTTACCATGGAGCACCTATGCAAATACACAGTCCATGCCCTTCTACAGAAACACTCATCTTACTCTTATCTGAACCACGTGATGTTTGGCACCTGGCACGCACAAGCAGAGCCAAGGTTCAGGAAACACACAGTGCATCAAACAATTGAATATATGTTGTGATAGAGTCAGGAGTAGTCACTTTAATTGTAATCCAAGCACACTTAGAGGTCTTGTGCTTTATTATGCTGCACCTATTGTTTCTTCTTGACCCCGTTTTGCTGAACTACTCATTTCACAGACACTCAGGTGACTGGTGTGTTTCTGCAGCAGCCGCATCGCACCAAAACGTGGATTCAGCGACGTGCATGTGCTAAGAAAACACAGGTTCCTCTGTGTTTACAGAGCGTTTGCATAGTTGACTTTTCATGAAGCAGTTTCTGCAGAACAAAACACCCAAGAGCAGCACTTTCACACACCGCGTTAAGTGTGCGAGATACGCAATATGCACACATATTTTCTCGTAGCATACCATGTTTGATTTAGATGTGACCTTTGAGACAAAAAAAGGCCCTGTTGACTTAAAGGGGGCCCTCCATAGTTCTCTTTTAATAAGTTACCATGTATTCTGTTATGTGTGTGGCTGCTCAGCAAGGCCTCAGAGATCACAGCAGGACGGGAACACTGTGGCCACGCTTGGAAATCACTAACCAGCTGCAAAGCCCTTCAATAGCACAAAGGAGGAGGGAGAGAAAGAGAGGGAGAGAGATCTGAGGCTCCAAGGGCACCGAGGACTGTGCTGCTCTCATAATTGAGCTGCAGGTTCATTGGATTCTCAGGTTTCCTCCCTTGCGCCAGCTTCACCGCTGACCCGTAACTGCAAGAGTTGAAGGAGTTGCTGAAGAGCCTCTGGGCGTTCTTCCCCCTGTTATTTTATAATAATGCTAATTTCTCTTTTTATTGTTTGTTTTGTGGAGGTCCCAGAGAGCTGCGGGTTGAAACTTCACGCGTGCACGCACCAGGACACGAGTCAATAATCCTGATTAAGCTGCAAGGTCCAAAACTGTTATTGAATCCACGACTAGATCACTTTCAAGGTTGTGAAAAGGTACACCAATACCTTTTTTTGGATACTAGTGTTTAGCATTCACTATTATCAAAAGTACCAAAGCAAAAAAACAGATCCACAATCAGATTTTCAACCAAAGGTGGTTCAGGTTGGGTTTGACCATCTTGACATGTTGCTTTAGGTTCTTTTTAGTGAAAATATAATGTGTAAAAATAAAAATATAGCCTAAAAGATGGATCTACTGTCTTTGCAACACCTCAACTATTTTAGTTCTGAGTTTGACACAAACTCAGTGCTTCAGCTTATATTGACTGTGTCGGACTCAGGGGCCGAGGACTGTATTTTCTTTTTGACGTGATATGGAAAGAAGCATCGTGTCTCTTTTTCTTATACTAGTATTGTATCAACGCTTAAAATTCTGGTTTTATGACGATGTGATTGTCGCAATCATGAATTAAGGAAGATATTCAAGCTCAAACATCACACATTTCAAAGACATGAGCTGAAATAAAGCATATTGTTTTTTTCAGACGCCTTTATCGTCTTTGCACGGCTCCAACCAGAGAATCATTTGTTCTATCAAACACCAGTAAACAGTGTGAAAATGCACAATGTCACAGTTATCTGTAGCTCAAGATGACATCTTAAAATGTCCTGTTCTGTCCAAAACTCAAGAATACTACTGTCCCTGTCATGTAAGATGAGGACAAACAGCACTTGAGACCTCAGAATCATCAAAGGTTTGTCACTTTTTGCCTAAAAAACTGTTAATTTCATCAAAACAGTTGTAGATGAATCGACTGATTGTTGCAGCTGCATTGTTGCACTGTGATCAGGAACAACAATGGGAATAAGTCTTTATCCTCATGAATCATGAATGTATAAAATAAATACTTTAGCTGGGTCTGTTCTGAGGAGAGTGCATAAAATCATTGTTTTCTTACCTTGTTGACGACTGAAGGAGCTGCTCTCAGATGTGAAACTGTCCCGCCATGCTTCCAAACTCTCCACCTCCTCTCTGTTTCCTTTCTTCCTCTCAGGTGATCATGCACAGGTGCAGCATCTCTCTCCTCCTTACTCTCTCTCTCTCTCTCTCTCTTTCACCTCTGTACCCTGGACTCTAGCACACACCCTCCTCAAACACACACACACACACACACACACACCTGAGCTAAGTGCATGGGTGAGTAAATGTTTCAGCCATGTGATTCAGCCCCGGCCACATCAAGATTACTCACTCAATGTGAACTTGAGAGGTGAGCGGCTCTCCAAACTGCAAATAAACTCCCCTTTATCAGCCTCTCCCTTTAAAACCCTCAGTCCTGCATTAACGTGGCATTTAGACGCAGAATAAAGTCTGTATTTGAGTTTTCCATCCCTGTTTCATAACTCTAATTACTGTAAGCTGCAGACAGAGAGAAAGAAGGAGACACAGGCTCTCAGAGACCTGACTGAGGTGAGTGTCCCTGATGTTTTGCATGGGTTGTGTAAAAATCACAGACGCCGAATGGACGCTTACTTTGCAAGATTGCTTTACATTCAAATGAGCTGAAATTAGGCCACTCGAGAAGCTCTGCTGCGGCCGCACACGGAGGGCTTTAATGGCCGAGTTTGAGCCATTTTCAGTTCTTTAAGTTCACAAGGTCCCAAGGAAAATAAAAGGAAATAAAAACCAGATGAAAGGAGAGTACGTGCCTACACCTGTGGCTTTAAATAGTCCAGAGAGCAGACTCTTGATGTAGTATTCTGAATTATTCAGTGAAGTAGTGGGAATATAGGTAATGTAATATTCAGCAGCCCAATAATGTTTAATACATTAGCTAATTACCACATTATTCCCAGATGATCTTGAGGGATTAATCCCTCTTCTCTCAACACATTAGATTAAATATTGTATTAACTTACTCCACTACATATTTTTCAACGGTGGTGAAAATGAACTAAATACATTTACTCTAGTACTGTAATTACAGACAATCTTTGATCTTGTATGTAGTTCATTACTGTAAATATTAATTGCTGTAAATTTAATTTGTTCTAATATACATTTACTCTGTATAATATTTGTTTATCTGGAGTTTGTAACAATAATAATTTACCCCTGGGATTATTAAAGTGATCATTCTGATTAAGTGCAATTTGAGGTACCTGAGCACTACATTAAGTATATTTTGACTAATATTTTTGTCATTTTAATGAAGTGAAATGACGAGTGAGAGACTTTTACTTAAACTAATTAAAACTATTAACTAAATAATTAGTATTTAATTGTTTCCACCTATTTCTTCCACCCCTGCTTTTCAAAATAAGAGTTTATATTGTTTTTAAAACATACAAAAAGTTGATACACCCCCTTCACTGAGGCTCCGAAGCAGCTGCAGGATTTGCAAACTCCATTTCACCCAATGCCAGCCTACAGTAGCTGCACCCAACAACAGACAACCCTGGCAACCAGCAACGCCCAACGCCATTGGCTGCTACCATGGAAACACAACAGGGCAGAAAGTCATTGTCAAACCTGTTAAAATGTTATTAAAATAATAAAATAATTCAGACTAAATGAAGTTTGAATGCAAAATCAATACTTTCATTATGCACCCCTCAAAACGCCCCATGGGTGTATTTTTATTTATCTATTTTTTTAAATATAGCTTTTAATAAATACTCTACAGATTCCACCTTTAAGTAGGGTTTTAATTGCAGAAGTTTTACCTTTTAGCATATTTTTAAAATGTTACATTAGTACTTTTATCTACGTGAGTAAAGTAATTTAGTGAAATCTTAATTTACCTTTAAAAAAGTTCTCATGTCGGTTAAAGCACAACAGCGCCCTCTGCCGGCGGGCTCCAGCTGAGTCGTCCACCAATCAGCTGCCGTTATCAGCAAAGCGCTCTGTCATTGGTCAGTTCTTTGGGAGCAGCGTAACGTCGCCTCCTCCTATTGGTCCTCCTTCTCGTAACGTGTCATAAACAGTGAAGTCCGGATGGTGACAGTAATCCAGCGTAAAAACCTGTTAAATAAACAAATAATGAAGCTTTAAAACCTTTTTAATGTTAAGTTTTTGAAGAGGAGAAGAAACAATGGAGGTAAGATTAATTAAAGTCGTATTTAATAAGGTTTAAAACGGTGTCGTTAGCTCGCTGATACACTGTCAAAGTCCAGCGAACTGAAATAATGAACATTTCACAGAGAAAAGGAAGAAGTTTGGTGTCTTCTCTCTGTTTCCTGTGTTGTTTAACTTCATTTGGATGCGTTATTTCCTCCCTGTGAGGTTCACTGCCACTGAAATGTGCTAATTAAAGTAAATTACTGATGTTTTGAATGTTTTCTCTCTTCAGCAGAATATTCAGAACCTCCCGATCGACATACAGACCAGCAAGCTTTTGGGTAAGACACATTATTATTATTATTATTATTATTATTATTATTATTATCAGAAGAATGTAAAGGTAAAGAGTATATAGTGCAGTAAAATGTGTAAAAATTGGTGTCAAAATATAGAAATACAATAATAATAATGCAGAATGGCCCAGTTTTAAAATAAGATGCATTGATTTAAATTCATTCAAACATGTTTAAAAAGAGAAAAAGCAAAATATATCACTAAGTTTAGAATTTTTTATTTAATTTTATATAAATATGCAAGAAATTACAATATATATTTTATAGGAATATATTAGAAATAAATTGTTTAAGATAAAGATACTTAGTTAAAATGTGGATGAGTTCTGAAAATAATAATAATAATAAATGTGTGACAGAAAAGCTGCTAACTAATAGTAATAAAAGGCCGTGCAGAAAATAATATTACTGCTTTTCTTTCATACTTTTTTTTTTTATTATTTTCCAAACTCATCCATATTAATTTACTTTATAAATATTTTACAAAATACAATTTATTTCTCTTATTCCTATAAAATATATATTGTAATTTCTTGCATATTTATATAATTTACTAAAAAAGTATTATATACTGTGTATATACATATATCATTTTTATTTTTTAGTATATTATATTATATATTTTTTAATCAAAAAGTAATTAAAATAGGATGAAAATTGGAAATTAAGACAGAATAAATAATTTAAATAAATACATACAACATGTACATCAAAGGTATTAATAATAATAATAGTATTGGATTATAATTATTGATGCATTGATGTATTTTAGCTGGTAAAGGTGGAGCTCACAACTACTTTATTTACATACTGTTGGGTAGTTTAATCTATAATTATCCAAACACACATATATTTATTAGTTAATTTTATTTTGTAAATAACAATGTAAAGTAACTAAAGCTGTCATATCAACGCAGTGGAGTCAAAAGTTTCCCTTTGAAACGTAGAAGAACACAAGTAAGTAAAAATCTACGTAGTTACTTTCCACCGCCGCTTGTGCGTAAACTAACGTCATGTGGTTCAGACGCAGCGATGATATGATATGACATTAAAGATGTTTGATAACTGTGTCGACAGACTGGCTGCTGGACCGGCGTCACTGTAACCTGAAATGGCAGAACGCAGTGAAAGAAATCAGAGAGAAGATCAACGCTGCCATCCAGGACATGCCGGAGAACGAGGAGATCAAGCAGCTTCTCTCCGGCTCTTGTACGTCCGTTATTAGCCACAGCGTCTCGGATCTTATTATCATTACATTAAAGTTACAGCGGGCAGCACCGTGGTGTGGTGGTTAGCACTGTCGCCTCACAGGACAGTGTGAGTGCGCCCTAAAAGTAAAAGTAATGTAAGGGGAGAAACTGCCATTTAGGACAAATGTTTAGACCACAGCGGCCTATCGTGCACTACCCCACCTCCTTAAAAAAGCATCTTTCTAAAGGCCATAATGAAGATCATGTTATATCAAAACATAGTGTGTGTGTTTTTTGAACGCTGACAAGTCTTGATGAAAACAAGCAGAAATTAAATAGGAGTAACGAGTAGGGATGGTATCGTTAAGATTTTAATACTACTGCTTTTACCGATACTTTTTATCGATCCAGTACTTTAACCGTACTAGTTATTGATTCTTTCTTAGAGAAAAAATGTTAAAAAAGAAATGTAACAAATTGAGAATTGAATGAACAACTGCTTTATTTCGTTGTAGAAACTATAACGCCGGAGCCTGTCGATATTATGGTATCTGAACAACTCGCCCTGGGGCAAGTTAAGAAGCAGGTTTCAGTACCCATCCTTAGTATCAAGGCTATTTTTAAAATGTAAGGAGTAGAAAGTACAAATAATTGCGTGAAAATGTAATAATTGCTCCAGTAAAGTATAGAAAGTATTTGTACTTTGTAACTTGACACCTCTGCTTTTAACCAAGTGGACATGTTAAAGTATCAGTTGTACTTGTCTACATGCTTCCTATAACTAAATTTACATATTTTGTGTGCATTACAAAAACATCAAGGAGATATATTTGTTTTTTGATATATTGTCTTATCGTCTTATGTTTGAGATTATTGCTGTATGTTCTGACGTTTGTGCCAATATAACCAAACGTTCCTCATTTGGTTTGACTTCAAAACTTCAAAACAAACCATAAAAAATGTTTTTTCTGTGCAGCAGACAATATTTATTTATTATCCAGACCAGAAAGTGTCTTTGGGGATTCTGGAAATACCTTAAAAACAGCAGTTAGTGTGAAATTCTCCTCCTTCATTTTTAAAAAAGGTGATCAGGCGACGACTAGCTTCCTTACCACTGAGTCCTGCAACAAAACCTGCTCTTTTTTTTATAGTCTTTTAGTTTTAAAGTTTTAATTTGTTGCATTATAAACTCTTAGACCAAACAGTATTGTTGCAGCTTTACCCCTCAGCTGTATTAGTGCGTGTACTGAAGCGTAATTCTGTTCAGTAATTTGTATTTGTTGTTAATTTGTCCGTCCTGCTCCTCATCCTCCACTATGAACGCTTAAAAAGTGACACTTTGTTTTGTTTTGTTTTCTCATTGACAGACATTCACTACTTTCACTGCTTGAGGATCGTGGAGATCCTGAGGGGGACGGAGGCGTCCTCCAAGAACATCTTTGGCAGATATTCGTCTCAGAGGATGAAGGTGAGAGGACGAGAAACAAGCTGCTGTTGTCAGTCTCACAGCAGGTCGGAGGTCTGATAGGAAGCTTAAACTGAAACAGATTAAAAACTAAACAGAAACTAAACTGAAACTATATTACCAGGTTAAAAAAAACGGATATAAAGCCACCAAAGGTTTGTATAAATCATTTCAGTTTTAGTCTTTTAGCTATAATAATATTTTACTACAGGAAACAGCATGAATTTCCGTCAACTCTCCTGACTTTGAACCACAGAAATCGAACATCGTCTTGACATTTTGGGAGATGGAGATGGAGCTGTGCTGCAATTAGCACGAAGATTAGACATTACGTTGTCCAACCATGTATTTTGTTTGTGTATATAACTGTTAATCATCCTGGACATGTCGTCCTGCGCCAAGTGTGTTGGCAATGTAGAGGCGTTCACGTCACGAAGTGGAGCAATTTGTCAGTGAATTCCTGGCTGAAAAACTCAAACCGGAGCCCGTTTAAAGAGGAAGTCCAAATATAAGATCGGACGTACCGTACCTCAAGGGACTCACTCCTTCATTAACCCTGTCCTGTTGCTACGCCATCCGTGATCCGGGCTGCTGACTATCACACGTGTCAGGCATATGATTGCGAGGTCATTTGTTTCTGTGAGGCTGGGGGTGGGAAGGTTGGTTATCTTGGCTGCTGTGTGTGAGATTTTGAGGAGTTAGTTTCTGCTGGTGACAGTGAGCAGGGGGAACGGTACGTCAGGATGGGTTGGATGATGCTTCTGTAGAGGAGTAAGAGGTGGTGGGGGGCAACAGATTTCAGTTTGCGTATGATGTAGATCCAGTAAAGGGCTGCAGGCTGCAGGTTTTCATTCCAACCAAGCAAAAACACAGTACACAGAACTGCCTTCACACAGTTAATTGGTTGGGCCAGGTGTGTTCTTGCTTGGTTGGAATGAAAACCTGCAGCCACAGCGACCCTTCACTGGATCAGTCTGACACGTGTGACGTAGAGTCTTTGCTGTGCACGTTTGTGTTTGTGATGACATGTTCTTTAAAGTTGAGTTTGTTGTCTATGGTGAGTCTAACTGGTTGTCCTTTGATGGATGTGTGACTGAGTGCAGGGTGCATGTCCTCTCTCTTTCTCCTGTGGTGCCTCGCTTTGACGATAGTCCCCACAGTAATATATATACGGAGCTTCCTGTAACTGTTAGAATTGATTTTAAGGTCCTTTTACTCGCATACAAATCACTTAATGGGCTAGGACCAAGTTACATTGCTAACTCCCTTGTTCCCTACTCACGCTCAAGAGCACTGCGATCATCTGCAGCTGGTTTGTTAGAGGTTTCAAAAAACGCGTTTGTCAGTTTTGCTCCAAAGCTGCGGAACAAACTACCGTTAGAGACCAGGGAGGCAAGCTCGCTGAATATTTTAAAAGTACGCTAAAAACGTACATCTTCACTTTATCTGTTAACTAACCCTGCTCATTTTTACCCAATTTAATTAAACTTTAATTCTATTATCTATCTTTAATCCTTACTTTTTTTTTGTATTATCAAGTGGGTCTTATTCATGTGAAGATGCATTTTATTTTTAGCTTGTTTTACTGTTGTTTTTTGTTTTTATCTGTAGGTTTTTATCTCATCTTCATATATTACCGTTTTTATTTTCATTCTGCGTCTTTTTAATTTGTTGTAAAGCACTTTGGGCTGTGGTTCATGTATGAAAGGTACTATACAAATAAAGTGAGTATACAGTATACAGACTATACGCACAGACATACCTGACTGCTGCAAAAATAAACCAGAACTTGATATATAAAAACTAAACCTGAAACTAATCGAGTGGTGCGATGGGATTTTTGTTTGTGTCACGTTCTTCTGCGCTAAAACTAATAACATTAAAATTGTTTGTTTTCACAGGACTGGCAGGAGATCGTGTCCCTTTATGAAGTCGATAATATCTATTTGGGTGAGTGTAAATTTACAGTGTAAGTGTAAATCTATGTTTTTATCATAGAGTGACAACCACCACACCTCCGAGTCTACCCTGTGTTACTTTGATCTCAGAATATTCTTTATCATGATTTTGTGGGTGGTTCGACCTAAATTTACCACTTTAATCTTCAAGAATACTTAATATTTTTTTCTGATTATTCTCAGTACATTACCCGCCTCAACAAGCTCTGTATATTTTTTTTAATTAAACCTAAAATGGCCCCATTACCCTGCCATCAAACATCCAATTCTAGAAACTATTTAATTGTTTATTATTAATTTAATTCTTTAATAAAACATGAATAATGTCCTTGTGTCCCAGCGGAGGTGGCCAGTTTGCTGAGTCGCAACGTGAGCTATGAAGGTCCGGCTCTGAGGAAGCAGCTGGCCAAAGCCCAGCAGCTGCAGCAGGAGCTGAGCCGGCGCGAGGTGGAGTGCCAGAGCTCAGCCGCGGACCTGAGGGAACGCTACTACGCTGCCAGCAAACAGTACGGCATCACAGTGAGTGACTTTCAAACACAAAAACCTTAATAATTACTATTTATACAGTATATCTGAGCAGCATTCACATACAGGTGCATCTCAAAACATTAGACGATCGTGACACTTTTCTTTCTGTTCTTAAGTCCGAGCATTCAGGGCGCACTCCCACTGTGCGTCCGTCCCGTGCCCCGTGCTTTAGGGTCCTTGTCCCCCCCTCCAGGCCCGTTTGTACTCACACTACCTGGGCCTCGGAGAATGCTTCTTGCTGCCTATACGTCATCACGCCGTAACACGTCACACGCATTGATGACGTCATGGCGATGCGTGGCTTTGTTTCCAGATCTTTCCGTAGACCTCGGAGTTTTTGTGCGTCTTGTCGACTGTTTTTGAATCTTTTCATCGACCAAATCTGCAGTAAACACTCCACCTCCGCATCACACCAACGTGAACCTTTCACCGCCATTGTTTGAAATGTCCGTGCATGGTCCCTCCTTCTTTTTTCTACGTCCCAACAGGCGCACAGGAAATGACCTCAGAACCGCCGTAGGTCTCGTGCTCGTACACGTGTGCACGCTCGTGCTCGTACATGTGCAAACGTGCTTTACAAAAGCCCACCTCTCCCAAACGGGCCGATGACGGCAAGTGTGCCGCAAATAGGTGCGGTACGGTTGCACTCACACTGGTCAAACGAACTAGACTTTAGCCATGAAACGTGCTTGTTCACGGTACAGCTGGACGGTGTAAGTGCGACCTTAGAGACCTGAAACGTCCGCCCGAGGGGGTGGGCGGGTGTTATTGTCAAGCCCTGATAATGAGCATCTAACACTTTGCATTCAGAGGTTTGATATTGACTGAAAAATCCTCAGAGAAGTCTGGAAATATGGAAGCTCTGCAGGAACCCGGTGCCGTTTCTTCCTCTGCAGGGAGAAAACGTGGCTCGAGAGCTTCAGGCTCTGGTCAAAGACCTGCCGGCGGTTCTGGATGAAGTCGGGAAAGACGCAGCAAAGTTAGAGGAGCAAATCCAGCTTTATACTGCGTTCACAAACTTTGTCTGCGAGTGGTGAGTATGTCCTCAAAACACAGTCCTGTCCGTACCAAGAGCATGTGTATGTATGCGTGCATCTGACTGTATGTTGTAAATTATTTACACACACATCCCCAACAGCGTTCTAAACAAAGAGGAAGAGTCTTAAAATAGAGGTTCTTGTCCGTTCTTTATACCTCTGCAGGTCTGACGCAGTCCTGCCGATGCTGACGTTCACCCAGAAGAGAGGAAACGCAACGTTTTACGAGTGGAGGACGGGGAAAGTCCCCACGGTCGTCGAGCGGCCGTTTGTGGAGGAAGCAGCTCCCGACACAGTCACAGACGATGCGGTTGGTTTTACTTTCTCTATATTAAACATATAATAGAAACTTCCTATCATTTAAGCATTTCTTTTAATTTATAAACACTTCCAAGTCAATATTAAATATATACATTAATGTACATATGAAAAATACATTTATTAATAAATGTAAGTATATAAATTCGTCAATTTATTCCAATAAATACATTTAAAAATTAAGAAGAGGTTTTACTAAATTATTATATATATTTGTTTCTTCATTTACGGCATATTTATCTATTTATTTATCTATTTATTTATTTATTTATATATATCAGAAGACTTTTATTTCATGATTCCCACCCGTTTTATTTGAATACAAGAAATGGAAATAGAGTGAAATATGAGGCATTATGACATAAAAATCCACTGAAATACATAAAAGTAGCAGTAGCAGTAACAATAGATTATATTTATTTGTTAAAATATGTTGATTAATTTATATATTTAGATTCACTTATAGCCAAATTTATCTCAGATTTATTATAAAGCCATATTTATTTATATAAAAGGTTTATTTATTTATTTATTTATTAAATTTTGACTTAAATGGCGTTCCATAGAATTCAGATTATCAAGGTGATACTGAACGATTTTAGTCCCATGTAGCAGCTCCGTAGTACTGTGAACCTTCAACAAATGCCAGAATAGGTTGAATAAATATATTAATGTTTCACGTCACCTCTGACCGGTGTTGCTGTTTGTCTGTAGATCGACTGGGGAGACTTTGGCAGCAGCGCGGACACTCAGGGCGCCAACGCTGGCATCACCGTCGAGGACGGAATAGACTGGGGCATCAGTCTGGAGCCGAGCTCAGAGGTACGACACCACAACATTTCTGCATTTTGATTTAACTTATATACCGTATTTTCCACACTATAAGGCGCACCACATTATAAGGTCATAGAACTGACGCTACAGTGGAGGCTGGGGTTACGTTCTGCATCCATTAGATGGAGCTGCTCTAAAGGGAACGTCAACACAACAGTCAGGGGAGGTCGTCTTGTTGCTTCCTCCACCTCGGCACCATTGATTGGTTCATGTTCAACTCTCTGGCTGCTGCTCTATTCCCGTGTTCTACTGCGTGACTAATGGCCTTGAGTGTAAACTCTGCGTCGTAAGCGTGTCTCTTAACAGGAGCCATTTTGGGCTCTTTACACAAACACACACATGGAAATGAAACGGCACGCTTCACGCAGTCGTATATCTCAACATGCACCGCGCGTTACTTCTTCTACGGGGAAAATAGAGTCGGCGGCTGCTCACCGTAGCTGCGAGACCTGTTGAGGCTCAATATTGGTCCATATATAAGGAGCACCGGATTATAAGGCGCACTGTCGGCTTTTGAGACATTTGAAGGTTTTTAGGTGCAACTTATAGTGCGGAGAATACGGTATATAGAATCTGATGAATTAAGACCAATCCGTACAGAAAGAAAAGTTTGGGAACTTCTGATCTAAGATACAAACTTCTGTCCGCCTCCTTCAACAGGACGCCGGTGGAATCGACTGGGGCGACGGTGACGCGGCTCCCGTGGAAATTGAAATTGTGGACATGGGCACAGACTGTAACTACTTTTCTGTTCTTAATCATTAATATGACAACTTATCACAAGCTCAGCTGTTGACATTTCTGTTTGTCATAGACGTGTGTGTGTGTGTGTGTATATGTGTTATCTTCAGGTCCTGAGGGTGTGGCGAGGGGCGAGGACGCTCTAAGTGTCCTGGAGAACTCTCAGTCTCGCAGCCTGTTCATCGATGAGCTAATGGAGGTAAAGACTAAGTCCTCGCGTGTCAAATTACTCCTGCAAGACCGTGCATCCACTCGATCTTAGTGTGTTGTCAGAATTTTGATTACAGTCAAACAAACAAGCTTTTAAAAGCCGCTGAACTCCTAAAGTTGCACAGCAATCCTTTATCCCCCTCAGGAGTTTCCCACTCCGTGCAAAAAAGGAGAATTATTGGTCTGTTGGACTCAAATACAACTCCAAATGATTGCCAGTCTTGTTCTGGATCTGCTGTAACTTTATTCTACACTTTATTTTAATATTTATTCTTTTAATTCTTTTTTAAAAACAAACAAAAAGGTAGCAGCACCAATGTGCAACCGAAAAATGTGTTTCCGGTTCAGTGGAGACGTTAGCAGCAGCGATGCAAACGAGAAGCTTTTCGTTTACATTAGATTACGGTTTTCGGGTGCAGCAAAGCGGAAATAGGAAAAAAATGATGAGGTAGAAAGAAAATGAGAGGGAGCTTCATAAGTTTCTCTCTGGGCCCTTCAGAGTCCACAAGGCTGCAACTGGAAGACGCTCTGCTGACGTCTGAACGGCTCGTAACACAGACTTAAGAGCAGTTCTTTGTGTCATGGTGCCCAAATTTCACTGCCTGCTCTATTCACAACGTTGGGTTCATGTTCCGTCATGACCGAAAGAACGAGGTCGAGGGTACAAGCGTCTGAAATGTGTTTCCTCAGGAGGGGGCTGGAGTCTCCCTTAGAGAGAGGGGGAGAAGTTCAGCATCCGTGAGGAACTCGGAGTAGCTAACGTAACTAAACGGGAAATTTACATGTGCAAATTCACTAGAACAAAGACTGAGTTTGTGTGTGTGTGTGTGTGTGTGTGTGTGTGTGTGTGTGTGTGTGTGTGTGTGTGTGTGTGTGTGTGTGTGTGTGTGTGTGTGTGTGTGTGTGTGTGTGTGTGTGTGTGTGTGTGTGTGTGTGTGTGTGTGTGTGTGTGTGTGTGTGTGTGTGTGTGTGTGTGTGTGTGTGTGTGTGTGTGTGTGTGTGTGTGTGTGTGTGTGTGTGTGTGTGTGTGTGTGTGTGTGTGTGTGTGTGTGTGTGTGTGTGTGTGTGTGTGTGCATCACAAATATTAGTGAAAAGGAAGTATTTGTAAGTCCTACATAAAGAAGAAGAAGAAATTGTTGGGTACAGATATTTGATAGTAGATCCTGAAAACATCTTTTACAGAATGTGTGATGCAGAAAACGATGCTAGAACTGTTCATTATTTTTATTTATTTATTTAAATGGTGGTTCGGGCATCTAGTAAGGATGAACCCTGGGCGCCTCCCTAGGGAGGTGTTCCAGGCACGTCCAGCTGGGAGGAGGCCTCGGGGAAGACCCAGGACCAGGTGGAGAGATTATATCTCCACACTGGCCTGGGAACGCCTCAGGATCCCCCAGTTAGAGCTGGTTAATGTGGCCCGGGGAAGGGAAGTTTGGGGTCCCCTGCTAAAGCTGCTGCCCCCGAGACCCGACCCCGGATAAGAGGCTGAAGATGAGATGAGATATTTAAATGGTCGGCAATTACTGAACATGTTTATTTAGCAGGTTTATTTTTATTTATTCTTTATTTCCTCAATGTTAGTTTACAGTTGTTTGACAATGTAACACATTGTGTGTATAATGCATCATTTTAAAAAGTATTTTATCAAGTTATTTGTTTAAGAAAACAGACTTCTGAGTACTTTGGTGAAGTCACATTGGTGCAAAATATACATAAAACTGTCTATTTTCATTCCAGCTAAAAAAAACCTCATTAAATCAGCAGCCAGATGAATAATCAGCAGATTTTTGTGCTTTAAAAACGTTAAAGATACCACATCAGTTGGTCTCTATCAGATACTATCAGCATTAGATCATTTATCAGCTTTAGAATAGAATAGAAAGCCTTTATTGTTAATTATTTATTTATTGTTTTCCTGCGTGTGCACAGCTGGAAGTGTTCCTAACGCAGCGCATCAGTGAGATGGGAGAGGAGGCGGACGTGGTCGCCATGAGCCAGTTCCAGATGGCCCCTTCCGTCATCCAGGGCCAGTCCCGCGAACACGTCCGGGAGATGCTGTCTGAGGTGCAGGACCTCCTGGGCCGCCTCACCTCCCTACGAATGCAGCACCTGTTCATGATCCAGGCCTCGCCTCGGTACGTGCTGCCAAAACGGATCCTCGCCGCGTCACTTATAAGTTGAAATCTCATGCCGTGTTTGTTGTGTAGGTATGTCGAACGTGTGTCAGAGGTGCTGAGGCAGAAGCTGAAGCAGGCGGATATTCTGCTGCTGAAAGGCGCCACGATGGTGGAGAAAAGGCAGGAAGCCCTGGAGGAGCAGTCCAGACTGGAGCCTCGTGTTGACCTGCTGGCAGGACGCACGCGGGAACTCCAGAAAATGGTACTGGATCAAAGTTTCTACGGATTTATGATCACAGGGTTGGTTTTCCAACTCTCTAGAAAGACTGAAAGGTCGCGTAGGATTTTTCTAACCTTTTAGGGCGCACTCACACTGTCCATCCGTACCGTGCCCAAACGGGTTTTACGGGTAAAGTCCAGTTCGTTTGACCAGTGTGAGTGCAACGGTACCGCGCCTAGCTGCAGCACGCTTGCCGTCCACGGCCCGTCTGAGAGAGGTGGGCTTTAGTAAAGCACGTTTGCACATGTACGAGCACGAGCGTGCGCACGTGTACGAGCATGAGCGTGCGCACGTGTAGGAGCACGAGGCCTACGGCGGTTCTGAGGTCATTTCCTGTGCGCCTGTTGGGACGTAGAAAAAAGAAGGAGGGACCATGCGCGAACATTTCAAACAATGGCGGTGAAAGGTTCACGTTGGTGTGATGCGGAGGTGGAGTGTTTACTGCATATTTGGTCGATGAAAAGATTCAAAAACAGTCGACAGAC
Source organism: Echiichthys vipera (assembly GCF_963691815.1). NCBI lineage: Eukaryota > Metazoa > Chordata > Actinopteri > Perciformes > Trachinidae > Echiichthys > Echiichthys vipera. The sequence goes on along the minus strand of NC_139843.1, from coordinate 3,997,887 downwards.
AGACCTCCTCCTCTTTATTCTCTTCATTCTCCTCTTCCTCCTCCTTCTCTTCCTCCTCCTTTTCTTGCTCCTTCTCCTTCACTTCTTCCTCCTCCTCCTCTTCCTCCTCCTCATCCTTCTCTTCCTCCTCCTTCTCTTCCTCCTCTTCTTCTTCTTCCTCCTCCTCATTCTCTTCCTCCTCCTCCACTTCTCCTTCACTTCTTCTCCTCTACCTCCCTCTCTTCCTCCTTCTCTTCCTCTTCCTCCTCCTCATCCTTCTCTTCCTCCTCCTCCTCCTCATCCTTCTCTTCCTCCTCCTCATCCTTCTCTTCCTCCTCCTCCTCCTCATCCTTCTCTTCCTCCTCCTCTTCCCCCTCCTCTTCCTCCTCCTCCTCCTCCTCCTCTTCTTCTTCATCCTCATGCTCTTCCTCCTCCTCCACTTCTTCTTCTCCTCTACCTCCTTCTCTTCCTCTTCCTCCTGCTCCTCCTCCTCCTTCACTTCTTCCTCCTCCTCTTCCTCTTCCTCTTCCTCTTCCTCTTCCTCCTCCTCCTCCTCTTCCTCTTCCTCTTCCTCCTCCTCCTCTTCTTCCTCCTCCTCCTCCTCCTCCTCACTGTGGATAAGAACCTCATGCACCACACTTTAAAACACCAGAGCGTCCCTTTAATGTGTGTCACACTTTGATCTCAGTAATAACCAGTATTATTATTATTATTATTATTATTATTATTATTATTATTATTATTATTAATTATTATTACTATTTATTATTATTATTATTATTATTATTATTGATTATTATTCTGACTGTTTTGTTTTTTGCAGATTGAAGCCGACATTTCAAAGCGATACAACAAAAGGCCCGTGAACCTGATGGGCGTGAACATATAAAGTGACATTCGCTGAAAACATTTCGTCATGATCTACTTTCAGAAATAAAAGTGGTATTTAATTTTACGTCTTGTGTGTTTTCTTTACATTTTCTGAGTTTTTTAAATATGTGTGTAAGCTTGTTACTGCATAGATCATTATAGAAGAATTCCTTTATTAGTCCCACAACGGGGAAATTAGATTTTTTCACTCTATTATTAATCATGACACACACACACACACACACACACACACACACACACACACACACACACACACACACACACACACACACACACACACACACACACACACACACACACACACACACACACACACACACACACACACACACACACACACACACACACACACACACACACACACACACACACACACACACACACACACACACACACACACACACACACCTCTCCAGCCACCAGTCCACACTCCATACATGGTCCACGCAGGGACTTGAACCAGCAACCATTCAGTTCCCAGCCAAGTCACTATGGACCGAGCTACTGATTGCACCTATAATTATAATTATCATCATACACATTGCAAATAAAGTGTTTATTATTGCAAATTAAATAAAGTTAAGACATAAAATACAAAACCACAAGGTTGGATACAAATAAGGCATGTAGACCCTGTTTTAATATCTTAAGATTATATATATATATATAAATAAATATGCATGAGTACTTTTACTCTTGGTACTTTAAGTATATTTTAATGCTGATACTTTTGTACTTTAACCTCTGTACGATTATAAATGCAGGACATTTACTTGTAACAGAGTGTTTCTAATAATCATATTTTATTTAAGTGCAATAATCTTACTGCTCATTACGGCCATAAAGTCATACATATTTGATCTGATACGTTCTCTCTACACTTTTATTTGACCTGTATTCTTACAGCTATATTAAACTAAGAGTTTATTTATATATATATATTTAGCTAAGCGTTGTTTATCTTATAACTTATTATAAGAAAACTTAAGTTATTATAAAGTAGATGCTACACTTTTATACCTTTTTGTGAGCTGCTGGAAAAACGTAATCCACCACTGCGTAAAACAAGTAAAGTTCTTACTAAAGAATAAGAAATAAAGCTTAATATAACAATTCATTTCAAGGGTGGACACAAATAAAGTGAATATCAGGCATACTTATACTTACTTAGCTTAAAAGATTAAGAATAAAAAACATTTCTTATTATTGATCTTTAAAACAAACGTGTAAATATTCTAACTTCACAGTAGTTCAATACATAATCATAATAATTGAGTTAATGCAAATGACCCTAATGCACCAAAATAAAACTATTAAACGTCTCACAGTTAAAAATAACATGTTTGTTCTCTAATTTAATTACAAGAGTTGTTTGGAAATAATCTATAAAACATTTTGAAATAATGTGTGATATAGTTTTAGAATATATTTGGAATAAAAGATGTATTGAACTGCACTTTAACTCCCATTACATGTCTTGAAAATTATACTTTATTGACAATTAATGCTTTCAAAGAGCTTTTACTTCTATTAATTAAATGTAGTTTTATACGTTTTCCAACACTTTTCGTAAACTTTTAATACATTTTCGTGATTTTATGTAAAGCACTTTGAATTACCCTGTTGTTGAATAGTCCTATACAAATAAACCTGCCTTGAAAAAGGTGGTTTCTTGCAACTAAATATCTTAAAAGGTGATTATTATTTATTATAAATCTGTGGATTAATTAATAGTAGGTTATTACTATATCCATAAAAGTATTTGGCTTAAACTCCCTTTTTTATTCTTAAAGATTCATGTTTTAAATCGTATTTGACCACTGTGGAAAACCTAAAAATTATAATTATTATTATATATTATTATATAATATACTATTATTTAATGATTTACTGTCTTAGTACGTTTTAATTTATGTAATAATTGTCTCTACATTTAAAATGATTTTTTTGGTTTTGAGTTTAACTGGAAAATGTAAAGAAAAGTAATGTTTATGTTGAATATTGTCCATAAAATAAAAAAATAAAAATAACTAGGGGGGTTTTCAGTTGGCTGATGAAAGCTTGCTACTAGAATGTTCTGCGCATGCGCTGTGCGAAAGCGTGTTTTGGTGTCAAGCGGCGCGTGCTAGGCTAGGCTAGCCGGGCTAGCTAGCAATTCTGCAAGTCATGGTGGGCCGTTATTCAGTGAGGACAGTCTGGAGGATGAGGAGCAACACCGTGGAGCTTTTAATGCAGCGGGACTCCATAACAGTTCTCATGTGGTAGTGGACTATTCGGCATGAAGACACAGTTGACAAATCTTCATGCGTGAGTATTTAAATCAAAATACATAAGTTACTTTTTTAAGGTAACGTTTGTTAGCAGCGAACTAGCTTTAAACGTTAGCACAGGCGGTAGCTTCGAGTCCTCCAATGGCAGTTGAGCTTTTTTACCTCTAAGCCCCGCCTCCACCCCGGCGTCATTTCTATTGGTCGGGGACTTTCTGGAATCATGTGTCGTCACCGCGCTTGAGGCCCGCGAGTGGCTGCGCGCAACCTGTCAATCATCTCTTCACCACTTGTTGCTAGGGAGATTGTTTGATGCTAGCGACAGCGGAAGTAGGTAGAAAAATAATAAGTAAGAGGTACCTGTCACTTTTAAGAGGTAAACAGAGGTGGAAGATAACTAGTTTAACGTTAACTGCGTATTATTACTACTTTATGTGATGTATTAAAGGTTGTTATATATGTGTAATTAGCCGGGGCTCAAAATACAAGGCAGCTAACGTCATAAGGACGAAGATAGGCGCAGCTGTGCGAGAGGAGGAGGGAGGGACGCTGTCGTTGGTGCGTGCACCAGCCAGCCAGCCAGCCAGCCAGCCCAGGGAGCCTTCTCGACTCTCCCATTCACCTTCAGCAGCACCCACAAGAAGTAGTTGTCCTGTCAAAGGGTGGGGTGATGCCTAAATCTCTGTGTGCACCATCTGTGGTCTGCTGAATTTACAAGAATTGCGCCGACATCACTTCTCTAGTCTTGGGAGAGGATGGAGGAGTGGTTGCAGTGGGCTAGCAAGTCCTGCTTTTGCTGTTTTTGCGTGTGTCATTAACATGTGTTTTAATGCTAATGTAGGTAGGTAAGACTCGTGTGTCTTAGGGGCTGAAAGCAGTGTGGTTATGACAATGTCTGGCTGATGCAGTTTGCAGCAGAGCAATAAAAAATATGTAATTTGTCACTTTTGCACAGGAATGGGAAGATGAGAACCTGATGAAGAACAAAGCTGTGAGCACAAACTGGACTCTCTCAGAGTGGAAACCCCATCTTGGATGTTATTTTTAAAACATACAGAATCCTGTTGAAGACCCCTTCCCCCCCCTTCACCATCTTTAACCACTATTCTTGTGTTCATGTATTTATCTCTGTCTTTTAGTGCAGAAGTATTGATCCAAGCTAGTTGTTGGCCCCGTTTTTGTTTTTATTTTTTACTTTCACCCTTTGTTCCTTTGTAAAGAAATGCTTTACCTGAAAAAATACTTCACAGAGGGCCTGATTCAGTTCACCATCCTTCTGAGTCTCATTGGGGTGCGGGTGGACGTTGACACCTATCTAAACAATCAGCTGCCCCCACTGAGAGAGATCATCCTGGGCCCTAGCTCAGCCTACACCCAGACACAGTTTCACAACCTGCGCAACACGCTGGACGGCTATGGCATCCATCCAAAGAGTGTGGACCTCGACCACTTCTTCACCACTCGGCGGCTGCTGAACCAGGTGCGCCAGCTGGATCGCCTCTCTGTGCCCAGTACCGAGCTCAACGCCTGGCTAGTGCACCGTGACTCTGAGACTGTGGTGTCCACCAGCAGCCAGTCTAGCCCCAGCATCACCCTGGACAATGGGGGCGGCCTAGAGGACATTAACAACCCTGACGCTACCCCGGCCATGAGGGGAGGAAGTGGAGCACCTGAATCTACGTACAACCTGAACGCAGCGGACAGCAGCCTGGGAGCTGTGGCCCCAGAGGGCAACCAGGAGCAGGGCAGCAGGGATGGCAATGACGACCTCACCAAAGAGGTACTGTCACCTTCTTTACTCTGGTAACACCTGGGGGAGCACCGCTCTAAAATCAACTCATAGGAGGAGCAGGATTTAATAATGTATTTATATTGAAAAAGATAGTTTAAGTGGCCTAGTTTAGTGGTAAAATACTGAATTATCAATTTTGTACACACATCATACCTTAATAAAAACAGTTTAATCAGTCAAATCTACCTAAGAGTTAGTATGGATTACATAAATATATATGGGATATATAGGGGTACTGTATTCCAAAAAGTTTAATATAGGTTTACAAATATCATACGTGGTCCACAGCGCTGGTCTTTAATCAGTGTCAGATATTTTTAGTCAAACCAGTTGAGTCACATTCATTACAGCTGTGTTTCTTGTCACAGTTTCTGTTCATGAGGCTGCAACTTGTCATCTAACTAAACACGCTCTTTGAATCGACACAAAAGTAAAAAATAATGCTATTTCTTTGACATTTACTTGTTACATTTCAACAATACGTCTGTGTATTATAAACGGTTACTTTTCTTTTTCATTTTAGTTCTCGGAGAGTACTTGCGGCGGCGTTAGGGGTCACGCAAAGTCATTGTTGGACTGTAATGTACGAAGACTTCTTTCCGATCACATGATAACCACCATGTCAAAATGTTCCTGTCATGGTTGCATCATCTGACTGCATTTCTGTTGCATGATCTGCCAAAATGCCCCACTTTAAACGAGTAATAGTCATTAATTTAAGTGCTTGTATAAAAGATAAACAGTAAATCAGTCATAAATGGCCCAGATGTGTTCATTCGTACCTCGCTACAATATGAGATCAATACATTGAATGCCTACACAATACCTGGTTATTAAAGTAACTTTTCTCTGCACAGGGCCATTTTTCAATGGTTGCTATATGTTTTTCCAGGACATTGACTTGATTGACATCCTATGGAGACAGGACATCGACCTCGGTGCGGGAAGAGAAGTGTTCAACTACAGCAACCGTCAGAAGGAGAGTGAGGAGGAGAAGCCCAGCCCGCAGGAGAACAAAGACAGGAACGAGGAGCAAGAGAGCTGGAGAAATGGAGTAAACTTGCAAGGGGCTCAGCCAGTGGACGGGGAGACCGGAGAGAGTATCCCAGAGCAGGTTTGTAGACTAAACGGATCTCAATATCTGAGCGTTTCATCCATTTTACTGTCTTAGGGCGCACTCACACTGTCCATCCGTACCATGCCCAAACAGGTTCCAAAAGCTAAGGTCTAGTTCGTTTGACCAGTGTGTGTGCAACCGTACTGCGCCTATTTGCGGCACGCTTGTCGTCCACGGCCCGTTTGGGAGAGGTGGGCTTTTGTAAAGCACGTTTGCACATGTACGAGCACGAGCATGCGCACGTGTACGAGGCCTACGGCGGTTCTGAGATCATTTCCTGTGCGCCTGTTGGGACATAGAAAAAAGAAGGAGGGACCATGCACTGACATTTAAACCAATGGCGGTGAAAGGTTCACGTTGGTGTGATGCGGAGGTGGAGTGTTTACTGCATATTTGGTCGATGAAAAGATTCAAAAACAGTCGACAAGACGCACAAAAACTCAGAGGTCTACGGAAAGATCTGGAAACAAAGCCACGCATCGCCATGACGTCATCAATGCGTGTGGCGTGTTACGGCGTGATGACGTATAGGCAGCAAGAAGCATTCTCCGAGGCCCAGGTAGTGTGAGTACAAACGGGCCTGGAGGGGGGGACAAGGACCCTAAAGCACGGGGCACGGGACGGACGCACAGTGGGAGTGCGCCCTTAAAGAACATAAAGAGACTTGGGAGCTCCACGGTGGTGATAAATGATCATTTTGTCGGCTGAATATGAGTTTGGAATCACGTGGAAACATTTCCAGTTAAGTCTCTTTTCACAGTTCTCCTAAAACTCCCGTTGACTAATTGTATTCATCTGTGAAATTGCTCAGTTTGAATGTTAAGAGCTTCATCTCTTTGTTGTATCACACCAGTGAGTGAGTCTCAGACAGAGGGAGAGATCAAGCTGTTGCTTTTATGAAGCTGAAGTACTGAATCACATTTATTTCAGGGCTTAAAGATCATTTCCAGTGGTCATTCAGAAACGTTCGCCTCCACGACGTATAAATGTAATCCTCGTAAAACTAAAAGATTCACACGTGCAGCTTTTCCAGCGCTGGTGTTTGTGACATCCGTGACATTTTTATGAACGTAAACTGATCGAGAAAACCGTTATTTTGTTTATATTATGGCTTCTCTAAATGGGAGCAGATGCCCACAGACGACATAATGTTAGACATGATCAACGCGCTGCCTTTTGGTTAGTTTAGTTTAGTTACTTACTGTTTGATGACGTCTGCTGATGGTTCAGGGGGGTTGCTTGAATGGTGCACTGCAAGTTTCTGGATCAGACTTTAAACTGCTTTGACTGTCTGTAGCGTAATAAATTAAATCAGATGCCCCAAACAATCATAAACAAGCCTTTACAAAACATTCAGATCTGTAGGGAATTAAAAAAAGTCATCAAGACAAAGTAAAATAACCCAAAAACACACCGCGGTTGAAGACTGTGTCCACTAATTACAGCACACCTGCCTTCAGTAAGAGGTTAATGAGATGTGAGGTCATGTGACACTGGTTCAGCACCTTAAACCACCACTAGGTGCTGCCAAACTATTTTAAAAAGTCAGAAATATAGGAAACTATAAGAGGTTATATTGTGTTGGACAGAACCGTCTGATTTGACCACAGTAGCTCAGCATTAACGACGCGAATACACAGGATATTTATCAGCAGGGCAAGATTTTAATAAAGCAACAAACTAGTGTGCGGTTATGAAAACGTGCCTTTAATCAAGACAGGAAACAGCAGAAAGGACAAGTTGGATTCAGTCAGAGTGATGCTTTTGTTTGGGTAAAGAGCAGCAACGACAACCTCAACATCCTCCTCCTCAAGGGGCTCTCCGTCGTTTTGTGATGTGAAGCAAAGCAGTAAAAACAGGATCATGTGAGAGTAGATCATATGATTTTAGCATGAATTTAAAGCCACGCCACTATGAAATCCATCTGCTGAGTGTGAGAACTGTTTAAGTGTAATTCCGGCACAAAATCATCCCATGGTCTTTTCCTTACATACATCACTCAGGAGGGTCGCTGGAGTCTCCCTTAGAGAGAGGGGGAGAAGTTCAGCATCCGTGAGGAACTCGGAGTAGAGCCGCTGCTCCTTTGCGTTGAAAGGAGCCAGTTGAGGTGGTTCAGGATCATCTGGTAAGGATGAATCCTGGGTGCCTCCCTAGGGAGGTGTTCCAGGCACGTCCAGCTGGGAGGAGGCCTCGGGGAAGACCCAGGACCAGGTGGAGAGATTAGATCTTTCACCACAAAAGATGCAAATGGCTAATAAAAGATGAAAAATAATCACAGAGATGCAAAACAATCACAAAGACATAGAAAACAACTAAAATGGCCGTACAATGACCACAAAGAGACATGAAACTGCAACATAGAAATGTAAAATGACTAAAAATAGATGCAAAACAGCCACAAAAAGATGCAAAATGACTAAAAATAGATGCAAAACAGCCACAAAAAGATGCAAAATGACTAAAAATAGATGCAAAACAATGATGAAGACATAGAAAACAACTAAAATGGACAAAACAAAATGAGCACATGGAAACCCATCTAAGTGGGGGGCCTCTTACGTGTGCGCTCAGGGGCCCATTGTCTTAGAACACGTCTGTGCATTATTGTGATATTCAGCAGCGTTATCACATCATGTTCCTGTACCTTTGACCATATCGTGTCTCTTTTGTTGTTGTCTCCAGCTCCCAGGTCTCGGCTCACAGACTTCACTGTCTCTGCAAGAGTGCTTGAGGCTTTTGGAAGCAACTTTCCCTTTTGGAGAAGAATCTGAGGTAAAAATAAACCAGCCTCTCACACGCACAAGTATTGTTCTCTCACTGGTGTGGAAAAACTACAGTGAAGTTGCTAAAATGTTGTGTTTTTTGTGTAATGTCTTCACGTAGTTTCCAGCCCCGGTCGTCGCCCCAGAAATAGTTTCCAATGAAGAAGTTCCTTCCACGTCTCAGGGCCTCACCCTGGCGCCACAGCTGCCCCCAGCGGAGCCGCAGTTAGACCTGGAGCAGCAGTGGCAAGACATCATGGCCATCATGGAGCTACAAGTACGTCCCCTTTTTATCAAATACATCACTTTTCAACCCATGAGATGGATTTGTTTGTCCTTAAACTAGCAATCAGGGTTCCCTTGCATCCTGGTGAACAGTTCTTTGTTTAAGGTTAGTCAGGGAAAATTCAAATATGTCCTGAAAAATCTTCTCCAATGTTCCCTCAGCTGAGAATAAACTGCTCGTTTCATCCATCAGAGCTCGTTAAAACAGATATTATCATCTGAAAGGGCGGAGTTCTGTTCAGGATTACGTTAACGTTCATATGGTAACGTTCAAAGTGTTTTGAATACTGACTGTTTATGTTTTTTAGCTTAAATATGTGATATCAGATTGGTGAATAGATCCAGCACTTTATCAGAAATACTTTAATAATCCCCGGGGGAGAATTATTTTTGTTACACAGCTCCAGATCTACAAACAACAAACATTATACAGACTAAACATACATTAGAAAAGACTCAAATTTGAATTTACAGACCTGAATATTTACAGTAGTGAAGTATAAACAAGAGCAGAGATGGTCTGTGGTTGAGTCTGAATTGTACTGTATAGTTTAATGACCTTTAGGCAGCAGTGGAGGCCTTTTTCGATATAGTGTCCATCAAAAACGTCTCAGTTTTACGATTTTAAATTATTATTTTTAGGACAGCAGGAGACAGATACTTTTGCTGGCTTTTTTTTAATATAGACTTCTTTTTATTTTTCATAGAATAGACGGGAGAAAAGGTAAGAAATAAAAATGATATCTGAGTTGAAAGATGCCCAAACTATCATAGTTTTTAAGCATGTAAGAGATGATTTAATGGATAAGTAATTTCCACAGAGTTCACGTGTTTTGAATCAGGCTTCTGCAGACAGGAACATATTAGTGTCTGTCATAATCAGCTGGATCATCACCTGCAAAATGATCTCTAGAAAAGAAAAGGGAACCCTGATTAATATAATTGTTTGTGTGTGAACTCAAGGTAAGTCCAAAACAAAACATCTCTGTATTTCAGCGTGATTATGAAAACGATAACAACATCCTTCTTCTTTTAAGTGTCTCATTTTTAGGCCAAACAGTCATTTGAAAGTCTGGAAAAGTTACTTCCTTTACTGTGTCAAAGCGTGTTTTATGATTTGAGAAACGTATATTTACCAAAGTCTTTCTGTTCAAAGGCGATGGAGGTCAACGACACTTCGTCCCACAGCAACTCCAGCAGTGACGCTGACACGAGCGGGACAACCGAGTCCAACTCTGCGGGAAACTTTGGACTCTCCACTCGCTCCACACCGGTAAACCAGGATGTCAGCCTTCACCAGGCCTCTCTCCCCAGCTGCAGCCAAGACTTCCCCCAGATTTTCAACCCCCAGTTGGACTCTACGAGCGTCGCCCCCAGAACCACCATGCGCCGACTTTCTTCCAGCAACTCCAGCAACATCAACTCCACGTTTGGAGCCACTAACCTGACCGGGATCTTTCTGCCACCGCACATTAATAGTTCTAGCACCAACGTTACATCCACGCCTATCCTGCCCGATCCCTTCAGCAACCTGCTGGAAGAGTCCATGCTTGATGAGATCAGCTTGCTGGACCTCGCCATGGAGGAGGGCTTCAGCCAGGCCCAAGCTTCGCAGTTGGAGGATGAGCTTGACTCAGATTCGGGTCTTTCCCTGGACTCCAGCCACAGCCCGGCCTCCCCGAGCAGCTCCGAGACATCCTGCTCTTCGGCAGCGTCTTCGTCTTCAACGTCCGCCACCTTCTCCGAGGAGGGAGCCGTGGGGTACAGCACCGACTCTGAGGTCGCTACTGCGGAGACGGAGGAAGGTGCTGTCGGCGGTTATCAGCCTGGGTACAGTAAGCTCTGCCGCATGAGTTATCAGGACCCGTCTCTGTTCCAGAGTCTCCCTCATCTGGACAGCATCAGCCACAATCATACTTACAACCTGCCGCTGTCCTCTGCGTTCGCTGAGCACCCAGAGCTGCCCATTTCAACGGGAAAGAAGACAGTCCGCGACAAACACTCAAAGCTTCAGCCTCCTCAGGACTTGCTCGACAAGCACGCAAGTCGTGATGAGCGCCGGGCCCGGGCCATGAAAATCCCCTTCTCCAACGAGAAGATCATCAACCTGCCCGTGGAAGAGTTCAACGAGCTTTTAGCCAAGCACCACCTGAGCGAAGGCCAGCTCGCCCTCATCCGCGACATCCGCAGGCGCGGCAAGAACAAGATGGCGGCCCAGAACTGTCGCAAGCGCAAGCTGGACACCATCATAAACCTGGAGCAGGGCGTCCAAGACCTGAGGCGCGACAAGTCCCGCCTGCTGAAGGAGAAGATGGAGTTCATCCGTTCCCTTCGGCAGATGAAGCAGAAGATGCAAAGTCTGTACCAAGAGGTGTTCACTCAGCTACGGGACGAGGAGGGCCGGCCCTATCCTCCCAGCGAGTACTCGCTCCAGTACAGCGCTGACGGCAGCGTGCTGATCATGCCGCGCGGCGTGACGACCGCTGAGCAGAACCGTAAGCCCGAGAAAAAACAAAAAGACAAAAAGAAGTGAGGGAAGGGGGGGCTGCTGTTTATTCTATCACTTTGCTAAATCAATAAGAAAGATTTCTGCAGATGCAAGAGAGATGTCCTTTTTTCCTTTAAGAAGACTCTGGCGAGTAGAAAAATGGCGTTGTCGACTACTCTTCCTGCGTTAGTTTCTCCCTTTTCATTCTGTTCCCACTTTTTTTTTTCTTCCTGGAAACAACTTTGAAGCAGAAGTAGCTCTTCGTTTGAGTACTGATATTTCATTATTTAGACGGGGGGAGGGAGGGGAACAAGAAGCGAGGAGACGAGGGACGTAAAAGGACGCAAAATGAGCTAATAGAAAAATTTCAGCTGCTCTTGATCCTTTTGCGCCCAAACCACTGAGGACGGAGGTGCGTAGGGACACACGAGGGACTGGTGCTGAGAAACGTGGGAGTAAAAGAACACTGGCGACGAGGACGGCCGGGATACCTATGCACCGAAGGTTTTAAAGGACGGATCGCACCCCACCCTGGAGACTTTGAGTGATTTTTGTCACTGAGGCTTTTTAAGTTCTTCAGGCAGAGACGGGTGAGAGTTTAGATACCAAAGGCTAAAAGGAAGTCCGTCATTTCAGGACGCCATTAACACCGATACTAACCCAGAATTAAAGGTTGTACGGTGCACATCGCTTGTTCTGAATACATCTTAAATGCTCAAAACACCGCACAACAATTCTGTCGGTTTGTGTAATCGCAAATTCCAGTTTTCGAGTCGGTTAGTCGGCGGCATCTAAGTTTGGAGGGCCCTGGAGAGATTGGGTTTGATGTGCGGAGGGACGGAGGACGTTGAGACAAGAAAGAGTCCGAGGTTGAGTGTTCCCGGGCTGGCCACCTGCTAAAAGAGGCCGGGAGCTGCAGTCCTGCAAAGAGGAGCAGGTGGAGGTTTTTAGGGAGGAGACACACTGCAATTGCAAAATGTATCAACTTCCTTCTAAATTATACATAGCACTGTACTTTGTCTTTAAAGAGGCTTGGCTATATGCATTTTGCCGTGTCCGTCGCTATTCCTTCGCTGCAGGTTTAAATACGGGAGCTGCGTTTAGGAAAGGCTCTTATTAACTGTTCATAATCTGTAGTATAAGCAAGGTTATAGGTCTAGCCACATCAGCTTTATATAAAAGTCTACACTCTTTCTTTTGTTTTTCTTTTGTTGTTGAGTTTGAGAAACTTCACGCAGAGCCTGTAATCATACAGAGGGATGGAAGATGCTGTGATGGGCCAGGAGCTCCAGAGAGTACTGTTATGTTTCCAACTCCAGGCGCTCACAGATCAGAGTTACGCATCATTCGGCGATGGTTGCTTTCCTCTTGGACGCCTGGTTTTAAGCACTAAACACAGGCTCAGTTGTCGCTGTACTGTAGCGATGTCCCTTATTTATTTGCCAACGTTACCCAACTGAAAGCCACTTTAGGTGATTTTGTTTTTAAACTGCTGTAAAGCTGAGGTGTCGGCTTGAAGATTACCAGTCCTGTTTTTAAGGTTGTTTTGTTGTGTTGATGACAAAAGTGAGCCGAGTTGTTCCGTGAGATAAAAAGTGATTTGAATGCGTGAAATGCCGGCGCGTGTCGTGGCCACTTTGAAGTTGAATGCCTTTCTTTCACAGTCTCATCATCTCTCACTCTTTGAATTCTTTTGAGAAGCGAAGGAAGTCGTTCTCTCAAAGTAGAAGTGCTATTACTCGTCTATTTGAATGATGTTCTGTCCGTACGTGTTACATCGCCCTCGTTTAAAAGAAAACAACAAAAAAAACGGTGACTTGTTGCAGCTGAGATAGCGGCTAGGCTAGAATATTTACAGAGGCTGAACAGAGCGCGCAACATTAAGACGATGTCCAAAAAAGCAGAAACGTCCTCATTAAATGTGATATTCAGGCATGAAACTCCGGTTAACATTCACTTCAGACTATTTAGTACTGCTACTACTTAGTGCACTTTTCTTTTGTCCGTCTTATGTAAATATTTTTATGTTTGTCGTCATGATTTATGTCGTTCGTCTCCATAACGGTCTCACCCTCTGCTTTCAGTTTGGATGTAGTTCCCTCTGTTCTGAGATATTTGCCGGCAATCAAGAATTGTTTTTATTGATTAATAAAGTGTTTTTATTTTCACCTGTGACTCTTGTGTGCAAGTTGTTGTGAATGCTACGCTTTCAGGGTTCGTGCGGTCGTGGGAATCCTTTAAAACACTTGAATTTTAATTAAAGTGCTTGAAATTTAGGGTATATGGGCAAAGATATCCATGTTTGAGAGACTGAAAACAGCATTTTCTGACATGTTTGCATTAAAAAAATGACTTTTGACGATTAACAGGTTATAAAAATAGTTGTGATTATATTTCTGTTCACGCAGATGTGACTTCAAGTCTATTCACGGACATGAAACGTTGTTTTCCTTTAGTTTGTCACCCTTCTGTAGAAATCTGTAGAAGGTTTATAGCACAACATCATCTAATTTAATGTGATGTGCAAGTGCAATAATAGATAAACTGAATATACTGTATATAAATACGTAGCTGCCACACCCGTAAGGTGCTGGAAATGCTTAAAAAAGCACCTTGAAAGCTTGAAAAGTGCTTGAATTTGACTTTGGAAAAGCTGCAGGAACTCTGGGGCCCAGAGAAGCAGGTACCTTCTCTAGATCATTCATTCATTCATTCATCTTCAACCGCTTTATGTCGGGGTCGCGGGTGGGTGCTGGAGCCGATCCCAGCCGACATCGGGCGTGAGGCGGGGTCCACCCTGGACCCAAAGGGGGGTTCATGTACCCCTGGGGGTACTTTGGAGTACTGCAGGGGGGGACATGAGACTAAAAACATATATAATCATTAAAACTGCTCACTCATGCATGGATCCTAATTCCCCATTTTAATATTTAGCATCCCCATTTTAACTGCTGTAAACAAATGCAATCACGATGCATGGTGGAAACGCAGCAGTAGAAAGGTTTTGTATTTAAAGTTTGTTTTTGCGTTGTCCGGGGATACGTAATATCCCAAAGGGGACATTACTGAAGAAAGTTTGAGAACCACTGCTTTAGATAACCGTAAACTCTGAAAACCTGCCCCCAGGACGCCGATGGACCGAGACAAAGACGTTAAATGACGTGTTCGATAACCGGCAGCTATTTTCATAAACATTCAATCGCTTTTTAAGCCAGAAATCCCAAATATTTGATGATTGGCGGTTTAAATGTGAGAATTTGCTGCTTTTCTTCATTTTGCATTTCAGTAAATTTAATATTTTTTGACTCGTCGGGGGAAACAAGAGATTTGAAGACATCAGCGTTGGGCTCTTGGCTGTCCAAGATAACATGACCTGACCCTTTTAAAGCACTATCTCTGGGTCCAGGCTCGTCCAAGCCTCGTATTTCGCCAACGCCGCTCTGCTTTGTTCCCCATTGTTTGAAAAAAACAACGATTTCAAAGGTTCACAGGTTCAGTCGTCGTTTGCTTTGTTTGACGGAGGAAACCGTGTTATGACAGGGTGATTGTGACGGCCATCTTTCACACATGAAAACCAGCGTTAGCTGCAGCACTGCTCAGTGATTACTCTGCTTTATTAAAGTCACACCATTTGAAACAACGGAGTAACAAGAAAATGGTTTAATCTCCAAAACCGACAAGCAAGACACGGCCATGTCAAAACACTACAAAGATCACCGACGACCGAGTAAAACACTGAGAAGAGTTTGTGAGTGTACACCACACAGGTGCTGAGGAAACCGCTGAGGTGGACGCGGCTTTGTCCTCAAAAGCACCAAAGAACGAGTAAAAAAAGATAAAAGAGGCACAGAACTAAAGACCTCACCTCACTGATACAATGTCACAGCAAGATGGACGCGCACCCCGTGAAAGTGATACTGAAGCGACTTCTTTTAAAAACCCGAGTCGATGCTGAAAACGAACACTGCGTTTAACATTTCAGTTGTGTTTTTTAAGCAAACCCGAAGCATCTACACGGTTCATATCCAGAGGAAAGCAGAATCGAATGATACTAAACACCAAAAGATGAAGTCAAATTCAAAACTACGGCTTCTTTCTTTTGTCCTGCCTTAGTTTTTCTCCTCTTTTTTCTCGTCCTCGGTGGGGTACGAGTGCCACGTCAGCCTCTCCTCGTAGAAAGAGATGACCACCTGCGGACACTTCACGTTGGCCTCCTTCGCCGGCACCAGGTCGGCTTCGTCAGAGTTTTTCCTGCGAACGACACAAAAACAAAACAATCCAGCTCAGAGAGAACTATTTTAACAACCCGAGGCAGTGGTTGGATCTCTAATGTTCCCGTCTGACGCTGAACTCTGCGTACGAACCATTTCATGAGGAACATGAGCTCTCCCGTGGAATCTGTGGCCCCGATGATCCTCTCTGGGTCCAGCCCTCGAGCAAAGCCCCGGAGCTTCTCTGGCTGAGGATCAAACGACAGAACGCAACTTTAATCAAGCACAAGACAACATTTCGGAATAAATGTCAAGGCTCTTTGAACTCTCTGGAGCAAATGCGGAGCGTATTGTTCAATGTCCCGAAAGCAGTTTCTGTCAAAAGTAACTGGACCGGTCCCAGCCTGGTCAACCGTACCGCTTCTGGAGCGGCACGTTTGCCGTCCACGGCCCGTTTGGGAGAGGTGGGCTTTAGTAAAGCACGTTTGCACGTGTACGAGCACGAGCGTGCGCACGTGTACGAGCACGAGGCCTACGGCGGTTCTGAGGTCATTTCCTGTGCGCCTGTTGGGACGTAGAAAAAAGAAGGAGGGACCATGCGCGGACATTTCAAACAATGGCGGTGAAAGGTTCACGTTGGTGTGATGCGGAGGTGGAGTGTTTACTGCAGATTTGGTCGATGAAAAGATTCAAAAACAGTCGACAAGACGCACAAAAACTCAGAGGTCTACGGAAAGATCTGGAAACAAAGCCACGCATCGCCATGACGTCATCAATGCGTGTGACGTGTTACGGCGTGATGACGTATAGGCAGCAAGAAGCAGCAGCTCAGAACACCAGAGCAAAGCAAAAAAAGAGGTCAACAGTGCTGATTGCAGCTTCGTTTTATTAAACATATGTAACATATTACACGTGTTATTACTGATGAGGCTTTTTAGACGTCTTCACAGTTGACTTTGTTAAGTTTGTGGCTCCACGGTTGGTTAACAGTCACAGATAAGAGAGCAGGCGTGTGTGCAGGGGAAGACGTCTTTGCTAACTCTCTGAGGTCGTCTCGGTGCGTTAGGAACCGTGATAAAGGAGGGACTCTCTCATTTATGGACTCAATCGAAAACAAAAAGAACCGGGACTTACGTCGTCTTTTTTCTTCTTCGCTTTGCTGTCGTCTCCGTCTGCGTCTCCGGCCGCCTTCCTCTTTCCGTCGTGTGCTAATTTCTGGGACTGCAGGAATTCTGCAATCAAATCTGGACAGTCCAGGTTGTCCTCCGGCTCCCACGTGTTATCTTCCCTTAAGTACATGAAAAATGCAGCATTTAAAGCGTCGTTCCGCCGTAAAACCATCTTTTTCAGCACTTACACTCATCAAATAGACTCTTCTCATGCTGCTGCAGAGGTTTGCTGTTATTTTCAGCAGCATTAGTGGTTAAAAAAGACCTTTGAATGCCTTCACCGTACTGCCCCGTTAGCGACTCTCCAGGATTTCTCCGTTAACAGTTGTTACACGAAAAAAACTGTCTGAATGGTTTATTTGATGAATGTAAGTGTTGTCGTGGGGGGGCTGGAGCCGATCCCAGCTGACAGCGGGCGTGAGGCGGGGTCCACCCTGGACAGGACGCCGGTCTATCGCAGGACACATAGAGACGAACAGAGACAGACAACCATTCACACTCAAATTCACCCCTACGGCAATTTAGAGTCAACGACCCGGAGAAAACCCACACAGACACAGGGAGAACATGCAAACTCCACACAGAAGGGCCCCAGCCGGGATTCGAACCAGGAACCCTCTTGCTGTGGTGCTGCTAACCACCACAACACAGTGCCGCCTCTGTTAATAGTTGTTACACAAAAATCCTGATGATTTTGCGCCAGATTTACGCTTTAATTCACAACTTTGCCACCTGATGAATGCGTTTATGAGGAAAGTCTACAGAGGGTCGTGACGGCAGCGGGTGACGTGGTGCATTTACGACGACACTCACTCAGAGAAGCCTTTCCACTTGAGGAGGTAGTCCACTCTCCCTTTCACCACCCGCCGGTTCAGCACCTTCTCCACCACGTACTCTTCCTCCTCCTCGTCCTCCTCCGGCACATCGTCAGGCTTCTTGTCTTTCTTCTCCACTGCAGTCACTTTGCTCTCTGAGCGGGTCGGAAACACGCACGCACACACACACACACACACACACACACACACACACACACACACACACACACACACACACACACACACACACACACACACACACACACACACACACACACACACACACACACACACACACACACACACACACACACACACACACACACACACACACACACACACTTTAGCGCACCAGGACAAAGTGATCCAGAAACACTCGTGTTAGGAAATAACGCCGTGTTTAAACCTTCTGTGAGGGCGGGGACGTTGTTAGGGGGCTCTGCGGTCAGGCTCATGCTCGTCAGGTGGACCTGGGGACCCGCAGCTTCCTGGACGACAACAGGAAACAAACAAACAAACAAACAAACAAACAAACAAACGTGAAGAGCAGGAAAAACACAGGATTCATTCAGAAGATACAGGAAACAACGTAGGAAGCAACAATCTGCAGATTCCACTTTGATCCTTTTTAAAAACATGGTGCTGGTTGTATGATTTTTCCCCCAGTTATGGATTTATACTTTAAATATATATTTAAATATATTATTATATGTGTAAAGTCTTACTGCGGTGGAGGAAGTGAAAGTATTATTACTTATACAACACTAAAATACTCTGTTACAATAAAAGTCCTGCAGTAAAAGCAGATATACGATATTTAGGTACTTTTGTTTATTATTTTAAGATATTTACTTTTTATTTAAAGGTATTTTGTCATTATTTTAAAATATTCTTATTATTTTAAGATATTTACTTATTATTTTGAAATATTTTCTCTATATTTCATGATATTTTCACATTATTTTAAGGTATTTTCTGACCTATAACAACATAAATACAATTAATTCCGTCTGAAAAGGAGCAGGAAGAAGTTTTCACTTATTTAATCCGACCCTTTTAACAATTCAGTGATTGCTGTAATCTGTAACTTTTATCCACTTTATGTACAATTTGCAACTCTAACTTTACAATAATCAATATTACGACATTTATAAATAACATGTAACACAATATAATGTACAGCACATCTAAATATACATATGGATATAAAACTGTAAATATACATTTATAGCCCATATTTCTACACAAAGTGATTTGTTTTTTGTTTTTAAAGCTCTTCCTCGTCCCTAAACTATCTGAAATCGTTCCTCTGTACCTTTTTTTAGTCTTGTCCTGGTAAAATAAAGGTTAAACAAACAGATGCAGTGGAGTAGAAATATAAAATAGCATGAAAACAAGAACCTCAGAGTTGTACAGTACTTAAGTAGATGCATTTATTCCACTGCTGTCTCTTCAGTGAGGGTTGGTAATGTAATAACAACATCATTGGTAATGTAATAACAATATATCACCTTTAAAAAGATCATTTAGAGGAAGTCTCCCTCATGATCCCCACTCTCCTCATAATAACACGCTGTCAGCAGCAGCAGCAGCGCAACACCTGCTGGCGGCTTTGCGGGATCAAACGTGTGCAAAAGAGAGCAGGTGACACACAAACACGCACATGAACACGCACATGAACACGCATCTGATGCTACTTTAAGTCAACAATGCCGCGGTGTGGATGCATCCAGGGGGCGGGGGTTGCAGCGCACCACAAAGCCCACAGTTTGGCGGCTCCTCCATGTTGCTTTCACACCGCAAACTAATGCCACACACTCCGGGTTTGCGTGTCAATATTAATGTGCTTTCATGCATAATCTGCTTCACGTGCCCGTTTAATAAAACATGCTCGTTACCGTTACACACGTGCACGATCAAGCCCTACCGAGACATCACGTCTGCAGGGAGGAGGGGAGGTAAAGACATGAACTCACCGGTGATTTAACGCTACAGTGTATTTGTTTGAGGTGTCTCGACTTCCCCCCGGAGCGGACACGCAGCCTCGGCCTCGGGATGATGGCGCGATACCGCCGCTGTTTGTCTTCATGTGTTGCTCAAACACAGAGACGCTCGTGGGGGTTCCGCCCCTTCGTGTCTGGTGAGAGAGCAGAGAAGAAGAAGAAGAAGAAGAAGAAGAGCTGCAGGTTCACAGACTTCACAAACACATGGATGCACCGGAGCTGAGGGTCTGTGATGTGCACATCTGCGGCCGCGGAGAGGGAGCGAACAGGCGGACTGGATCAGCGCGTCAGTGGGCCCCATGTATTTTCTCTTTATTTTGAAATATTCTCTTATTATTTTAAGATATTTTCTCTTTATTTTGAAATATTCTCTTATTATTTTAAGATATTTTCTCTTTACATTGACTTACAAACTTACTTTATTGATCCCACTGGGAAATTGTTTGTGACACAACAATCTCTCCCATTAAATCCCTGTTAATAAAACTCAGAGCACTCCAATCTTTTACAATCAAACACACACACACACACACGCACACACATATATATACATATAGTCATTATGCACCTACTTCTCATTACTTACTTACATTTCTGTTTACATTCAATTTATTAATTTTTACAATTACTGTGCACCTGTCTATCACAATATATAGTATTACACATTTTTATTTCAGTTAATGAGTGTATTAATACTTTTGACATCATTTCTTATATGTCTTTCCTTAATATAATTCTGACTTAATAGCTCATTATTGTGACCCAATAAATTGAACTAACCATAAATATCCTATAATTACATTTTAATATATATTTCTTTTTTAATTCCTTAAATTTTCAGGTGCTTAAAGTCGCATTTCTACACCAGAGAAATTACCATCTTCTCATAAGTAAAGCTGGAAATACTCATTTTTTAATACTTATTATTATTATTATTGTTAGTTGATATTTTTAAATTAACATGTTATATAAACTAATAAATGTTGTTGAATTTTTTTTATTTAAAAAAACGTATTTTTTTTAGTTTAAAGTCCCTCCCACGTGCGCGCGCACTTTACCGGAAGTGCATACGTCAGTGTGTGACGTCGCAGCGCTTGTGACTTGCGAAATGGAGACTGGAGCGGTTCCGCGGAAACAGGCGTCTTTATCTCTTTATCCGGAGCTTTAGGGCTGAAACAAGAGCAGGGACGTTTACCGGCGGGACCACGGCGGCAGCAGGCGGCAGCAGACGACCCGGGCAGCGGACACGCACCCCGGGAGAGTGAGTATCCGTCCTCCGGAGGGTGTTTCCTGCAGAGAGGAGAGAGTGTTTAGAAGTGAAGTCATCCAGGCCACACAGTCAGCTGCTGGGGTCTCATCACATCCACACACACGCTGCTCACACACACACCGCTGTGAGTCTCCGTGCATGAGAGTTTACATCACACACACACTTTGTTTCCATGGAGAAAAATCTGCTGAAAGTTTAATTAACACAAGAAACGAAGAAGAAGAGCAGTCACTATAGTCACTAAAAACAGGATTTATGCACAATTTTGAGCCTGGAAGTCTGGAGATTAGGATTAAGTTGGGTTAAATATATTAAATGGTAAACTAACAAAGAATAATCCATAGACAGTGTAACAAATATGGACTTGTTGGGACAGTAAACAAACTTTAAATGCAGTTTTTTACCTTTTTTCTTTGTTGTTGCTGAGCTCAGGCTTTGTAGGGCAGTGTACTTTCATTAGTATTGATTTTTTTACTTATAACATTTATTTACACTAAAATATATTTGAGGAGCAACCTCAAAACATGTTTGGACAAGACTATAAACACAAAACGTTTGAAAAATACTTGAGGAAATCTGAAATATCAGAAAAGTAAAGTGACAGAGTATTGAAAACAGGAGTCAAATCAGACGCAGTTATGGATTTCAATTGTCCTAATGACAAAAGTTGTGTAAGTTTCAGGTGGTTTTGCAGAGTTTAGATCAGAAAACGCGCGTCACACTTTGTTTTCATGGAGAAAAATCTGCTGAAAGTTTCATTAACAGAAGAAACGAAGAAGAAGTGCAGTCACTATAATCACTAAAAACAGGATTTCTGCACAATGTTGATCCTAACAGTCTGGAGATCAGGATTAAAATGGATTAAATATATTAAATGGCAAACTAATAAAGCATAATCCAGAAACAGTGTGGAAAAGGTGTCGCAAACCTGCCTTTTTTGGTATAAATATCATTTTAAATGTATTTATTTGTTATTGCCGGGCCAGAGTCGGATAAAAAAGCCATTTGGAAACGTCATCTTGGGTATTTATTTATATATTTTATGTCTTCTTTGTTATACTACTTCCCTTTTTATCTCAGATCACATAATAATCCATTGTGTAACGGTTCAGTCATTCATGATATATACGGTTTCATTTCTCCACTGATGCATTATTTCTTTAGTTTAATGTTTTATGTCGTCGTTGTCCGTTCTTCCTGTCTGTTCGCAGCTTTCTGGAGCTTAAACGCACAAAAGCATCTCACTAAACTTGTTGCTGTGTATAAAGTGTGTGTGTGACGGATCAACACCATTGGAAACAATTAATTGATTCATCACAAAAGTCATCGGATCGCTCGATAATGAAAAGAATAGTCTGTCGTTTTGCTTCCTCCTGAACATGTTGGCGTGTGTGTGTCACCAGGCTGAGTGACACCCGCTGCCACTTATCTCCGCTGCCACAAAGACTCAAACGACCTTAAGTTAAAGTGAAATTCCAGCGCAAAATCATCCCATAGTTTGTTTTTTCGGCACTTACATGCATCAAATAAGCCATTGAGACGTGGCTAACAGTGATTAGCTCGGGGCAGCACGGTGAAGGCATTCAAAGGTCTTTTTTAACCACTAATGCTGCTGAAAATAACAGCAAACCTCTGCAGCAGCATGAGAAGAGTCCCTACACACACAACAAAGCAGCAATGGGCTCCTTCCTTTGGGATTGACTTTGGTAATCCACTGTAATGGACTTTACTATGAGAGGAGCTGGTACAGGGGCCAGTAGGTAAGTCTTTTAAACACTCTTTTAATAAACTCTGGCTTCACTAACTACACTGTTGCTGCTTTGTTGTGTGTGTAGGGACTCTTCTCATGCTGCTGCAGAGGTTTGCTGTTATTTTCAGCAGCATTAGTGGTTAAAAAAGACCTTTGAATGCCTTCACCGTACTGCCACAAGCTAATCACTGTTAGCCATGTGCAGCTGTTAGCGACTCTCCTGGATTTCTCCGTTAATAGCTGTTACGGGAAAAAATGATGGCTTATTTGATGAATGCAAGTGTCTAAAACGGCCATCGGATGATTTTGCGCTGGAATTACACTTTAACGCTGCTTTAACACACAATGATACAGTGTTTCAAACAGTGTCCACCACACCACAACACTCCCACGCACAACCACCAAGCACACTTTGTTTATGTAGCACTTAAACAGAAGCTACAAGACGCCTTTCTGACCTCTGACAGGTGGACGTTCAGGGGGAGGCAGCGGGTCAACAGTGGACGCCACACTGAAGTGGTGAACATCATCTGAAAGCCGTGAACCTGAGGATTAATTAGAGATGCAGCTTAATTAGATCAAATAAATAAGGAAAGGGAATAAGGGCTTAGAGCATTATGACAGGTAGATGAAGGTCTCATAAGGTGTCACAGATATTTTTGTGTTGATAACGTTTGTTGCACAGATTTGCCAAGAAATTTACCATTTTTACCACTCGAGAAGTGATTTGTTTGAGTCCATTTGAGGTTACGATCTGAGAAAGTTCTGATTCACCCGTTGAGCAGTAACAAGAGTGACTCAGTGGATTCTGCTGACCGGCGTCTCTTTTAAAGGATGAGTCATCAGCTCAACATGAGGACAGTCTGATCCTTTTTTATCCTGTTTATTGAGCTTCCTCCTCACTGATTTCTCCTCTCTCTGTAGTGCAGAACTCGGGAGGATGATCAGCAACCAAGAAGAAGATGTAAGTAACGTCCTTTTCTTTTTTTTTCTACATCATATCTAAAAATCTTAACCTCGACAACCCCCCCCCCCCCCTTTTTAACACCTGTCGAACGCCTCATTTCTTGGAGTATCTTCGATTTGTTACAATCCGCACAACTCAAGCTGAACATTTATGTAAGTCATGAAACCACAATAACAAATAAAAGTGTTGAAATTGTCTCATAAATTTAAAAAATATATACAAAAATTGTCCGTTTTTAATCAGATTTGACTAAATAAACACACAAATATTAGTTATTTGAACACTTTTCTGAGGTCAAATTCAAGCACTTTTCAAGCACTTTTCAAGCATCTTACAGTAAATGTAAATTACGTTATTCTAGGAATATATATAGATATTGAAAATTATTATTTCACGTTAAAATAGATGTTATTATGTTGTAAACAACTAAAATAGTTTTGTAAAACCAGAGGGATTAAAAATTAAGTTATATTTCTATTCTTTAGCTTTTGTTGTGAAAGAAATTTCAAGCATTTTCAATCAATTTATCCAAAATTCAAGTGCGTTTAAGGATTTCAAGCACCTGTACGACCCCTGACCGTACATTTTTTAATTCTGATAGTTTCATCTGCAATTGAGAGCGAGGTTTTGCGTTAAACGTAACGTGATGACGTGATGACGAGCATAAAGTGCGCAGACAGAAGTCTTTTCCAGGGTTCGCACATCTTTTCCAATGTTCCAGTGTCAAATTCAAGCAGTTTCAAGGTCCATTTCCAAGCTTTTCCAGCAACTTACAGCTCTGGTTAATTACATGTTTCTATGAATACATATAGCTATTAACAATTATTATTTCACTTTTTATCACGTTAAAATACACGGTTTGATGTTATAACCAAGTAAAATTGTTTTGTAAAACCAGGATACAAAGTTAAACTTCTATTACGTAGCTTTTTGTTGAACCTTGTAAACACAACATCAAAATTTAAGCATTTTCAAGGATTTCAAGCAGCCGTGTAAACCCTGATTTTACATTTCTGCTGCTGCAAAAGGATGAATGCTGCAGACATTATGGTTTTTATTTTTAGATGAATTCATACAGGAGCATGTAAACGACGATCTCCCACAGGAGGAACTTAAACTCAACAAACGCACAAAGAACAACACCACCACCGCGGATGTGTTTGAGGAAGTTGCTCTGTTTGAAGAGGTGCTGTGTGTTCTGCAGACGCAATAATCAAAAACACACAGACACCAGTTTAATTAAACTTGTTTCTGTTCTTTTAGGAGTTTGTCGCGGTGCGGGTCCAAGATCCCCGCATGCAGAACGAGGGCTCGTGGAATTCATATGTGGATTATAAGATATTCCTACATGTGAGTATTTAAATACATCTGTCACTTTACTGTTGGATACTTGGGAACAGACTCTGGTTTTGAACTGTTGGTCAGACACAAACATTGGAAGATAACGTGTTGGGAGGTGGAAGACTGAGAGATTTTTCACTATTTTCTGATATAATTTCTGGAAAACTATCAGTGGAGTCATCAACAACAAACAAGTGTTGGCTTGTGATTTGAAAACAGCAGCCTGGAGCTTCAAAAACCAATAACACAACCTTAAGTCCAGACTTTGCAGACGTCTGAGTGTGCAGCAGATAGACTCCTCACGTGTTGTTTGGACAGGACGCTGATGTTGTCGTCTGGGCAGCAGCCTGTGCCGAGGAATGCTGTGTCAGCAGCGAGGCTCCGTGCAGAGACGGATGTGTTGCGTGGGTGTTGACTCATGAAATTGACTAGAATCATATGACCCCACATGATCTTTTTGGATGTCATCGACTATGTGCCGTTGTTTTGGGAGCCCCCTGGAAAAAAGGGACAATGTTAGATTAGAAATCCAGAGTTCAATCGAGCTTTTTCTAGATATTTCCAAATCCACAATCTAGAAAAACACACTTTGTCGCCTCTCGCTTTACTGAAACTACAAACCTGCACTTTTTTTTTTTAACCTAAACATTATATTTGAATATTTTAAAACTCCTAAACGACAGGTAACCATGACTTAATGTCTAACCTGTCAACAATATCATCAGCTTGCATATTATTTTCTCACACTGATGAGTTTTATTTCACATATAAACAATATAAAACACAAAGATGACACATAAGAGCACATGTTCCTGTAAAAGCTTATATTAAAACACCCAAAAGACATTTAAAATATGAAAATACAACACAAATAATCACAATCGTGAAAACAAATACAAAACAATAACAATAACATGTTTAAATCTATATATATATATCTAACAGTCCAAGTGTAGGGCATGTATGTGGGGTTAAAGAGTCATCCTGAACATATGAACAAGAACACTTGTAGTGTGAACTTATTGCCTTTAAAAGCAACATTTAAAAGTCTGTTTGTTCACAAACAATGAGACAAAAGACTTTAAGAAATGTATGTTTTCATTCCATAACTCCACAATATATAATAAAAAAACTGACTGCGGGAAGATTTATACAGAGGGAGATGAAGATTGTCAGCCTGTCTATTACTGTAATTATGGTATTTTGAGTTTTGAACAAAATAACATCTAAAGCTGTGAGTTAAGCTGTAAACTTGTACCTCACTTTAAAAACAAACGTGCAGATTTTGGAGGATATAACTGTATTTGATAAAAGAGCGGTTCACTAGGAGCAACAGTTTTCTCAAACTGGTGTATTGTTTTGTCCGACCCATAGCCTAAAACCCAAAGATATTCACTTTCTTATCATATACGACAAAGAAAAGCATCAAGTTGGAACCAGAAAATGTTTATTTTTGCTTGAATAGCTGCAGATTTATTTTCTGTTGAAGTGTGGAGTGGATTGATTTCAACAGGGGAGTCATCGTGGTGAAGCAGTGACGCTCCTACAGGACTTTTACCCCTGAATAGATTTAATTTTAAAGACATGAGACCCGAACGCTGCTCCGCACTGATTAGTCTGACTGCGAACATCAGTTGACTGTGTCACACGTCAGTTGACTGTCACACGTCAGCGGAACAAATCTGACACAGATCTCCCGTAAAACTCAGCAGCAGGCGAGTCCAGTTACAACATCAGCTTGACCAGTGAATAAACTCTGATACATTTTCTAAATTAAAGGATAAGATTGCTGCTGTTGTATATTTTTCTTTGTTTTCCACCATTCTGCCGCCACAAACCACCCCTGCTGCCCCGAGAGGAAACAAAGAACAAACTAGCGCTAACGTTAGCCAAACTGCTGCTCATCAGAGGAACAGGAAGGAGAGAATAAACTCCACCAAAATGAACTTATTCTGTCTCATTTCTGTTGTTTTAATGCTGAGAGGAACTCACTTGGGTCTCGTTTAGTGTTTTAAATGTACAAATGCATCAAACGAAGATGGGATTTATCAACGTTTCCTTATATTACCACCTACAGACGAACACACACCTGCCCTTATATTACCACCTATAGACGAACACACACCTTATATTACCACCTACAGACGAACACACACCTTATATTACCACCTACGGACGAACACACACCTTATATTACCACCTACGGACGAACACACCTTATATTACCACCTACAGACGAACACACACCTTATATTACCACCTACAGACGAACACAAACCTTATATTACCACCTACATACAAACACACACCTTATACTACCACCTACAGACAAACACACACCTTATATTACCACCTACAGACAAACACACACCTTATATTACCACCTACAGACAAACACACACCTTATATTACCACCTACAGGTGAACACACACCTTATACTACCACCTACAGACGAACACACACCTTATATTACCACCTACAGATGAACACACACCTTATATTACCACCTACAGATGAACACACACCTGCCCTTATATAACCACCTACAGACAAACACACACCAGCCCTTATATTACCACCTACAGACGAACACACACCAGCCCTTATATTACCACCTACAGACAAGCACACACCTTATATTACCACCTACAGACGAACACACACCAGCCCTTATATTACCACCTACAAACAAACACACACCTTATATTACCACCTACAGACGAACACACACCTGCACTTATATTACCACCTACAGACAAACGAAACGAGCAGTATTGTTGATGTTTCTTTTCATTTCCAGACCAACAGTAAAGCCTTCACGGCGAAGACGTCGTGTGTGCGTCGGCGCTACAGTGAGTTCGCCTGGCTCAAGAAGAAGCTTCAGAAGAACTCCGGTTTGGTGTAAGTTGATGTT
Organism: Echiichthys vipera; assembly: GCF_963691815.1. Lineage (NCBI taxonomy): Eukaryota > Metazoa > Chordata > Actinopteri > Perciformes > Trachinidae > Echiichthys > Echiichthys vipera. The sequence goes on along the minus strand of NC_139843.1, from coordinate 3,969,865 downwards.
CTTCGATCCTTTTTTAATGCACGATGAAACATTTGTCACCATTGTTCACTTTTCACTTACATTTCCGTGTTTACTTGTGTCCGTCCCTGAAGGCCTGTCCCAGAGCTTCCAGGAAAGTCCTTCTTCTCCTTCAGCAACGAGGACTTCCTGGAGAGGAGAAGGAGAGGACTTCAGACCTTCTTGGACAAGTGGGTTGAGAAGAGAACAAACATGACGTGTTGTAAAATATATAAAGCTACCTTCTCTAACGCACACCTTTGTCCTGACAGTGTGGTGAACATGACGGTGTGTCTGTCGGACAGCCAGCTCCACCTCTTCCTGCAGACGCAGCTGCCGGTCGGTCACATCGAAGACTGCGTGCAGGGCCACACGCCCTACTCCGTGACAGACGCCATCCTCACCTACGCCTCGTCCAATCGGGGCTTTGCTCAGGCTCAAGAGGACGATACCATCAAGGAGCCAAGTTTGACTGTTTCTTATGAGTCCATGGAGAGGTACGAGGGATCTGAACTGTTTATTTCTCTAAACTAATAATGTGGAAATATAATAACCTGCTGCCTTCTGTTTATTTAAGTTATTTGTGTAGTGTTTGTCGTGCTGCGCAGACACTACACGACCAACATCTTAACATTACACATAATTAAAATCAATGTTCATGTAGAAAAGGTTTCTTAATGTAGGTTTGGAGTATGTACTACAGGTTTTAGACCCTCACATGGCCGTTATTGTTTTAATTTACTGAATTAAATAAGTAGTTGGACATTTATTCAAGTTCTTATTGAGAGTTTGATGGAATATTGATGCTACTCTCATATCTGTACGTTAAATATGAAGCTACAGCCAGTGATCTTAATGTGAAGAAGAAATAATAAAGTTTGTCTGAAGATGACAGAATCCACCTCTCAGCTCCTGCCCACTCAAAATATCGCTTAAACACACTCACGTATTTGTACAGACTAAACTAATTATTTAGTATGGAGTATAAAGTAAGAGGTGTTGAGAAGAGGCTTTTGTACAGGGCTGCAACTAACGATTTATTAATTGTCGATTAAACTGCAGATTATTTTCTCAAATATTGGATTAGTTGTTGTTTTGTTTATAAAATGTCAGAAAATGGCGAAAATAATACGGATCAGTGTTTCCTAGAGACCAAATGTTGTTTTCTTCACAACTCAAAGAAAATATTCACAGGAATCTAAGAATTTTTACTTTTTATTTCCCTTGAAAAAGACTTTTTCAAGGGAAAAAGAATTGATGAATCGCTTATGAAAATGGTTGTCAGGTAATTTAACAGTTACCAGACTAACTGTGCAGCTCTAACCAGACTGACAGCCAAGCTAACTGGCTGATGGCTGTGGTATCAATGTTCTCGTCTAACTCTTTGCAAGAAAGTGAAGACATGTTAAAAAAACATTGTTTAGTTCCTGTTCTGTATAAATTGTGAGTTAAAACAAATGTTTCTCTCTCTCCCGCTCCACAGTCCAGCTCCGCATCAACCTTGTCTACAATCTCAAGAGACGTTCATCCCTGAGCTTCTGTCCCGCAGAGACTCTGACCCTCTGGAAGGTTTACTGGAGCTCCGTGAGAAGGACTCAGAGTTTCAGCACAAGGACAAATCCTCAATAAAGGTCCTTCAGAAGAACGACCACCTAGAGGCCGTCGTTGAGGACTGTAGCCCGAGAGAGGCAACCTTTTTTCTGGGTGACAGCTGTCAGATACAGACACCAGTGGAGGTGCACTCAGCTGCGGGGACCGGCTTTGAGGAGGAAGTGTTGTATCCCGTAAGAGAGGATAACGGTACGACATCAGACACAGAAGATACCACACATCCAGTCAGAGACACAGAGGACACGGCGAGGATAGAAAAAGTCGACTTTGAGCCTGAAACAAATGTGAATTCTGCAGATTTAGATTTGACGGAGAGCGAGTTTAAAGAACAGGGAACAGAAAGCGACGCCGGATCTCAGGAGGAAGTTCTGGAAGTCGTCTGCGCCGAGAAGCAGGTTTTAGAGAATCACGTCATCTCTGAAGTCAGTGGACTCGAGCACGTTGTCGGCCCCGACGTTCACGTTGAAGACGCCGGCTGTCCGGAGGAGTTAAAGAACTCAGACGGACAAAAGGAGCCGGACAACGAACGAAGCGATGAATCTGAGAGCAAAGAGGAGACGCCGCTTCAGTCGGAAATCCCTGAAGAGACTCACAGTGTGCCCGAGGTAGAAAGCGGCGGTGAAGACATTGTTCAACAAATGGACCACGTTGAACAGGAAGTGGATCAGGTTCGGACCAAAGACGCCAGCGACGACGAGGACAGCCACTCATCTTCCAATGAGAGCATCGTCAAGGTCAGCGACGAAGAAAGCGTCTGTGACGAGACCGAGGACTCGATCCTGGCTGCAAACGGCTACGTGAAGGCGTCTCCCGAGGAGGTCGCTCTGTGGTCGCACGTCGAGGCCTCCAGCAGGAACATTTTGGACCTACACGTGAACGAATGCCCTGTGGACAAAGAGGACCTTCCCTCCCTGGAGGACGAAGACCTGCAGTACATAACGGACATCAGTGACTCGAGTAATTCTCTGGATATGAACCCGGCTGTGACCGCCGCACATTTGAATGAAAGCAGTGATTTTAGCATCTTAGAGAGCAGCTGCGCGCCCGCGTTAGCTGACAGTAAACGCACGGAGCAGACGGCCTTGTCCTTGCTGTCTTTGGACGCCCCAGAGGAGACTCATGAGGTGGAGGTGCATTAGTTTAACAGCTGATGGAGGGGCTGCACCCTCACAGAGCCCTGGAAATGGATCGTGGGAGTTGCTGCTGCTTTGCCAAAGACTCATTCGATCACACGCACATAAAACGGTCCAGTCTGTCGCACATGTTGTAGGATTAATTTCTTTTTTTAATTATTTAAGTAGAAAATGTGCATCTTCATTTACACTCAGGCAAATACTAACACTGTTCTTCTCCTTCTCTGGATGGATGGATGATTTTTGGGAACAGTAGAGGGTGCTCAAGCTCACAGAAGCATCTTAGGGTTGATTTTCATTTATATATATGAAGCTAAAGGTTTTATTGTTGTGTAAATTTACAATGTGATTTAAAAAGAGTCATTTTTAAGTTTAAAGTGATTGCTCTGAAATTTTAGTCGTGTTATTTTTCCATGGAACTTCAATAAAAAGGCAGATTATGACGGAAATATACACTTTGATCAAACGGTAGATTTGTTATAAATATATTAGCACTTTCATTTGTACTTTTTCAAGAGTTTTTAATTGTTCCTGCTTTCCACACTGACTGTCAACAGATGTCATACAAGTCTATTAAGTTTCCTTACGGAGCTGGAGTGGAGACTGTGAGGAAAAAGAACAGAAAAACAAACCTAATCCACTTAATTTGTCTGACTGAGACCTGCTGGAGTCTCATTAACTGTAGTTAGGACTGTAAGGGAGCCCTTCACGGAAACTATGAACAGGAGAAACAATGAATCTGTCACTGGAGCGTCACTCATTCACAGCCACACGTTAATGTGAAACCCATAAAAAAATCACTATATTTTAAGTCAACAACTGTGTTCTGGTGAACCCTAATAATGACGAGGTCTTTAAAAGTATAGACGACAATCCTGTTATAATCAGAACGCCCTGTTTTAGATGTTAAGTTAACTCATGATGGTATAATTTGCTTACAAAGATGACATTAAACAGGTTTAATATGTTTGATTAGAGGCCAAGTGAACATGAGTTTACTGCTCCGAACAAATTATGTGTAAGAGGCAGCACATACAATTATCAAAGAGGGAAAATTAGAAATATTCAAGCCCAGCAAAGCACGAATAGTTATTTGGTTATAATAATAATAATCAGAATTAACTGTAACCCCCTGTGCAATACACACCGACATCTTTTCAGTCTGTATCCTTATAATAATGTGCATTCTTGTCATTTCTTTAACATGTTCTGCTCTTTCATTAGATGTGAATGGGACGGCACCATGGTTACAGACGCTAAGCTTTATCTCTGTCGCTCTGGTCAGCAGTTTACATGTTTTTCCAGGTTATTAAGTTCAGCTGAGTCTAGTTTTGTTTGCGTCAGAAAGTAAACTCTCCGCGGAGCCTTAATATCAGCTGGTGTGCGGTTTGACCTCCACATGTCTGCTGCTGCGGCTGATTCTAATTAATGAAGTTTGCATTTGAAAGAAAGGACCCAGAGTTTATACAGAAGGGAGCCTCGTCACAGCCGTGGGCTTTTGCTTTATTCCTACACTGTAAATGACTTTAGTTTTTTTAAATGGATCTATTTTATAACACTGATCTGTGCTGTGAACATGTGAATCTACTTTTATTTCAAATAAATGGTTTTTCTTCTTTGCTGCGTTTCATGTGTGTGTGTTTGTGGCGTCCGTGGAGCGATCCTGACCTCTAGTGGCTGAAAATGAAACTGTTCAATAACCCCACGCTGAATTTTAACTGGAATAAAGAAAGGAAAGATTCTTACTTTTTTTAGGGATTTCTGTGTAAAACTCCAGATACAATGTAGTTTAATACTTTACATAATTTCCACACTATCTGCTGATGTTTATTAAGTGTATGTCGGTGATGAAACGAGGGAAAATACACGTTTCCAGTGAAATTAAAAAATATGTCGGCCCACAATGAGTCAATTAGCATTAACAACTAACAATTATTAAATTATTCTGCTGGTTAATCAATTAATTGTTTTCTATTTATTATAGTTAAATTACTTTTTTGTCCGATCTGTAGTCAAAATATACAAATATATTCAATTTATGATTATATGAAACATAGAAAAGCAGAAAATCCCACATTTGAGAATCTTTTCTTCATAAATTACTTCATTGATTATCAAAATTGTCGCTTAATTCATTCAGTTTGATTAATAGACCCATTGTTTTAGCTCGAGCGTGCACATTAAGATTGTAGGTGAGACATTTAAGTGGTTTATAGCGTACAGAAATAAGAGCTGCAGCAAATTTACAAGATAAAAGTAGAGAGTAATCTTTAAATGACAGAAGATTATCTGAGGAGGCCGTCTGTGAAATTCATGGACGGACGCGTCGACAGCAGCTGAACTGTGAAATAAAAAAATAAACACGCGCTATCAGAGAAACATGCATTAATAATTCAGTGTTCATTTTAAGCTAACAGTATTAGGGAATCATTTTCTTAAATAGGACAACCAACGCTGTAATCACGCTTGTGTTGCACATATTTACTCTCACCCATTGCCCTGTTCAGGGTGCTTTATGCAGTACTGCTTCCAGCCAGCAGATGCCATAAACGGCAGGTCAACGACTGAATATACCTCAATGGCAATCTGGATGAGTACCAGGGGGACCGTTCCTGTGTATTAGGCCACAGTAATGGTCCATAATGCTGATGATAAGAGAGTGCCTCGGTACCTGTTGGAGCTCAGAGGATGTAGGCAGGGTGCAGGAAGTCCTTGGGGACGATACCCACGGTGCCGTTCAGCTCGCCGACCCACCAGCCGTGAATGTTGTACTCCTGGACCCGAAATGAACAAATAAAACAACCGTAAAGTCCCCGAAGGGCCCGAGGACAAGCAAACAAAGCAGGATCGAGCACCAATGTCACGTTTTTTATTTGATCTGAGTGCACTGTTTGTCTCACGTTATTAACACTAGAGTTCGATTGATGTGAAGTGCAATTACACGTCGGCCCTGATCCCTTACAGCTGAAATAATGTGGTTTAAACTGTGTGAACTCAACTTTAGCAAAGGAAATCCAGGAGAGTCCAAATCCAACCCGCAGAACAGCCGTGTACGATATTGTAATAGACACTGGGGTGCATTTAGCCGCAAGGGTTTTCATTAAAAAAAAAAAAAAGAGGGGGGAGAAAACGGTAAACAAGACGATTGAGACAGTGTCTAAAATAAAACAGCTTTTTTTTTTTATTGCTCAGAAGCCATAACAGCAGCCTGTTCCCCCAGACTAATTACACCGAGACTTCATTTCTGTGCACTGTGCTTAAAAAGGGAAACAGGAATCTTCAGTGACACCGAGGGAAACGACGATGAAACGCTCTGGAACTTAAACTTAAACGGGCGACTTCATAAAAACAAAACCTCACTGAAGTGAATAAAATCTACTTTTATTCTCTGTTTTATTTTTACCAAAATGTGGAAAACCGTAAAGACATAGAATAAAATAAGCAGCTTCAGCAAATCATTTTATATTATTAATTTTTTGGAATAAAAATATGCAGTATTTTTAGCATTTTATCGACTAAATATTAAGGGCATAAAAACAATAATGCACCCGTTTGAATTGTTTTGATCAATTAAATTCAGAAATAAATAAAATCATTTCTTGTCCTTACATTAGCTGACACTGACTTACGATAACTTTTTTGGTAAACACACGTACAGCTATATGTGTGTTACTTTATTGTGCGTTGAGGATTCTTTTTTTTGCTTAGCACTCAGCAAAGTGTTTCTATTTTATTTTTTTATATAAGAAATCTGTCAGGCGAGGAAGCTCATTTCTATTTTTGTTGTAAGTTATAAAGAAGGATAAGGGGTGGGAGCTTATAAGTTTAACTTCTTCTCACTCCTTTTCCAATATTTATTTCATGATGAATGCGAATACTGTTGTAGATATGTATGTGCATTTATGTGTATGTGCATTTATGTGTATGTGCATTTATGTGTATGTGCATTTATGTGTATGTACATTTATGTGTATGTGCATTTATGTGTATGTGCATTTATGTGTATGTGCATTTATGTGTATGTGCATTTATGTGTATGTGCATTTATGTGTATGTGCATTTATGTGTATGTGCATTTATGTGTATGTACATTTATGTGTATGTGCATTTATGTGTATGTGCATTTATGTGTATGTGCATTTATGTGTATGTGCATATATGTGTATGTGCATTTATGTGTATGTACATTTATGTGTATGTGCATTTATGTGTATGTGCATTTATGTGTATGTGCATTTATGTGTATGTGCATATATGTGTATGTGCATTTATGTGTATGTACATTTATGTGTATGTGCATTTATGTGTATGTGCATTTATGTGTATGTGCATTTATGTGTGTAATATTTCTTTGAGAAATATTCGAAATAAATGCAACAAAACAAAAAAACAAAAAACAAAACTTACAAAAAAGTGCAACAATCATGAGAGCAATAAAATAAGCAAAACTGATGAAAAAGTGCTACATTTTAGAATAAATACATGTTTTTTTCTTCTATTTATTAAATATAATTTTATTGATTTGTGGCTCAAGGAACAGTCTGAACAGGTCCTGGTCTTTATAAAAATAAAGATAAAAACACTTCTGTTTACTTAAAGACAATAAAAAACTGACTGAATTAAAATAAAGTATTTGTGAAAGTTAATGTCCTACAAGAAGACGTTGAAAATATAATTTGGACACACTGAGCGCTGTCGTTTGAGGCAAAATAAATTACCGTAAAAATAAATGTCACTCTTTCAAATAGAGGCTTAATGTTAGGTTTCATTATTGTTGGCTGATTTTTTACAATTTACTTTTGTGTTTTGGAAGCATCTAAATTAATTGAATCAAATTGTGAAATTTTATGTTGCATTTAATCCATGTTAGATAGAATGTACACAATTATTTGGTTATCAGGTTCAATAATAAGAACATTAACTGGAAGTGAAAATATTCTACAGTCCTGACCCTTAAAGAATCAAATACATGCAGGTGTTTTACATATGTGAGTTATTTCCCATCGCTTTTCTACATTTAAAAACTCAGTTTCAACCCTCTCACACATTCAGCGAGACTTAAATAACAATTTCATTCACTGTTACATTTCAGAAACATCAAAAACCGCATGATCATCTGATCGCAGCAGTTGGGCTCTAACTACATCTGTACTGGATCAATATTTGGCCGGAGACCAGAGGGGCGTTGAAGCCTGGCGGTAGGAGCAGAGGAAAGCACCAGCCGGCCCGTCATTTTCCTTCCCCTGATGGAACGAGGAGCCCGGCCACTAATCTCTCCGCTGCTCTCCAGCAGATTGAGAATGGCCGCGTGAACAGTTTGTCTCTGCAACTGAGGAGAAGACGAATCGCTCGACTACACACGCTTACTCCATACGTGCAAGCGGACACGTGTACGTATAAGTTTTACAAGTCTGAGACTGGAATGGGGCTTCTTGCTCTGACAGGTTCTCGTTGTGAAAACACACACATTCTCTTGACATGATGACCGGTATTTTGTCAAAGGTGCAGCCCGTCATCCGGACCTGACACCCCTATCTCCGTCCAGAGGAATGAGGCCTGCAGCTAATGAGGAGTGTTTGGACAGCGAGGATAAATGGATCGCTTAGAAAGTGATAAAACACAAGACTCAAGTGTCCTCACAGCACAAACACGTACCCACAATAAGCAGATTGTCCATCCAGGCCTCATCGTTTCCCCCTACGAACCTGCCTGACAGCGCACACTGGGCTGCTCCAGCATGCTTGGCGCTCTGACAAACTCATGATTGACAATTCGGTGTGTGTTGAGCTCATGAAGCGGGGGAAAGTTAAGTCCAAAGTGGTCTTTTTATGCTCCCTATAAGACTGTAGAGGGAAAAGACCAGTTGTGGAAAGCTGGCTCTGGTTCCCCATTCGTGATAACGTGAACAGAGGAGGAGGAGAGGGGAGACAGACGGACTGGGGGGGGAGGCATCAGAGAGAGGGAGCGAAACAGTTTTTCTCTCCCTTGGGGGCGTCGCAGCACTATTCCACCAACCGTAGTGACAGACTTTTATTTATCTCCGCGGCCCATCTGTGCAGTCGGTCTCAAATTCTCCCTGAGAAAGGTCTTTTGGATTATCAGCGCCGCCATTTTAATACAACTGCTACATCACTAGAGTGGGTGCCAATGGCGGTGGAAGTCTGTCAGGCGTGCAGAGTCCATCTTCCTCATACTTGAAATGGGTTCATCCAGAGTACACCTGCTGTAATAGGGACATTCCAGGAGGCGTGGAGAGTAAATTATCCAAATGACAAAAACTATGCAAACTCCTCAATGTCCCCTTCCGTCTGTTTGTTTTTGCTCTTTTTGTCTTTTAGGTTTGATTTGTTTGCGTTAAGCTCTGAAATGCTACAGTTTGGAGCAAAGAACAGACACATATCGGCTCATTGTGGCAAGTTGTTGAAGTTGTTCATCTGAGAGGAGAAGCTGTTTCCTCTCAAAGACGCTCTGGGGTGCTGAAAATCAAGCGTCCCCCGAGTGGCTCAGCTCTGGGAAATGTCTGGTTTTTATCTCATTAACAAGATGTAGCAGGATGCACAGTGTGTTGTCTGAGGTGCGACACGTATCAGAGCCGGTGTTTTGCTGCAACCTGGACGCAGATCAACTCTGTGTGGGGGCAGAGAGGGAGGGAAGGTGTGAGGGGGGCAAACAGCGCCGTGTCGTGGCGGCTGCGGCGCGTTGACTCGTTGACCTCCCGGTGACTCCTCCGCGGAGAGAGCTGGGAATGAGCGTGGGCGGGGCTGGGCGCTGAAGAGTGGGTTGCCATGACAACACCTGCAGTGTACCGGCGCGATCGTTTATTTACCACTCAGGGGGCTGGCTAATGGTGGCATTCTGATAGGCCCATCGCTCATGTTCCCGACCGGAGGACGGATTGACAGCTACCCGAAGCCTGAAGCGAGGAGAAGGTGAGTCGAGGTTGGTTGAATGAGGTAAAAAGACGACGGGGGAGAGGCCGGGTGACACCATCGTCGCCATCACGAACCTAAACAAAACACAGCTTTAATATCGCTCGCCGTCAGATAAAAAATGCACCTTTTTTTCTGGTAAAATTCTGAGATTCAAACTCTACGTCCTCTTCTTTTCCTTTCTCATATTCTTCTCTCACACACACACACACACACTCCCAGACACAACACAACACACACTCACACATACAATCCCAAATGCATACAAACTAGGGGGAGTGCTAATAAGCCTGACACATGAGGCATCTTTCCTCGGCCACCAGCTGACTGAGGCAGGCCTTGGGCGTGATGGAGCGCAGGAAGTCTCTCATTGCCCTGCCGCTGAACCCGCCGCCTGGGTGTTACAATCTCTGCCTCCCTCCCTCCTCCTTCCCCATCTCCATCCCCCTCCCTCCTTTTCCTCCCCTTCCTCTCTTTCCATCTCTCCCGTAGCAGCCTTTTTTCCGCGTGCATCCTCTGTGTTGTTTTTTTCTGCGTTTCCTTCTCCTCTACATCGACTCATCAGACACACTGCAGCTCTCTGCAGTTCTTCCATCACCGGTCACTCTAACAAAGAAACATGGACACCTCCACCGTGATCCGTAAGCCGTTATTAGGTTAGCCAGCTCTCCTCACTGCTCACACAGGTAACACCTCACGAATGACCCGATAATACCTGAAACAGAGCTTGTTTTTGGGGCTTTATAAGGATTCTGTGCCAAAAGAAATCTTGTCGAAATCCATCCAGAAATATGGACGATAATTCTGCACAACCAGAGATCGAAATGGCTACTTAGTGTCCATTTTTTCCAAGTGGGCTTTTAATTAAATCAGTGAATTGGCTTCAAATTGGAAACATGACAGAGCATGAGAACGTTTGAAAATATCTCAGGGACGATGAGATTTAATAAAAAGAAAACCTACTCGCTCCTTTCTAATGCACGCCTGGGATTACAGATAGCCCCTTAACTTAATAGCAATTTAAAGTGGATTTGTGTATGCCACTGAGTGTCTGTAATGATGGCTGTTTACGCCGCCCCTCATTTATAATAATTAAGCAGAATGGATTGGGGGTGGGTTGCTCGGACGCGGTTCTGGGCTATTGGCTTGGGCTGAATAATGACCTACTGTAGTTGACCGGGGGATGACCGCTGCCTCCTGCATGACCCCAAACCCCAGACTCACCCCCTGCGACTTTGGGTGGTAAATAGGATGTCTTGCCTGTCTATAGCGTCTTGGTGTCTATGGCCACAATAGCAGCCAGGGGTCTTTAAATGGGTGTGTGACAGAGAAAAGGAGAAAAGAGAGGGGGGGCAGGGTTCACACAAAAGAATAAAGGGATCCACCCTCTTTGTCTCTCTTGCTTGACTTTTCCCATCTGATTGTTTGCCCACTTTTCCTTTTCTTCAGCTGCATTCAGTCGGTGTGACCTGTGGGCAGCGGCCCAAACCGACTTGTTAAACAGAGAAGAAGCCTGTTATGACCCTAAAAAAAAAGACGGTCACAGGTAGCCTGCACTGAAGACGAGTGTTCATTTAAGCACAACATTAGTTTGATTTATTTAACTTGTATATATAAGAAACTATAAATCACAGCAGGTAACTCTATAAGGCTGTAAATCAGCTTCTGGTGTTTGTATAAGTTGTCATTTAATAAAACTAGACTGTGATAGAAACCGCCACAAGGTGTCAGTGGTGTCCATGTTCTCATTGTCTCCAACAAGCAGCTGAACACTTTGGCAAAAATGTGATGTGATGCTCTGCTTTGGGAGACGCACCGGATTGGTTGGCCCGTCTCCCTCTCCCTGTGTTTTGGTTGGACAGCAGGGCGGAAGGGGGGAGAGAGAGGTGAGCAGAGCGACGGAGAGAAAGGGGAAGAGGTGGCGGCAGCGCTTGCCAGAGTTTTAAGGACCCTGGATGAGTTTGTGCCATAAATCTCTTCCCACTCCATCCCGCCGTTCTCCATGAGTGCCTGTGGGAATACAGGAATGTGACAGCTGACCTGTAGAGCCCATGTCTTTTGATTCTGGACACATAAATTAGAGGGCAAGAATGCAGGACAACCTTATGGTTCAGTGTGGGACATGGCCAACAGAGTACACAGGCATTACACGTGTCAGGGAGAAGCCGAACAACAGCTTTAAGCCACCGTGATAAATTAATCCGACATTGTAAATCCTGTAACAAATGCCTCAGTGCTTGATGAAGTGGAAATGTGTGCAAAACATCTCAACAATTTAAAATCGTGTTAAAAAAATCTGCTGTGTGACGCTGCAGAAAACTGAGCCCACGGGCATTTGTCAGCACACACTAAAATGTCAGTGAAAAGCTATAATGCGCATTAGAAAAATGCAAGCTCTCAGAAATGAAATGCCAGAGCAAAAACCCACAAGATGGATTTAACGGTGTGTTTCTACCTCATGTATCAGCGCGCTGAGCATCGCCATCGAGCTCTTGCGGAAAGCAAGTTAGGCATCGCTGAAACCGGCGGCAGAGGCACACTGCGAGATTAATTCTCTTCAACTAATGGGATTCATATGAGTTGTGAGGTTCCTAATTTATTTACTTTGTCAGTGATACACAGATATGCACACACACGCGCGCACACACACAGCAACACACAAGGGAGGAAAAAAATACAAATACAGTAAAAATGCCCCCACTTTACAGTAAGTGAGAGATCAATAATGATGGATGAGGGCCTTTTATACAATCGGCATGTTCTCCTCAGTTCACAGCCATATGACACCACGCCTGTGGCTATCCCATTCTGCACTTCAGCAGTCAATCACATCCCAGCTTTAAAAATAACAGTTTGTTAGCACCATTGATTTAGCACTTAGAGCGTGTCCTTATTACCTTGTAATTATGGTCAGTGTTGACATAACAGCACAGACAACCAGGCCTCCCACCCTCTAAGAGAATTTATGGGCCCTGGTTTTATTACGGCCATTTCATGTGTCTGGGTCCCCAGTTAAGCGACAGACTTGAGTTCTAGCCAAGGGCCCGTATTTCACTCATCGAGGTCAGGGTTCTCAGGAATCCCCCGTAAAACTGAACGCCAGTGGGGACCCGTGTGTACACACAGAAGACGCAAGGGAAGCCCTCCCCAAGGGCTCATTAAAACAAATAGCCGATTACAGGCTATAATCCAAATAATGCTATTCATGGGGGGAAACGTGAGGCTTCTAGGACGCAAAATGGGACACGGGTGGAGTCGTGTCGTCACACAAAACCAGTCGGAAGCCGTCCGGAGATCACCTCTAAATAATTTACAGCCAGGCCCTTGCTTTAAATCCATTAGAGGATAGTTAGAATACTCTCTCGTAGTCTGTCACCGTGTTATGACTTCAGCGCACAGCTCGACAAAACAAGAGTAATCTGTGTCATTACGAGTGTGAGATACTTCAACCTGCTTGCTTCCAACCTGGACGTTGCTTTTAAAGGTCTTCAGTGGAGCAGTAATCTGATCCATACAGAGAAAAGTAATACGGCAGGCGGGGTTGAGGCTGTGTGAGGCGTTTCTGTAGCACAGAGCCAGGTCCCCTTTGTTTCCCCAAGTACGCCGCCTTTGTCATCCTTGCATGAAAAATGGACACGGCTGTTTTGACATTTTCCCCTATCAACCAGCACGCCCAGACAGAGAAGGCTGGCATCTCATTAATCTGGCACTGCCAAGAGAACCTCAATTAAAAGTCCATCTTCTGTGAAGAGCATATTTCACCTGTGCCATATCTGCTCTTACTAAAAAAAGGCTTAATTTCCTTCAAGACAAAGTGGAAAACCTTGACTTCTTAATGTACTTAAAAAAGTGCGAACATTATTGTTTCTGCACTAAAAGCTAGATCACAAATAATGAAAATTCAGTGGCTGCAGCTTATGATTAAAGATGCAAGAAATCATGAGGTTGAATACGTAATTTCTCAATCTGCAGCACATAATTACCATCAAAAAGAAGCTGAACGTACTGTAAAGTCTTCCTCCCTCTGCTTGTCAGATAATTTAGCCTAAACACAGAACATGATGGTTCAATTTCAAACAGACCAATTGAAAAACAGCCTGGAAACAACTCCCTGTACGCTGCAGAGTAAAAGTGCCCAAATTACAAGCCATTGATTTCCAGTAGGGTGGCTTTTCACTGGTAGATACTCTGCATGTAACTACAAGATGGCCATAAAACACGAGGAAATAGATTGAGGGAAAAAGAGCTGAGATGCAAGATGGCTTCACCTGCAGTTTATGTCAAACAGAAAGGAAGGGCTTCGCATGGCTGCTTACTCAATTAACCCCTGTGATAGAGGCTCCATAATGAACAACAGCCCCATTACGCAGCGCCCGAATGGCATTTCACCCTTGTGGCCTGGGAATAGACAATGCTACTGTTGGTGGTTCGCTGCTGCATCCAGGCACAAGTGCTCACTAACAGAGGAATTTAGACGTTGGGGATGTCAGCGTGCTCAGAATGTAAACGAGAGCAAAGTGATTACCGGTATTGATGTTGTTTAACCCTTAAATAATTACATATTCTACACATCTGCATCTCATTTTAAAGTACTGTAATTGCTCCTGTAATTATGTCTATGTGTCAAAGGTGCCATCAGGAACGGTTCCCATTAAGAGATGAGCGGCAGAACAGTTATCTCTCATTACAACTAACTGGGAGAAAGTGTCTCCAGAAATCCCAGAATTCAGAGAGAAGTTTAAATAACCTTTTTATTTTTTTTGCTGACCTTGCTAACGATGAAGATGAGATCCCCTCTCTCGAAGGCCAGCTCGTCTGGCTCGTCGGCCTGGCAATCCCATAAGCCCTGGTAGTAGTTAGCGTAATCTGATGACCAAGCTGAGAGGAAATGCAGAGCGCAGATTTAAATAAAAGAGCAACGCAATGTTCTTTTCCTCACTGTGAACTATTAAGCTGGACGATTTCACATGATTAGCAGGAGACTGGAATGAGGTTCTGACCTGGTTTGTTGTTCTTTTCACTGCTTTCATCTGTGAGATCTGCAAAATCCTCTTCTAGACAAACAAAACACAGCAAACACAAAAATGATGATTTGCGACAGAACATTTATGAGCAGGAAGCATTTTTAATTTCATCGTCTTAAAGGAAAAAAATGCAAAATGATAAGAAACATTACCTGCTGCTCAAGTATGAACCATTTTTTTTTTCATCTGACGCATTAAGGACAAATGTGCAGTAAAAAAAAAAAAACATCATGATAAAACAAAACCAAAAAATGAATAAAATGGATCATCAGCCCATCCCTGATGCATCTGCACGTGACACACTGTTTTTCTTTCACCAGACTCACAGAGGTTCAATTTGTTCACAATTATCAGAGCCACAGGCAGGAAAAGTTAAGGAAAAAAGAGGCTGTCTTTAAGACACGCGGAGGCAGACGTGTCATCGACTGCGGGGCGTGGCACCCGGTGGTCTGAGAGGTGACACCGTGATATGCCTGCCCTCTGTCTCCCACATCCATCCATAACAGAAGCAAGCTGACAGCCACGCCACAACCCAGCAACACTATCCACCTTCCAGCACAACCTGCCCCTCTGCTTCCAGGAAGGAACACGCACGCACACACGCACGCACACACACACACACACGCACACACACATTAACAAACACACAAACAAACACACAAACGCGTGTACAGTTTGGCAGCAGAAAGTCTTGTATGTGTATATGTAAGGGTGATTTTTTTCCTCCTTTTTATTTCTCAAAACACACACACACACACACACACGCACACACACACATGCACATTAACAAACACACAAACAAACACACACACGTGTACAGTTTGGCTGCAAAATTCTCATGTATATATGTAAGGGTGATTTTTTTCCTCCTTTTTATTTCTTAAACACACACACACATGCACACGCAAACACAAACACACACGCAAACACACATGCAAACACAAACACACACGCACACTGACACACACACACACACACACAGATTGTTGCATTAATAAAACAAAATCTTCTTTAAAATGCAAAAGATGTCATTGTATATCTCTCTAATGAAATATGAAAATATTGTGTACTGTTTTCAGACCAAAAAAAAAAATAAAGGTGATTTTAATTCTGTTTGCAAAGCGTCCAAACATTTGTTCAGCACTCTTCAGCTGCTGTACAGAAGAGCATCCCTCAGTGGAGAGGCCACCGCTATGGGCCAACGGTTTCTATATCAAAGTGATTTAATTTTCCAGTCAATAAAATCAGTCATCAGCACCAGAGCCAATACCACCATCGCTCCGCATTCTGCCTGCAAACTGAGCCATGTTCGGAGTTTTGCTCCGACAAAACTGAGGGAGCTCATCACAGGGGAAATGATACTTCAATCCAACTCACTATATCTTTGCGAGTTTGGCTGCTGCATATGTAAAATGGATCTGATAAGAGTGAAATTTGGCAAATTCTTAATATTTTCCAGATATTTAATGTTAAAAACTTAAAAAAAATAATCCACAACTAATGAAAAGTAATCTTAAAGTTCATGTGAGCAACGAATGAAGTGAAGTCCAACAAATTAACAAAAATACAGTCAATGCAAAGACTGTTGCAAAGAGTTTTTCTATTTATTAAGAAGAAGAGATTCTTCAAAAACAAACTCAAGCTTGTCATTTGCTCTCCTGATCTATGATAATAACCATAAAATCTAATAATTTGACAGGATCTAATCACTGTTTAGAAGCTGTAAGTGAGCAAAGAGAGGTGCAGAATGATTGATAAGTGAAGGGGTGAGAAAGTGAACGAAAGAGCTCGTCATTCGATATGCCATCTGTGGTCAGAGTCTGTACCTCTTCCCAGATGGCTTTGAACGCCGGCGTGACAGTCTGAAGACTGATTCCCCTCTCACCAGTGATTTTGGCAAAGGTAATGTACTCACTGAGTGAAACTGAATCTTGATGTATCTTATTTAATAGAAGGAGTGATGGACGATGGCCCTGAGAAGATCACATCACCTCCTTTGTCCTTCTTGTGGATCTTGTAGCCACCCTGACACATGGGACTGCCCCCCCCCCCTCAGCGGAGACTCACACACACTGTCTCGCAACATTCTCAGTCAAACTCTAATTTCTATTAAAGATGTGACATTAAGAGCTCCAGAACTATTTTAAGCCCTGAGAGATGCGGTTTTTACCTCCTTTCAACTAAATTGCTGTTGCTAGGCAATTTTAGCCAAAACTCTGCTTAGTGGATTGAATTGTAGGCTATTTGTTGCCTGGCAACATTAGCTAATTGGACGTTCTATGACGGAGCATTCAGAACTGCTCGGCTCTCGCTGATTTCAACAACATAACTGTTTCTCAACAGATGGCTCTCAGTGAAATAAGGAGGGAGACCAGAGGAAGCTGATTTTCTAGTCGGTGTACGGAGAGTCTTCCCTTCCTTCCCTGTGTGCCTCTGCAGCTGCTGCCTCAGTCCTGACAAGCTTATTAGTGTTGCTTGATTTAAAATGAGTGATCAGTCTGGCTGCTGTGGTGGTAGGGAGGTACCTGGCAACACAAATTTCCCAGCCAAGGGAGATCATCACAAATATTTCTTGTTGCAAAACCCCTCAGGGCTCGAGTGTGTGTGAGGCAGAGCGACTGTGTCTATTTGTCTGACTGAGTATCATGAG
Source organism: Echiichthys vipera (assembly GCF_963691815.1). NCBI lineage: Eukaryota > Metazoa > Chordata > Actinopteri > Perciformes > Trachinidae > Echiichthys > Echiichthys vipera. The sequence continues at coordinate 3,952,521 of NC_139843.1, read as the reverse complement.
AGTTTGCGTGTGTGTGTGCAGCCTTCCTGTCTATTCATCCGTGTGGGTGGGTGCTCGTGTGTGTGTTTCTGCGAGGTAACCACGTCCTCATACCTGGCAGCACCTCGTAGATATCCTCGTCCTCCTCGTCGACCTCCCCTGTCTCGCGTCCTCCTCCCGGAGAGGCCCGGGCAGCGCCAGGTCGAGGCGGGGGAGGGCCGGTCAACCCCTCAATGTCATCATAGGCCCCCTCCTCCTCTTCCTCCTCATCCTCGTCGTCGTCGCAAGGGATGGAGGTGGAGCGGAGATCTATGAGCAAAGGAGAGACAACGTGATGGGCGGCGTTAGCGTCAAGATGGAGCACAGCGTGGCACAGAAGACACACACACATACATTAAAGGGTAAAGTAAGAGGAATGTTTAAAGGGAACAAACAGGATAGGACACGTGTATTACAGCAGCAGTGACGCAAAGCACTGGAGGCTTGAATCCTGCCTGCAGTTAAACATTATTTTCATTAGCTAATACCCTTTTTCCACCAAAATTAGAATGTGTATGCACGGGAAAACCATGATAGACTCCTCTTCTACTGCCAGTAGCGAGTTTTGCTGGTGTGTCATGTTGGTCGTCATGAACGTGAAGAAAAACAGGGTGAGCTAATATTAGAAAGCAGCATGGAGGCAAGGGAAAATGCTACTTCTTATGTTTACTTCTTTTTTTAATATCTGTTAATTATTTTGTCTCTCTTTCAAACTTGGAGTCGACTCATTTGGAACGATGTCTGAGCGCTGCTTCCACAGAGACGGGCGGCATTTGTGTCTGAGATGACAAAGAGCAGCACAAGTTACAGACGGAGGGGGACGCACGTCAAAGCATTGCACTGGAAAAGGGGTGAAAGTTAGCGTGTCGACCCGGGTGTCATGTTTCCATCACTGCCGATCTGAGCCGATAAACACCTGTGACTAATGCAGAGTCATTTGTCCAGGGCATGAATGCCAGTTCTAACTTTTCCCACTAAAGACAAACACCAGGTGTTATCAGGTGGTTTCTTTTTTTGGCTTTTTGTGTGTTTATATTTAATTTTCATTAAACAATTATTTGCGAAGTCTGAAATAGTGTAAATTACACCATTATTTTCTTCCAAAACTCGTACAATTATACAAAATGGAGGAAAACAGAAGTCAGAATCAAACAAATGTTTCCCATTTTTGCTTGATTAACGACTTCAGTGACTCCCCATTTGTCCTCTACATCCGTTTATCTCTAAAATCAAATTTGTACTAGTTGTTCTAGTGATTAAGGCGCAGACCATATAATCACATCTTTTCTCTCTCTCTCTCTCTCCTTGGATTTCCTATCTGTGTCTCTACTCAGTAAAAACTCAGCCTTGTTTTCAGGTTAATTGAGGAGGTGAAGAGGGTAAAAAATAATCATCTACATGTTCTGGATCATATTGCATTTCGTAGTAAAACTCGTCTGGAAGGAAGTAAGACAAACTGCAGAGTGTCTGTTACTTCCCGCAAATCAGTGGCCCGGCCCGAGCCCATTTTAGAGGAGACTAGGCACGACTGCTCGCTCAGGATGGAGGAGCCGTCTCATTGCAGGCGACTGGCCGCTGCAACACAGGGTATCAGGTCCTCCGCCGTACACCAGCGGCCAAGCAGAAATCAATGTCGCTGGAGGATAACCAGAACATCTACCAATCAATTTCCTGTAAGTTGGAATTCGGTAGGAGGGTTAGGGGAGGAGTGGTTAAGGGGGGGAGGACTATAGCTGCATGATGGTGCACATGACATGGCGGGTGACATGTCGAATGAGGAGATTCAGGACTCGGCTGTGCAGTTAGTTGATGGATCGGGTGTTTTTCATCTGAGTCAGAGAAGATAAAGGGCTCCCTTTCATTTCTGACCTTTCTGCCCCTCGGACAACAAAAGCAAACTTTAGTGGAAAATTGAGGAAAAAAAGAAGGTTGGAAGGTTTCTGATGCTTTAACTGTATTTTCCAATTAACCTATGTGGCTTTTAAAACGTCAGCTCAAGTCTATTTTATTTATATAACCCAATATCAATTTGTCCAAGAGAGCTGTGCGACATCCTCCATCTTTCAACCCTTGATTCAAATAAAGTAAAATAAAAGAAACTTTTGACGCAGCAAAACAAAACACAGAACGCTCTTCCAGAGAAGTGCACATGCAATAGTTACAGGAAGAAATTACAAAGAGACGCTGGCTCACCTCTAAGTACAAAATTGATTTGGTCCACCCATTCTCTGGCCTCTTGGGGGCTGCTGGCAGTGAACTAATGGGAAACAGTGGCAATAATCCCGTAATTATCATCACATCTCAGGGTGCATTTATATGGAAATAAAAGTCCGGATTTTTAATCTTCACTTCAGTACACCAGCTGCCTAACCAGGAGCAAATAGAAAGGTTCCCCTTTTAAAAATAGCCATTAAATTATCAGGTCTAAAATATTCAATTAAGACGGATAAATTCGTAGTGACTGGAAAAAACGTATAATACTCACAGTCAGACTGCTAATGTGCCATATAGACGTGTGGATACATTTTTTACCAAATGGGTTTTGGAAAAGCCCGAATGATGCTGGATTATTGAAGCCAATAGAAATATTTGAGACTTAGAAAAATAATATTAATGTACTGAAACATAATCACATATAAAAGTACCTTTAACTAATATTTTAATTATCAGTTAATCTGATTTTCCCAATTAATAATTTGGTCTAAAACAGAAAAATCCTCATCACAACTACCTAAAGACCAAGTTGACGTCTTAAAAATGTCTTTAAAAATATTTAGTTAACTCTCGTAGACAAAAATATTATATTATAATAATATAATACGTTTCACACGAAAATATTCACGTTTGAAACGTCTGAACTAGTGATTTTCATTTGGCACTTTAGCTTAAATAATGACCAACAATTAACTGACTGTTAAAAACACTTTAAAGTTCCTTTTTTGCGTTGATTGGCTCATCGATTTATCGTCTACATCACGTAACATACTGTATACATTTTTGATCGTGAGTCATTCAGTTCATTTTTTAAAGAAATATACTGAGCGGGACGTTTAAAAGTAGAAAAATAACCTTGTCAGTGCTCTCTGGTGGAAAAATTATGGAACTGAGACAGTTTTCCTTTGATATTCATGTTTCTACTGGACGACATTTTACACAGACACCAAAGTATCCGTCATGTTGGGCTGTAATTTAGATCTTTGTGCTTAACAACAAGAGCTTCTTTTCTACATCAGGACACTCCCACAACCTTCAGAATAGCATCTATCAAACTATTCTCCTTCACTTGAATTCACACGTTTTTAGTTATTAATCTGTTCCATGTTTGTTGTGGTATCACAGACCTGGAAAGCACGCCGTCCGAGGCAACAGAGCTCAAAACAGCACGCTTTTCTGGAGTCTTTTCTCAGGTTTGTCACCAGCTGCACGCTGTAGTCCATGATGTAAAAGGAACCCTTCTGCTGCTTATCTGTAGGGAGGAGTACACGTGCTAGGATTTGTTATCGGATTCAATTTACAGGAGCTGTAATGTCTCTGTGTGCTGGCAATTCAAACGAACCTTTATCACTCCCAAAGTAGTAGAATATTGAATTGTTCAGAACGCACCATCTCTTCTGCCACTCTGAGCCGAAGAAGCTGTGATCTGGAGGAAGAAGTGTGCGGTGATCAAATGGAGAATTACTCACACGGACATTCATTCAAATATATTCTCTATTATTGTTTGTTTGTGTTTCTTTTATTCTGCTCAGGTTAAAATTGTCCTTATGTAGTCAACACCGCCCATCCAGCAGTTGATGAAAGCATGACTTGATAAAACTACTTGACCCAGGGCTGGTGTCTGTACACTGCGATACCTCTTCGTTTCTTCTCCAAGTAGCCTTGCTTCAAGATGTTGCCGAGGTCCTGTGCTGCCACGGGGGCGATGTCACCGAAGTCTGTGAACAGAAGCAGCTTATTTGTCAATAAAAAGGTAAACTTTTATTAGGGTGACTTCTTCGGATGTGCTGTTTTGTCCAGCCAACAGTTCAAAAACCACATTAAGTTTGTCTTGATTAATGAGTTAAAACAATTAATCTGTTATTGAAATAGTGTCTGTCAATCAACTAATCAATTCAACGACTTGTTTCAGCATAAACTCTAATAAGATGCACTTAAAAATGTTCCTCATTACCACGAGCACACACACACACACACACACACACACACACACACACACACACACACACACACACACACACACACACACACACACACACACACACACACACACACACACACACACACACACACACACACACACACACACACACACACACACACACACACACACACACACACACACACACACACACATACACACACACACACACACACAATGAATATAAAGTGTCCAATGGATCCCTCCAAGGCTTTAGAAAACTGGGATCAATAAATTTACAGTGCTGCTGAGCACTGCAGTCCATTCATTTGCTCACATTGCACTTTTAATGGGAGCAACCTTCCTGTGGAAATCCAAACAACTCTCTTCCATTTGCAAAGTCACATGTTAAACATGAGAGGACAGTGGCACAGCTGCAGAGGCTTTAGTTAATTAGTGCAAGTACTGCGAAACAGTGGTCGACTGATTTTTCAGCAGTCAATGCCGATGTTTAGAGAGCAGGGCGGACAATATTTAATGACAATATCCTCTTGATTTTGATACGATTTGATAATAATAACAAAAGACACAACATTGCTAAACTTATTTAAGAGAGACAGAGACAGTTGCTGTGTCCCAAATCGCGCACTTCCAGCCTCAACCCGGATTTTTGTGTTCATGCCGGAAGTCTGTAAAAGGCATCGACTGCACACTGCGGTCAGGCACTCGAAAACAGCCAAACCGCTGAGTGTGGGTCGATGGACACTCAACGCCCTCAACCGCCGCCATTTTGTCTACGTGGCGGAAGAGGCGGGACTTTATTCAGACTGGATAATGGTGGAACAACAAACACAACGGAGCAGCAACAACTACGGTGATTCACTTTATAAATGTAAAAAAGAGGATCACAAGGATTTTGGGGGGTTTGCTGAGTCAGAAGAGTTGTTGGAAAAATGAACAGAAGAAGAAATACGATGGTCATTTCCGGTAAGTGCGGGGCGGCAGTGTGTGATTTGAGACAGCACTCACTGGGGGAATTGAGAGCCCTGATCGTGTCAGTACATAGAGCACACAGTGCACGGATGTCAGTACACTCACTGCAGTGCACGGTTTGGTACACAGCAACTGTCTCTGTCTCTGTTATAGGCTGTAACTTGCAGAAAACGCAAAGGAAAAGAGGTTTTTCAAAACCAGCTACCCTGTGGACGCCCCTGAAAAGGCCTCACAGTTATACTCTCCGGCCCAAATGACAAATGTGATCAGTGTTAGGAGGGGGAGGCCGGAGGATGGTCATTCAATAGTTTTTCCAAGTGCTCTAAGCTAGTTTAGCTGGTTGAAGGCTTGCTATTTTGACGTCTGCCTACAGAATGACACTTACTTTGTTCTACAACAGCTTCACTGCAGATTTTTATTTCTTTTTTTGGTTAATCGGCCTTATGAGCGCAGGCCAATGCAATCTGGTCATGGCATTTATCAACCGACCTATTAATTGGGGAGAAAATGCTGCTTTTTGCTGGAGAGAAGAAGTGTTGTACAGATTCTTGTTGGCATATAATGTCAATATGGGTATAAAAAATGCTTTTGCTGCTCAAAATGAGCGCGTATGTTTCTGTTTGTTTGTGAACACTGGCTGACCACCGCCCCAGGTTGTGCCTCCCACACAGAGCTGCTGCTAACATTAGTACATGAACGAGAGATTTATTCCTCTTCAGTGGCAGTAAACACGACACATGAGCCCAGCGATAACAGCTATATTCAGAGCTCAACAAGATATTTAGGGCGTTACAAACAGTAACGCTATACAGCAGGGCTACAGCTATGTTCTGCCTCTCCCCTACAGACACACACACCCACCCACCCACACACACACACACACTTGAGAGCCTCTCATAGAAATAGAACAGAATAAATATGCTTGTAGTGTCGGTCAAAGCTTCAGCAGACTCCCTGTTTCCGGCAGAGACACAGAGAGTCTGACAGTAGCTGCTCATGGCTGGTTACCTCTGACTTCCTGCTCTGCTGTCGCTGTCCACGCTACACTGAGCGACGCTCAGTCAGTCTCCCCTCATGTCCCCTGACCTTCTGCTCCATCACTCTGTTGCATTGTCTTTTTTTTAATATGCTGGGAGTGTTTCCTTTTAAGCTCACTTTGTTTGGCATTTTCATTTTATGGGAGCGCTGGAATCTGACTGAAAACTATTTTTATAGTTTATAGTACACTTTTATTCACATGTAGATATAATCACTGCAATTATGAATATAAGCTTACCACTGTATTTACTGACAATATAACCTGCTACAGTAATAATCCCACATTTATTTGAGCACGTTTTACTTCATACTTGGATAAATATTTATATCTGTACAAAGTAGTCAATCATCAGGTCTACCTAGTCCATATTTTTTGTCCTTTTTTAACTGTTGTGTCTTTTTGTGTGGTGTGAAATTTATTCTTTGTGTACGAACTTACTTGGCAAATAAAGTTAATTTTGATTATTTTGTATTTGAATTAACTTGACTACCAGGATGCCTCACAAGAAGCCGTTTTACCCAGGTGTTTCATGTTTGAGTTAGTTTCATAGCTTCAACAAGAAATCTGCTTAATTGACTTATTTTGGAGCCTTTAGCCATTAGAGGGGACCTTGTAAAGTTGACCCCGTGTCGGTTTCAAGGGCCATCTTCCGCCCTGTGTTTCAGCAGGGGTACCTGGCTTTTCCATGTGTCAAAAACAAAGCTCAGCTTCCTCTGGATTCATTAGTCAACAGGCATTAGCCTTGCAGGGGTTAAAAGAAGAAGAAAAAAAAAGCAAAGGGAAGAGCAGGAACCGCCTTTTTTAGTCTGAACACAGGAACAATTTAAAGACCATTTGCACCAGTCAGTGTGACACCCCATTCAGACCGCGGATGACAAGGGGAATGCCTGGAGTCCATCCCCCTCACAGTGAACCTGTTTAACTGCTGGGAAAAACCAAACATGTCATCCCACATCTGGGTCCTCTGGTTTAAACAAAGAGCGTCCCCCAACATTACAGGAACAAGAGCCTCCATCTCATTCATAAAAATCAACATGAAAAAGCAGCTGAATGTCAACTCCGACATTTGAAAGTTTTAAGTGTATTCTCAGAGAGTTTTGTCTGAATAACTTTGATCTTGAGAGCAAAATGAGGCAGATATTGTGTGTTTTCTGTTGCTTGGCTTACATTCCAGAGATTTAAGTTCACAACAATCCAGCCTGTGATCCCATAACCCCGCACCGCTTCAGCTCGTGGGCCTGACAGATGAGCGGGTCATTCCAGAGCCGAGCCCCAGACACCTCACGGCACTAACACACTCACATATCATCGGCCTGCCCGTGTGGATGGACTGACCGGTGACACTATAAATACAGAGGTGCTAAGGACTGTTTTGTCAAAGAGAACCTGATTCAGTACATCATAACAAACAGCGGTCATTATGCTCCCCCCACCTCATCTATCCGCCAGCAGCCCGTCCATTTTTTTCCTGGACCTGCTTCCCTGTTGCGGCCCACTTCTAATCCCCTCATCCGTCTGCTTCCTTCGCTCTTCATTTATCTCAAAGGTCAAGCCCAGCTAATAGATGAGGAGGTGCAAAATCAACACGGGATCACTCTGATCCGCTCGAGTCAATAAACATTACACATTCATGCGTGTTTAACACCTTAACGCCGGCTGACCTGACCTCACTTGACTGTTCTGCTTTGCACGAATTTACCAAAACACAGGTACAACTTTTAGTGAAAACATGTACACAGATCATTCTGGGTTCTTCCACGGGGTTGGCAGCACGCCCAAAAAAGCATCACGCTGCTTAACGCTGCTTGCTCTAGTCCCTGATCCCACCCTAAACAAACCCTGATTGGTCCTGAGTTAACAATGCCTCCTTTTAATGAAGATTACACACTAACACCTCTTTGGGACCCGTGCAATTTTAAGTAGATATTTAGAGGTAATGTTATTTGAAAATGTGTAATTAAGGGGCGTTAAAAAACCCCAACAACCATCATGGTGTTTGAGTTTTGAGTTTGACTACAGGCACGGAGAGACACATTAATGCATCTAATTAAGGCCTCATCAAAAATCGCAGACAGACGGCACTCTTTCATAAAAATCATAAATTGCGTTATCAATTATTCAGGGCAATGCCTTGACTTCATTTTCATCCCTTTTGCGTTTTAATTAGCACCATCCACAGCTTTGGTATTGACATTAATTTGATGGCAATTTATTGATATTTCAGCATAACCTATTTAGCTGAGTGCAATTACCAACAAAGAGAAGCAGATAGATGTGATGCTAGAGTCGCATCCCCGTGCTTTGTAAATCAAGGTGAGGAGTTGCTACGGGCTACGCTAACTGAATCTAACTGCTCTCAGTGGTCATCAGCGAGAAAAGATGTGAGTCCCCCCATTTCCAAATGGAAGGAAATAATCAATAGAAATTGAGCGGAGATATGTGTTTAATTGATCCTGACGAAGGGAGATTTCCATAAACCAGCTGACCTGGGTGCTGATAAGTGCTCCGTTCTGTCGTCTTCCTGAACTTGTTTTAAACTCGGGGGGTTGGTGGAGGGTGCGGGGGGGGGGATACACAACAATGCATCTGATCTGCCAGCGGTTTGCCACAGCCGCAATCTCTCATTTGGTTATTCACACTCTCTCAGCATGGTGTTATGAGCTCAGCAGTTGATCCCGCAAGAAAAGGCTGATTTATGCTAGCATGACCAGAGGGAGTTAATGTATTCTCTCATTAAAATCCACTTTACTTAGGCTGAAAGTCAATCAAAGGCTGGATAGAGAGTGAATCAAAATGAAGGGAAATGGTCGGGTGGGAGGACTAATATGTTACATTAGATCTAACGGTGGTCATAATGCAACAAAGATGTTATGAAAACACAAAAATGCAAGATGTGTATGGTGCTATGGAAGATGGAGCGGTCGCTTTAGTGTCTTGTTCTTTGAGACGGTAGGAAGGCAGAGAGGAGCGACAGCACTGGCAGGGGAACACGGACTTCCAGAGGGTCTAAACCACTGTCGTATCCCCATGTAGAAACATTTAAGTGCTCCAGTTACATGGAGAAAGAGTGAGATCAGGGTGGGAAAAAAGCACTTTATCATGATAAAAAAATTTGGCTCCTTTCTTGCTTCTTTTGCTGTTTTCTGCCACTTTTTTATGCCTTTTTATACCTAAAAGTCCTGTAGATGCATGCTGTATATAATATAATGGAATGGAATATAATTCAATATACTGTACAGTACACATTTTGTGGAAGGTGTCTGTATTTATGATGTTTCACATTCAAGCAGTGTCTTATGACTCCATGTGGGACGGGCGAAATGTCTGGAAGGACATGGAAATAAAAATGAACCCATAATATTCTTATCTTGCTCTTTGAAAACCGTGAATGTTTGGTGTATTTGTATTAAAAAATATCCACCAATCTGACTTTTTCAGTCAGTTTATTTATCATTAAAATGATAAATAGTAATAATAAAGAATTTAATACTTCAGCACAATTTTACCTGATCCCTGATCCTGCTCTTTGAGTCAGAATCGGCCTGATATCAGGTGCATCCCCAATAAAAATGACTTTTATCAAAACTATTGTTGATTAATTTCTTCTACCGACAAATCAATAAGTGGACAGATTTTTGTTGATTTGTTTTAGCTCAGTTATGCTTGTTTCTTTCTTACTTTAAATCCATAACATCAACCCATCTGAGGCTTGAGGTTAAATATCCTTTTGGCTAAATCCAGCAAATTGCCATCCCATTTATGTTATTTATGTGTGCCGTCCCTCATAAATGAATGAATAAATAAAGTAAGTAACAAAACAAACGTAATCTTATTTGTTAATCCAGGGATAAAACACAATATACTGCCAGGAAAAACAACACAGAACTAAACAGTCGGTCTATGGGATGAATAAATCTACTGTACTGAGGCGTGTGGAGAAGAGGTGAACCCCCTTGCAGCGCAGGTAGGAATCAAAATCAGCCAGTTATCATATGTTTTCTCTCCCCTGTGCTTAGTCCTTGAGCACGGGGGCTCTCTCAGAGAGGTATTGCATTGAATGCAGCATCAGGGGGGCAAGACCTGACCCCCGCGTGAACTCTGCTGATGAGGTGAAACAGAAGGCAGAGAGAGGCTCCCCGGGCCCTGAGGGGGCTGCGGGGTGGAATGCTGCTGACTCTTCAGACGAAGAGAGAGAGACCGCAATCCTCTTCGATACTGTCCTTGATTAGGAAAAAGGATTCACTCAGTGCACCTTCACCCACCCGGCGCTCAATCTGCGAGCAGGCCAAAGCTAAATTGATACATTTTTCCTCATTAAAGTAGGAGGCCTTTGCTGCGAGTCCCTCCAGCGAGGCGGCCGTCAGAAGGGAGGAGAGAGACTGAGAGGCACTGAGGTTAAGGGCAGAATGTCTTCCCTGCCCTCCTCTCCTCCCGTGATTTGATTAGGACTTCAGTCATCGATACATAAACCGTGTTTAGAACCTCCTAATGCATGTGTTTCAACCAAAGACAACATGCAGTGCATTATATCAGGCTGCATGAAGCCCGTATCGTCGTCTAATAATGTTTAATGGGACCGGGAATTTATGCAGGAGTGATTGAGGATTTTTTTATTTTTTTATGTCAATCAGGTTAAACAACAAATCTCTGGCTCGAGATAAAAGCTTTACAACTGAGCGACGGATACAAACTTTAATAAACAGGTAAATATTTCAGATCACAGATTTGGATTCTGGAAATTCAGTTATATTGCGACTTTAATGCAGTGCGGAGATATCTGGTGTTTCTCCCTTTTATTGCTTGGCTTAGTCGTCTCCACTCGATGCAATTTAGTGGAAAAAAAATAAATACAATTCTGTGCTTCTACGCAGGATTAGATGTCAAGTCATTCTAGGCTCCGGTTGGCTCTATTCCTACGTTTAGACATCGCAGGCCGGCCACTGTTAAGACACTAAGGGGCTAAATTTACTATGTGACATCGGCTTCCCCCTGGGCAGCCATAAGCAGCATATACAGCGACCCTGAATTTCCCTTTTCTAGATTTACTACCACTATTCAAATGCTTAACTGCAGATACAATGATCCTCTAATCGCTGGGGATGGTTTTCAGCTGCTTCACTGACAGAGACAAAAAAAGAAGAAAGAAAAGAAACAGTAGTAGGAATATAAATACCAACAATGGAGGAGGCTCGGGCCCACAGGAGAGCCTGCATTTGTGTGATAAAAACGGGATATAACACAATCAACGACAGAGCCTGGAGGGAAAAACACTCAGAGAAAATCGACGCACTCGCTCTCTGAATGTACAGTTATTACAACTTTAAAATGCTCCTGTTATTTCCACTAAAATGCTTTAAATATAATTTTAACAATAATGGTAAGTAAGTATGTTCGCGAGGACCGTGTTATTGCACTACGCCGCCTGAGCTTCTATCTCGTGCCCATTACCTCTCGATATAATTGGTCTTATTTTATTGTCACTGCTGTTACATATTGGGCCAATAAACAATTATATGATGCTATCATTCTTTGACTCCTTCCATTAATCACAGACGAGTCCAACGGGCAACAGGTGCTACAGGAAAGATGTTCTGCCACGGAAAATAAAGCCAAACGCCCGTTAAAATCTGTTATTTCAATATATAGAAGGTGGTTTCGTTTAAAATAAGAGTATTTATTTAAATATTCTCAGTGGATCTTATTGTGATTTATATAAATAATATAATAAAAACAGATGTTCCCATTAATAAATCTCCATTTTTGCACATTTTCCTATTAAATGCCACCATAAAATGTACAGTTTGTTTTTTATTTATTTAAATTCTGTGCTCTAAAAATCATTATTACTGTGATATATTGAAAGTATTTAGGAAGGTCTCCATTCAGTCTTTCATGAATAAATACGAGTAACGGCTGAATAATTACTTAATTTGGCCTTTTTTAGTAACAAATTCCAATATGTTGTAAATCTTATTTGCTTGTTTTTCTATTTTGAAACAAGCTGAAACAAATTAAATCATAGAACTATTGTGTCAGTATATAACTTACTAAATGTGTATATATATGTTTTATCATTTCATGTAACCGGCTGAAATTTACAGGCAAGTAAGGGAATAATTGGGAAAGAATGGTTTATAAATAAATAAGTAAATAAACCCGTAAAAACATAAAACAAATCGTTGTTGTGGCGTTTCGTTGGCAGGAAAACTCTAAATCAAACTCTCTGACTTTAACTGCAGCAGAAGTAATTTAAACGGGTTTTATGATGAAATACAAATGAACCCAGAGAAAAATAAAGTGAACTCTAAACAATAAAACATTCTCATTACTTCACTATTTTTTGATTTAATGTTTCCACACATTTTGTACCGTTTTACCACACGCAGCCAAAATTACAATCACTGAACATATTTAATTAAGCAAAAAAATCCATATTAAAATCATGTTTATTTGAGGCCCATTGCATTTTTTTTGTTAATGCTGTCACTTTAATTGTTATTAGTGCTGTTTCACAAGTTGCTCTGTTGAAATACAACTTTAGTGTAGTTGTTTATAATTTATTTATAAAGACAAACAAGTTCCTCTTCCATAAAATCGACAGGCTTTTGATTGCATGTCTTTGAGATAAGCTAACTTACACATAGTCCACTAATAAATCAATAGCAAATAATTTCCATCAATCTTCCAACACCATACGAGCCCACGGCAGTCCTGTCCCAATTGGCAAACACACACACACACAATGCTGACTTCTTCCAGGCGAGCGGAGAACCCGGCGTAAAAAGGGATGCATCCTCAGCATCCCGGAATAACTCCACAAGGGCATGTTAATGACCTTAAAGTGCTACATTACAGCAACAATTAAACAGAGGGATCCCAGAGGCACTGGAAAACGGCGTGTCACTGTCTGTGTACAGGCCAACACATCTCTCCCGTCGCCATTTATTTCCCTAAGAAATCAGCGGGGCCACCTGGGCTTGGCATTGAAACTTCATTCATCTCCAGAAATGGATTCCAGTGGAGGGCAAAATCAAATTCTCATTTGCAAGGCAAGGGGAGAAAGAGAGGGAGTGAATGCAGGAGGTACCTGGGAACGCTAACCTCTGGGTGAACCCGCCGCATCTGATAGTTTTGCTATTTGTCTGTGACATTGACAGCTCTGGGGGAGATTAGGAGCCACCCTGCCCCAGCTTCCCACTTTGCATTCTGCCTATGTGCCTCTTTACAGATGGACTGCTGCACATTTACCTTCGCCTGTTTTCCCTGGGTTTCAACACGGCGCTACACCAGAGGCAACAGAGGGATGTAATTATATGCAATGCTACAATAAAACAAAGCAAATGAGGGGAGAGCTACATCAGAGGGCTTACAAAAAAAAGGGGAGGATGCAAAAACTACACGGTGTGGCTTTTGGTGGGGGTGAAGCTGAGAGATGAGAGTGATGGATGCCCTTCGGTTAAATACGTCCAAATCCCCCCTTCAAGCCGCTCTCTTCTTGCCAGGCAGTGTGAGTGAGTGTGTGAGAGAGAGTGTACAAGATTAATAGTGTAAACAGCGAGGGAGAGAGGGAGAGAAAGGCAGCAGGGAAAGAGAGAGAAAGAAAAGACTATCAGCATCTGCAGCAGCACAGTAGCCCTAGGGGAATAGTGTGAACTTTTGAACCCTGGTGGCAAGCAGTCGCAGCGATGCACAGAGCCTGCTCCTGCCTCGTAATGTGTGTGTGCGCGTGTGTGTGTGTTTCTAGAAAAGCACATCAGCTGCAACTGAGAGAGGAAAGGAGAGCGAAGGAGAATGAGGAAGACTGGAGGTCATTAACATATTCCTCGCTTCCTTGCAAACGAGCTGCTGCTCCCCAAATGTCACGAAATCCATACACCGATGAACGCCGTGAAGAATGGATCTCCAGGCGGATATTCTGACGGATAGATACAGTAGATGTTTATCAGGGAAACTCCAAAAGAAACTTTGTGACTGATGGGTCGTTGTGTGACAGGAAGCACAATCATTCACACAACTCTGGACTGCAGTGCAGACGGGTCACAGGTTGGTCAAGAGAAGAGGTCAAGGGTCAAGAGTTCAGTACGTGGGCAGACAGCATGACCACGGGCCAACAAACCTGCGAGGAGGTCATCAACGTAGACCCAAAATACTACCCAGGTGCTGCATATACACTAGAAAGAAACGAGACAAGTGCGACTAAGCTATGTTTCAACACTTTTGTCCTTATAATGTCATTCATTCCTATGAAGCACACAGAAACTTGCTCTTTCTCCACGACTTAATTTGCCTTCAAACACAGCCAAGGGGCCAGTTGGCACTTTAAACATTGCTGATTAACCCTCTAATGGAGCATCAATCCTTCAGCTGGCCTCGTTTTTCCTCCCAGCCAAGAGACTCCGGGCATGCACCCTCAAAAGCACTTCACTTTATATAGCTTTTTCAAGCTTCAGCCAAAATGACAAAATTTAGATTTAATATTCTATTTACCAGCACTGTGTAATAATGTTGTTACTGTGCATTGGCGCCTCATATTCAAATGGGAAATATGCAACAGCGAGACATAAATTCAAATTGGTTATCCTACTGCATTCTGTTGCAAGTAATTGGTTTAGGAAATTGGGTCGGCACAGTAATCACTGACAGGAGTTACATTCCTGCATTCTTTAAATAGGCCAACACAACAGAACACGTCAGCCTTTGGTGCAAGTTTAATTCATTGATTTAATATTTGGATAATTGATTTTAAATGCAAAACATTCCCCAGATCTCGTGTGTAAGACGATGATTTCTTTGTCCAAACTGTGAATGTTTGAATGGAAAAAAGTCATCTGAAGAAATCTCTTTGGGCTGACATTTTTCACTAGTTTTGAAAGTTTTAGAGACCAAATGATGAGTTGATTAAACGAGAAAATAAAAAAAATAACAGGTAGTTGTCGCCGTACCTGCCTAAATTAAAACATTTCTGATAATCTGAAGCATTGGAGATATGAGCTGTTCACTTATAAGAATATTTCTGATTCACAGAGATCTCGATGTCTCTACGTTTTCCAATATGAGCTGATATGAAAAACTTATTTTACAGAACATTTAATGTAAAATACGGTGCTTTTGGTGTTTTAGAAATGTGGTCATTGAGCCTTTTCATTATTTTTATTAATGTTTTAATATCTCAGTCAGTGTCCATTTCTAGAATTGGCTAACACTGTTATACATTTGAAATTAAATAATGATAATTATTATTTAATACAAATTAATTGTTGTATTAAAGAAAGCAGCCTTCTGAGTGCCTTTGCAGAGTCATATCTGTGCAAAATCCACGTAGGAAAAGGGTCTATTTTTCTTCTTAAGAATTCACTATAACAGCCGCTACATCAGTAATCTGTGAATTTTCCCTTCTAAAATCCGTAGCGGTCTCAAAAGTCCCGTGTTGGTGTCAGGCTCCGTTAGCCAACACAGATTATATACAGTAAATGTTAGTACTGAATGCGAGGATCATATAATTCAATAACCAATCGCAAACAGATAAAGTCCATTATGAGTGCAGCAGGAAATAACATGCACATGCACAAGTGTTGTTAATAAATTCTACATCCACACCTGAGGAAATACAGAGTACGTGGTGCATCGTAACAGAATCATTACAATTACGAGGAAGAAGAACAGAGAGACGGATCAAAAGCATCATCTTTTCTACACGCCTCCTGAAACAAAGCTCTTCCTGCAGTCATCTGTCAGCGCTGCAGCTTCCCAGCAAACATCCCCGAGAGCCCAGCGGTGCTCCCCCCAATCAAAGAAAAACAAACAGGCCATTTCAACTTCGTAAACTTGACCTGCAAACAGCATGACAGGGCTAAATGCCCCACATCTACGGCTGTCTCCTGGGGTCTATATATATATTTATGTGTGAGTGTGTGTGTAAAAGAGATTCTACATGCCAGAGGGAGACATTTTGTGTATACGTGTTTGTTTATGTATGCCAATGTATGGGAATGGCAGATGAAAAAAAAAAAAATGCTGATGAAAATGTGTGTGAGCCCCAAATAGCTGAGAGGAAAGAGAGAGAGAGAGAGGTAGGTGGTGAAGGGGGCAGACGAGGCTGGGGTGAGGCTGCAGGCGCGGTCAGGTCACCGGTGCGGTCGGCGGGTGAAACTCAGTTCACATTACCATGCAGACACCCGGGCTAACAATGGAGGCTCCATCTGTTCCTGTCAGCCATTACAAATCTGGTGTCACCCAGTCCGCTGAAGACAACAGGCCACTGCATCTAATCAAACGGCACAGGCTCCTCCTGCGTGTAAAGGCAACCATCGACTTCACACTCACTCACTCTCTGGTTAGGGAACAGAGAGCAGCGAGAAGGCAGGCAGTCGATTACCGCGGATAATACGTTCTCCGAGTCACAAAGTCTCTATTGTGTACAGTAGCCTCAAACAAAATGACACAATTAAACAACAAAAAAGTTCATTTTCCATCTTCTCTTTAAATGCTTTTCTATAAATCACAAAATTGCCATTTATTTTTGTGACAAAAGGTGCAGATTTTTACATTAAAAAGGAATAAAAGAAAATCCGAATTTTCACCGTGGATGACTGTTCCTCCAAAAATGGCTCTGATTTCATTAAGTGGTCATGCCCATTATTTCCCACAAACACTCCCTCTTCCATTGAAACAGACCGCCCAGCAGAAAAGTGTGAGCCGCTTCTTTCAGCTGGCAGTGAACAGAGAGTGAACTATGAACTCCACATGCCCTTTCAGTGAGGACACAGGCCATTCACTACGCTAACATGGTTGCAGCATAAAAAGACACAGAAGCTGTGAGGTGTGAATTTGTCTTACAAAATCAAATGTTATGATTATTGATCCAACAATAAAGTGTGTGTTTTTTTTCCAAAGCGTAGTTGTTTAGCGTCGAGGGACGTTCGATATTCAAAGCGAAATGCAAATGAAAGAAAAGGCAGATTCTGGTAGTGCTGCATAATTGGCTATTTCTCACATTTAACAGCAACAATAGCGTGACACAATGTTCGAGCTTTAACAACTATCGCATCCGCAGTAACAGACGGCGTAGTTTGTAGTTGGGTGTGTTATCGTTATAGCCTTAAGGGGAATTTTTTAAGCATTTTATTGTTTGATTTAGTTGGTTTCCCCGAGGAAATCTCGCCTTATTTATTCTTAAATGCACAAATTAAAAAAAAATGAATTATGATTGTCTTGTGGTCTATCTTCCCACCATCTGCCGTGATTTGTTTACTCTATTTTTCCAAAGTTGCAGAGAAAGGCGGCGGTTTCTCTTCTGTGAGAAGACAGAAGAGTTCATTAAGACATTTCCAAATAAGGAGAAGGTTTTTTTGACTACATCCAGCTGGCATTAACTATGGGTATCACAAAACGAGTGCAAACGGTGACAACATGTTCTTTCTTTTCTTACGGGGAAATTCCACATAAAAAGAAAGCACAGGGTATAGATGGGCACCTGAGGCAGCCAAGTCAATAATGCCCACCTGCGGCATGTCACGTCAAGGGCTATTAGCTGGAGCATAGAGTCAGAAATACAAAAAGTCTGAACGGGAGGGAGGGCAAGTCCAAGAAGGCGAAGATAGAGAGAAAGATTGATAAAGAGGGAGAGAGGGATGGAACACACATGGCCCCTCAGGTACAGTGTTGTATTTCAAACCCGGTTGTGAAAGAATAGAGGGGCTCGGGCTCAATCAATCACTGCATTAGCCTGCAGCTACAAAGCCTCCTCTCTGTGTGGGCCGCCTCCATGCCTCCCACAGTCCACACATACAGCTGAGGGGGACAGATCAGGAGCTGACGACCTGCCACTGGAGGGAGCTCTAGGTCCCCAATCAGGCCTTTGTGAACCACCAGCCCCCGTTTTTCTGGAACATCAGGACAGCCTACCTGCACACACTGGCCAGGAGGAGGAGTCACTGATGTCACCGGAGCCAGGCAGAGAGGTAGGAGGCCAGCAGGGAGGAGGTGGTGGTGCTTGGTGGTGGTGGGGGGAAGATATTTCACAGATGGGGTCTGTTTTTTCAAATTAGGAGAGCGAAGAAACAATATACAGCAGACTGCACTTCCTGTGG
This sequence comes from Echiichthys vipera, assembly GCF_963691815.1. Classification (NCBI taxonomy): domain Eukaryota; kingdom Metazoa; phylum Chordata; class Actinopteri; order Perciformes; family Trachinidae; genus Echiichthys; species Echiichthys vipera. Next base: position 3,934,247 of record NC_139843.1, on the reverse strand, counting down.
AGAGGTGCAGGTGTGCCAGTGAAGATGGCGATGGTAGTTTGTTAAAACTGCATTTGTTTAGTTTTCTCAGAGGAATACCGCATTGTCTCTTGTGACACCTCCTTTTTCCTTTGTTGGGGGAGAATACCTCGCACACTGTAGCCTTTCAGCGTGTTCACACAGATCATACAGACATGTATGTTCCATTAAGGTTAACATTTCACTCCATTGTCCTTGGTTAAAAGTGATAGTGTGATATGTATAATCCGGGCTAATGTCTGCTGCTCAAATTATCCTTTTTTTTCATTTGATGTTGTGAGGGAAAAAGCCATCAGTGCTGCTTTGCCGCATATAAGACACCCACATTTAGAAATAGGCCTTTTTGAGCTCAGACCTCTGCACTGCGCAAATAGCCTAAGATCTCTTACACACGCACACACACACACACACACACTGACACACACACCCACAGGGAATTAGAATCCGGACTATTGTTCGAACTATTGTTAACTCACACTCAGGGGCTCCATCATCCTGGTAGTCAGAGGCAACTGAGGCGTCGTCCGATGGAGCAGAGCGACCTAGACTGGAACTGCGGTTGTCATCAGAACCGTCTTCGTCTCTAAAGTCGGCTGAGCGTGTGTGTGTGTGTGTGTGTGTGTGTGTGTGTGTGTGTGTTCAAGAAAATATGTATTTGGGTGAAATGAAGAGAGAGATAAAGTAAATGAGAGGGAGTGAATCAAGTTAAGAAAAGACTTTGATGGTAGAGATTCAGGGGAATTGGACTTACATTGGGGGAAGGGGAATTCTTGAGGGTTTCTGTAAAATCAAAAATAAGTGTCTGTCAAAATCTGCTGCACTGAATTGCGAAGATTTCTGTATTTTCATTATTTCACACAACTCCGCCCCAATAAAAAAAATACAGCAATTGTTTCCTGCACTGAAGACCACAAAACCTCAAGTCTTCTGTGTCAGAGCATGCGTCTCTTAAGGTGCACTGCAGGAAACGCCAGTGGAGCTGTTTCCGGAGTAAAACAACCTCACTTCTTACAAGAGTTTCAGTGTTTTTTTTTTTTTAAGGGGGGGTTCATCGAGCTTGGAAATGATATCACATTACGATTAAATCACCCAGATCAAATCTGATTATTCCATGAGATCTTTGCAAAACTTTTAATAACAATAAATAAGAGCAAGCATGAAGTCTTGAAGGTGACACCATTAAGACTAAATGAGTTCCTTCAAATGTAATTTTGCAAACTGTGTTTAAAGCAATTACAGCAACAATTAAGGTTCTTGTGCGGTAGGAGCAGCAAAAGTTAGATAATGGCGGCGTGAAATTGCACCGTGACACTTGACTAGCAAAGCTTGCAAACGCTGATTTAATGTTGCTTCTAGAGGTGGAGTCCTACCTCACATGGACGACCCTGAAGTTATTCAGTAAGACTTTCCGCGTCTCTTCGGCATTTTCACTGAGGTCCTCGTCTTGAAGGATCTCAGATACAAACAGCTCACAGTCTGCAGAGAACAGAGAACACTGTAAACACGGCACGACGAGTACTGAAACACTTTGAATAACACAAGCAGGTTTATAATGTTTATGACGGATATAACCCTCATCATTTGCTCAAAGTACGTAGGAAGAGAAGTCAGGTGGTCACTAAATATAATGACCTTTGACCAAGTTTGAGAACTGCTGTATTTCCTCCTTAAAGTCAAACTGTGCCACCACTCTTTCAGCAGATGGACAACATAAACATTTGTAATGAATTCCAACACAACAAGCTTTTTGTTATTGTTTCATTCATTTAATCCCTGTTTAATCTGTCTCGGTTTACTGTACATAAACCTTTATGTTTCTGGGTTATTCAGTAAATTAAATATGAAATAACCACGCGGTTAAGCCTATTTTTTAATACTCCGGTGTGAATTACTGTAGTACTGAGCATTTTACTACTACTTACTGTCATTAAACTAAGAACTTTAGTGCAAAATGAACATAACAGCGTCACCCAAATGACAATAATGTTGCTGTAACCCGTCCAGCGGTTGAGCTTTCCACACTGCAGTAGAAACAATATAGAAAAATCTATATAGGATAGACATTTTTGTATACTTTCGACGATGCATATCATCATATTGTCGAGCCAACGTGAACTGCACAATAAAATGCATTCCAACAAAACATCCTTGCAGTTTTCACCAGAGCTTGTTTCTACACTTGATCATTTAATCTGCACGTTTAATCCGAGGTGACACAGAGTAGAGCTGTATGTTTTGTTCCCACTGCCTTTACTGTACATGTCATTCAAATGGACACATAGGTAAAGAGGATGCAAATTGGTGTTTCAAATATTATTTAATTTGTTGTTGTCTTCTATAATGATGACTGGCATCTTGTGGTTTCACTACTACAGTGCTTCTTCAGGACCGAAAAGCGTTAAACTCCTCTGTGTGTGGCCTGACCTGTGAAAATCTTAAGACAGAGACAAAGAAGTGGTACTGAAGTGAACCACAAACTTGAAAATAGTAATATAAGTCATAGTAATATAAAGCTGGGTAGCAAGATCACCGTTTGTAAAACAGGTTGGCCTACATCACTTATCTGCTTAAATTTCTTTATGTTCTCGCATGTAACAAAAGTAATGACATATGCAAATGTTCCTTCAAAGGCCCTGTTTGATGGCCTAGCAGCACATGCAAATGTAGTGAAGACACAGTACAGTGTTTTTCCTCTTCTAGTTTTTGTTTTTCCTGAGCAACAAAATAAAGAATAAAAAAGAAAGATGTTTGGTTAGCTTAACTGTCTGTGTTCACAACCAGAAGAAATGTAATTTGTACATTTTAAATATTATTTTGTCCTGATATAGCATGCCTACTTCCACTTCGAGTCCATAGTTACACACGTATTTAGTCATAGGAGTGGAAAATAAAACTGTACTGGTTTTAAAAAAGCATTATTAAGAGTAAAAAATAAAGACGTTACCATCCAAAAGCCGCCTAATGTCGTTCGGGATTGTCCCCATCCCCGGCTTTCACCTGTCCAAGCCGAGACACTATGGTTCGCTGACTTTTCAGACTTTTTCCGCACTGTCACACTTTGATTTTTACTCCACAAGGCAGCCTATGTACACGCAGCCTCTGCCATACTGTTACAGCTCCATGACAGAAACAAGAGCCTGACACACAGCCTAGTATCTAACCACCTGTGTCCTCCTGTTCTGAGACCTAACTTCCGTGCATGCATCTAGATTTGCACAAAACGGGGTGGAGCAGGTGCACAGATGACAACTTCCTCTGCACTCTTGTTTCTCACTCGAGCCTGATGACAAGGTTTGACTGACACTGAGAAAACCCCTGTGTCTGACCGACAATACTGCTGTGGAAAGATTGATCCTGTATATTGGATACCTTTAGCAGCATCGAAGCAAAGCAAAACTGCCTGTGATAAAGATACGTATGTATATGCAGGTGTTTGTTGTGAAATGCAAAATAAGCAACTTGAAACACTCAAAAGACCTGATTATGGAAACTAATTATATGACTGGTGGTTGAAATAACATCTCTGCTTCTCTTTTTATCTCTTCTGCTTTCCCTTGTGCATATGTTCCTGTTTACCCCATAATCAAATCAAAATAGATAACAGAATTTGGGTTTGTAAATGTTGCCTACCAACCGTATCAACATTTGCCTATGTCCTGTTACATTTTACAGTGCTGTAAATAATGTAAAAATCCCTTTAGTCATACTTTCAAACCTTCATCCAAACGACCCGAGATCACACGTCCATGTTGGCAAGCGTCTGGACTGTTTGAGTGTCCTTGAGCAAGACAGTGGACCCCTGCAGCCAGCTCCAGCTGCTCGGTTGCTGATCTTTTCGCAGCCTGAGCTCCCTGCAAAGAGAGAGGACCACACAGACAATTTCCCCACTGGGATCAATAAAGTACCGCATTATATTTAAATAATTAGCCCCTTGGGTGTTTCTTCACTTAAAAAACAAAGCTTTTTAAATCTTAAAAACTGTTGAAATAATATCAAAATATCACTCCGCACAGTGATGTCTGGTTAACACAGTAGGTCCCAGTTTTATGGTGAAATAAATGACAGCCTAGCTTTGGTGTTTTTGTATTTCATCATTTTTCATACAGCCTGAAATATAACCTGTTTATTCTGCCTAAAGAACGAAAGCCTGTTTCCGCCAGTGTGATGGGGAAAAAATAACATACTGTTAGTCATTTTCATGAGATAGTATCTCAAAATATTGACTCAGTATCTCTAAATAATGACTTAGTATCTCAAAAAAAGACAGTATCTTAAAATGATGAGAAAATATCATACATATAGTAGTTCTATACATTGACTTAGTATCTCAAAAAATAAAGTATCTCAAAATAATGACTTAGTATCTCAGAATAATGACTTGGTATATCAAAATAATGACGAAATATCTCAAAATGTTGACTTAGTAGTTCTATATATTGACTTAGTTTCTAAAAAAAAGGTAGTATCTCAAATGAATGAGAAAGTATCTTACAATAATGACTTAGTATCTCAAATTAATGAGAAAGTATCTTACAATAATGACTTAGTATCTCAAATTAATGAGAAAGTATCTTACAATAATGACTTAGTATCTCAAAATAATAACAAAGTATCTCAAAATAATGACAAAGTATCTCAAATAATGACTTGGTATCTCAAAATAATGACAAAGTATCTCAAATATTGACTTAGTATCTCAAAATAATGGCAAAGTAGCTTAAATATTGACTAGCAGCTCACTATTTTGAGATACTATCTCCTTATTTTTTGAAATACTAAGTAATTATTTTAAGATACTCATTAAAATGACTTACATGGTATGTTTGTCTTCATTACATTGACGTAAATAGGCTTCCATATAAAAACGACACCAGGAAGTGGTCAAAGTACTATTTTACCTAGCCCTAAACATTTCAGTTGGCTAACTTGTTAACGTTAGCTAACCTAATTCAAGTCAGCAATGCCATGTCCCCTAACTTCACGTGTTATATTTCAGTTAAAAGTATATCTGCATAAATATATTTAATACCTGACTGACTTTCCCCACCTGTTTGTGGTTAATATCCCCACATCCGTGCCCATCAGACTCACCAGGGCCCAGTATTTCAAACGTGATCTGACAGGATTATCCTGGTCGGATTGGATTAAATCTAGATCTGATCTGAAAACTGGGTATTTCAACACAGATCAGGAGAATCCTGATCCTGAAGATCAGGATTTCAGCTCTGGTAATCCAATCCTCCCCTGAATCCAGATAAAAGGCTGATTTGGGTATTTCAAAAGTTAAGTCAGATATCTGGATCAACTTGATACCAAAATTTCAGGATCATTTGAATCCCACCTCAGAGGTGGATTTGACTTGGATTGACAAACTCTCAGCGCATACTTCTCCTAGATATTGTTACTCAAGATGTTTGTTACACTTAAGTGTTAGTGTTGTACTTCTAACAAGTAATTTAAGTAATATCAAAAAATGTAAAGCATAGTAAAATTTTTGACCACACTGTAAAACTGCTGTAAATAAAATTACAATTATTTCTCAAATTCTAGTTCACCAAACATTGTAACTTGCATGTACCAAAACAGAGAAAGACAAAGGAATGCAGGGTCCAAACAAAGTTTTATTCCAACAAAAAATAATGTGACCACTGAGGACCATGCTATTTCAAATGTCAAGCTGTTTCTCTAACAGCTTGATTGTTAATTCTGTCTCTTTTTGCTGAAGCAGCGTCAGCTTAATTTGCCGTTTGGCCAGTTCAGTCTGTTTGACTGCCCTTTCGGTCTCCATTTTGAGGAGCCTCTCATAGGCTTCCTCATCCCCGGCATGCCTCTTCCGTCGCCGTCGCTCTGGCGCTGGCTCTGGCTCTCGCCCCCGTGCCTGATGTGGTAGATAGATAAGTTTATTGGTCACATGCAAAGCTAAAACCAAGGTTTAAAAACAGTGTAGTGAAATGCAAAAAAAAACAAGCTCTCACCAATGTTGGAGAGGAATTAGGATGAAGAAATGTTTCTAATTGTGTCACTGACCAATACCATGAAAGTAATGCCACTACAAATTTAAGCAGTTTCAAGCACTGTATTCAAACTCCAATTACTTGAAAGTCTTAAATGTATCAATACAATTAAAGCATTTTCAAGGATTTCCAGCACTCACCCTGTTGTAGCTGAGTGGTCCATGGCTGTGAGTGGACTCTGAAGGTAGAAGGTGTATGAGTATCTTAATCCACAATCCCAAATTGTGTTTATGTAGCCTACACAAAAACATGATATCATCACCAGCATTAGGCTACTGTAGCATTCTGAACCTTCTGAACAAACCTTGTAGTTAATACTCAAACTGTGTTGCGTTGTGTTTTCTAAGCACTGAGCAGGTCTGTACACAATGCAGCCTGCTTATACTGTAAATCTGCCGTGTTGCAAATGACGTGACGCTAATGATAGCCGCTAATGATAGCCCGCTAGCTGCTTAACACACAAGTCAATGGAGCCGCGTTAGCTCCCGTTAGCACGGCCGCGTCTCAATTAGAGATCGCCACGGCCTGCTTTTAATAAGGTGACAATTCAAATAGTTGGCTTGCATGATGTGTTGGTTGCCGTTCGTATGGTATTAAAACCGCTACACAATAGACGACGGTTAACTTACACTTTTGACGTGAAAGTCGGCTCTCTGCTACTCCTTTCATGAAGTAGTCCACCATGTTTCAGATCCCGGAGGCGGAGACTTGAGATTGGGAAATCCGTATCCGGCCAGGTAGAGATCACAGTGATCCGATCTGCCTGTGTTTTGAAATACTCAGATAAAGTCAGCAGGATCACCGTGATCCATGACTGAGAAAAGGAGGATTTCATTATCCGGATTATTCTGATCCAGATTACAAATTTTGAAATACTGGGCCCTGGTGACTCCATCTTTTAACCGTTAAATCACGCACATAACCGTTGGTTAGTTCAGTGACCGTTAGCGATGACCGTTAGACCGGAAATAGTAATTTAGCGCCTTTATTTTCTTTTTATATATTTTTTTTTTTAAATAAACTTAAATATAAAATACAAACTTATACGAAAAATCGTCCAAAAAATACTGTGTAATCTGTGTAATTAAAATAATATATATATTTTTTGTTATATTGTTCTAGGTTTCCTATGTGACGTCGTTGGAGGCTGTTCATTAGCTAGCTTGTTTAACGGTTACCTGGCCCTCTGAAGACAGCCTACGTTTCTCCTTTTAACAACCTTATTTCTGATTAAGTTCATATATTTATCACCTAACATTACAGTAAAGGTGCAAAGGCTTGAAAAATACGTGGTTTCACTTGAATGTACACTGGCTATGAGTACGTTTTTACCTTTTACACGACGTTAGTACGGGCGAGGCGTTCAAGTGCTCATACCCTCCATGTAAATTACTGTATGTGAAAAATCGTACATCAGAGTTGTTAAAATTCAGATGACGTTTTTTAATTAATATTAGTATTTCATCGTACATTCATACATCATTCATTTTAAAATGTATTATTGAAAAGATTCCATATAAATAATACTTTTCCCACATTTTCCATAGTTATACACAATGCCAAAAATGTACATCTAAATGTAAACACATTAATTACATAAATAAAAGACACTAAAACATTAAAAAAAAATGAAATAATATATAAAAATATTTTTATTTCAATGTGAAAGTTAAATGCCTTGATGTATAAAGAACCCATGTTGTGCAGATTCTGCCTTCCTGTACCATCTTACCACTTTCAGTGCATAAAAGGAACTGGTGTTTTAGCACAGCCACACAACAATAAAATATATATATACCAGTTCAGGCTCAATTACTAAATTAGATAAATAGCTAAATTGCACATCTTGTCAAACTGGGTATCAGAAATTCTCACTTTCACTGTTTAAATTACAGTAATCTCCACTTTAATTGGTCTTTGATTTAAGCTTGAAACCTAATTAGGGTATATCTGACAACATGTGAATGCAGCATCACTAAATTGGTCCCTCACTATATCTGACAGGGCATGGATGAATGGTTTATATTACCAGTAGAGGGTGAACAGCAATGGGATGCACTGGACGGAGGTTTTTATAAAGGCCTACACGGTTGACGTAGAAATAGTGGTGGGTCTGACTATCGCCTTATTGATCCTGTATTACTGAAACACTACAAGGAAAGCCATCAAGGAACCAAAGCTCAATCAGACGCCGCTCACATCGACAGAATGCACCGGGTATCAGTCAAGGCTGCGCTGGACTAATGTGTATTCAAGCTCACAAGATAATTATTTCATATCCTGAGCAACATCACACTACACATTAACAACATTAATTTCTATTTCACAGACTAACCTGCCTGAATATTTTAACAGAAATGGGTGGAGAGAAGAAAAATAGAGGAGGCATCGATGTGTGCAGGGATAACTTGCAATTTGGGGTTTCATTTCTTAAAACAAATGTTGTTCCTGCAGTCCAAAGGCATGTAATAAGACACGCAAATGGTTTCTATGTGCCTCATCTGGCCGTTCAGTCTGATGTAACACCCTTTCAAAATAAGACTTCCGGGTCCAAACGCTCGGTTGAAACAGAACAGACACAACGGCCGAGCATGTGAACAATTACGGTCACCTCTTTCGTCAGTTAGACGTCTTTTTCATCGATACGAAAGCGGTAAAATGACAATAACAGTGTTTTTTAAAAACTTAGATCTGTTCAAACAACGGGGAACACGCCACTGCAGCAAATACAAGGCTTGGACCCGGAAATCCCGTTTTGAAAGGGTGTTACGTCACGTCTTAACAGCCGGATTATCTCAAAATGTTGCATTTTACTCTCACACATTCATTTACACAGTTTTCCTTCATGCATATGTTCAGTATTTTCCTGTATTTCATGTTGAACGCTTGATATTTCCCGACGGCCTCCTTCCCTGTCACGTCTCTACAGGAAGCCACGGGGTCAGGGCGAGTTGAGTCCCATGTCAGAATCGTCCCCACGTTGACCTGCGCCTGACTGGCCTCCCAGCAAAAAGCCCCTGTGAAGGTAAGAGGAACTGGGGTCCCCTCCCCTGGAAAAGAGGTTCCCTCCCCTTGACAGCTCCACAGAGCCCCAGCCACCTGCCTGCTGGGTCAGCCCCATATGAAAAGGGAAGCCCTTTGTAATCCGACGGGGATTACACCACCCAACAATGCACCGCTGAAAGAGCGACAAAAGCCCTGTATCAAACGCAGCTGAGGGGGAGCAAGGCTATGATCTCCCGCTACTACCAACACTGACTCCTCCGCCACCTCTCATCTCCCCAAGAGGCTCTCCCCCCCTTTAGCATTCGCTGCCCCTGTCCTCCTTCTGCCCTCTCATCTTTAGGATCTGGCCTTTTATCAGCGCATTCCTTTTCATTTGCATTGCGGTGTGGGGAGGGACAGCAGGTCTCTCTGATCTGATAGAGCCAGGAGAGAGTCAGGAGGATCCTCAGGGCATGAAGGGTGTGTGTGTGTGTGTGTGTGTGTGTGTGTGTGTATCCTGTCCTGCAAACACACACACACACACACACACACCGCATTGCATTCTCAAGATAAACTCTTTTTTTTACAGTCCAGAGGGACAAATAGTGAAGCAAACATGCCTGTCTTTCAGGCTCTGTTTGTCTTTATCTTTATTTCAGGAAAGGAAGTGATGTGATTCAGCGGCTTTAGGTATTTGTAACATTTTACAAAGTCAAAAAACAACTAGACCTACGTTATATTCTTAGTTACATCATCACAAATGTTTCCAGCAGTGTTCAAACCAGAGAAATCGGTCATTTTAATCAAAGTAACGCTCTGTTTTGTCGCCTGTCGATTGCGTCATATGCTCTTTTTTGTGTCCTCTTCATAAAATTGACTTTTTATCCACATTTAAGACACATTTTTACCAAACACCTTTTAGATTTTAGTTGTTTTTGACACTTTATTTCATCCAGATGAAAGGTTTTAGTCATCGGATGTCAGAGAAACAAAGCTGAGCGACCGTTGGCAGCAGCTCGGCCCGAACAACGTCAGACAAACGTACATGTGAAACTGCTTTATTTAGTGCTTTTTCTGGTTTTAACCGGGTCCGTTTGTTTGGGAGAGGAGGAGACGTCTGCAGATAATAACTTTAAATCATCAGAGAAACGAGCTGAGCAAACGCAACCCCTCCAGGACGTCCTGCGTCGCCGTACAGCGTCATAGAAACACAGACTTTTAACGTGGAACTGCTTCATTGAAGTGTTTTTACTGGTTTGAATCAACGGGTCCGTTTGTTTCCCATGATCCCACGCTTCTTCACGGCATCGCCAAACGTTTTGTTATGGTTTTGACTAAGAGACAACCATTTAAAATCTTAAAGTTGCAGGTTATACTCTTACCACTCGGTTAAAACCTTGGCATGAATCGCTCTGGAGGAAAAGGTGTCACCTTTAACAACAGCAAATCTCTCCGGTCTGTGCTCAGACATGGCCCTGATTTAAACTTGTCACAGCATATTCACACCCTCGATAAAGGAAATTTGGTGTTTGGCCTGGTTCTTAAGGGTCTGTTGTAAATGTTTGCGTTGCTCAAAGAAGGTAGTTTACTTTTCGGATTTCCTCAGAATCATTGTATTCCCAACCCACCCATTGCTCAAACACGTGTCAGCGTAGGGGGGCTCTGGTGGAGGGCGAGGTAAAAAAAAGGAAAGAGAAAGAAACTGATGATAGATTGAGGACACAAAAGACAGAAGAGCAAATGTGTTGCGCTAAATCTACAACCTTCAGTCAGCCACACATATTGACTGACTCGGGGCGGGTTTACCTCAGCTTGTACTCAAATCAATGTTAGCCCCTGAGAGCATTGAATAGAAAATCATTCAAATTGTATTATGTTAGGATATATGAGCCATTTCAAAATATTAATGCAGCATTATTTGAGGTGTCTGTTAAGGAGAGCAGTTACAGCTCGCAGTGCGTCGACTCGACTGAGTGATTACATACCTCTATTACATGTGATGTATGAATGCATGAGAGGGAGCTATTTTTCATTGCACAGACATTGTCCCCAGAGGCAGTTGTTAAAGAAGAATCTGTGAATTATCCCCCCTGGAACAACTGGCCCTTGTCATGAGGCAAGGAGAGAGGCAAAAGGGGAAGGGAAAGGAAAGGGGAACAGAGGAGCACGGCACTATTGATAGCAGTGGGATTGAGAGACTGGAAAGACGCCAGAGGAGTGTGTCTGCCCGTGCTTGTGGTCCTGCACACCGCCGCCTCTCCCTCTGTCCAGTTAATTGGAATACAAAGCAGAGCGGGGTCGATGAGAGAGTGGTGAGGATGAGGAGGGAGAGGGGGGGAGCCGCCGCCACTGCCTCTGCTGCTGCTGCTGCTGCTGCTGCTGCTGCTGCTGCTGCTGCTGCTGTCTGTCTCCACCAACGCTCAACCTTCACTCCTCGCTGGGAATTGACTGGGGGGAACCAGCAAGCGAGACCGACACACTGTCACTGGTAAAATGAACTGTCACCTTGCATTTCTCAGCCTCCTGGCAGCATCGAATTGGCCGCTTTGAACCATGTGACGTGACACTGATTGAGTTCTGGTTTTCCCCCCCTCCTGGGCTCTAAAGGAAAAAATAAAAAAATGAAGAAGCCGGTTTAATTCCCAAGTGTTACAGCCTCTCCATGCAAAATATCCAGGCATCAGTGTTGTTGGGGGGGGGGCAGGCGAGCATCATTTCCGACCTGTATCTTTACACATTTCATGGGCGCTCTATTCTTCCTCACCACCCCTCATTATTTCATTGTGCTGCTTCGTTACGCTGCCTCTCAGCTAGTCTTGTTTTTCTTACGGCATATAGTCATGGCGGTCTGACAGGCACGCTGAGGAGGAAAACTATTAGGGGTAGCCATTTGGATCCTGGAGGCAATCCCAGGGAGTATTAAGACGTTAACCCTGGCCAAGTCACTTGTCTCTCTCAGTTACTATGCTGATGGAGTGGGGAAAGGATGCAGTCGCAGTGGGACCCAGGAGGCTGGGGCTTCAGGTCGGCTGGCGCTTCCAGATCCAATAGAGCCTAACTCGGATGGGGGATGGTTGTCAAGAATCTCCCAGCCTGCCTGGGCTAAAAAGAGCCTCAGTGCCATAACAAAGGAAGAAGAGAGTGTGCCATTCATAACTAGGCAGCATTTCCCCACAAGGCTTCAACAGAGGAAGAGCTGGGGGGAAATCATTGCTGCAACACTTTGTCACCTTCTTAAGAAGTGCTGAAAAGTATAGTTTTTGTTAAAATGATTAGAGCTCTGATGTGGCATAGATGAGACAAAAAATCACCAATACTGGGGCCAATATAATGACATTTTGATTTTGTTTCAGTCATGATTTTGTGACTCTGCAGAGCTCCTCAGGAGGCTGCTTTCCTAAACAAACACTCACTGAATATTCAACATTATTATACATTATACATGCAACTAATTCTGAGAAAATAAAGAATAAATAAACGTCAGTGCTGCATGTTCAGTATCAGTTAATTGATGACCGTTTAAATCAAGAACGACGTAATGGCACCATTTCTAAATCACCCCCAAGCATCATTTTCTGCATTACATGCTCTGTGAAAACATATACAGCGATTCAAATATATGTGTCAGAATAATAATAAGAATGTAAAGAGTTTGGATATCTTGCAGTGCATTGTCACATTTTACCTTTTAACCCATCGACGTTTGCACCGACGGTTTGGGTGTTTAGGAAACCTCCTTAAAAAATTATTAATTATCCTATTTATGATTAAATTTTCCAACTTTTACTTGACAGCTGCGGCAGTCAGTCAAAGAGTCAGACAATTAAACAGCAATTACTTCGATTAATGCTAAACTTTTGATGGTTCCAGCTTCTTAAATGTGAGAATTTGCTGCTTTAATGTCTTACAGTGTATTAAATGTAATATATTTAGGAATCCGGACTTTTGTTTAGACAAAACAAAGACATTTGATTACATCACCTTGGGCCTTTTTCACTCTTTCCTTGTGTTTTACCGACCAAACGACTCATCAAGAAACTAATATGCAGATGAATCGATGAAAATAGGACTTTCTTGTTCTATGCCGGAAAAGTAGGGATGCACTGATTTACCGGCCGGACATTGTCGACTTTAATTGGCTTATTGGCAAAAAAGACACTGCAGCAGCAACCTTTTACCTGATAAAAAGGCAAAAACATCTCAGTTATTCATTTTATTATACTATAACGATGTTTCCTTGACACCAAAGGGAATAAATAACAACAAAAAAACATCATCATAGACGCAGGATTTCACAATCAGTGCATCCCTACGTAAAAGCTCTGATACGTTTTATTAATACATCATAATATTATCAATATTGCTCTGTTTCTCACACTTCAGCAGCTGCTCCTTCCTCTCTGAGTCCTGTCACCATGGTACTGTATATGTGATAAATGTTGCTAACATGAAGAGCTGTTTGACAACCAGCAATAAAAATGACTTCTCTGTGGTATCTCTTAGATGACCAACCCCCCGTTATCCCATGAATACTGTATCTAGTTTCCCTTTGAAGCCCCGGGACCCTGCAGAGTGACATGCGACAGAGGAACTGGTAGAAAACCAAGGAAGTGAGCATGGCAATAGACTTGTAAAAGAGCCTGCAACAACTGCCAGCAGCATGGGGTACAAACAGCACCGGGTTGACCTCAAACAAAGTGCAGAGGGAGGAGGCGGGCCGGTTAAAGATGTGTAAGGTATCTGAGGAGAAAGAGCTCGGCTGCTGTAGGTATTAATAGCCCTTGTGTTTGTGCAGTCAGGTGTTCTGGCGGAGTTTCTGATTATTTTTGTGACCATAAATGATCTTCCGTCTTCTCCCCTCCCGCGTTCATTAACCATTCTCTCCTCTCCTTGCCCTACATACTCCGGCAGAAGGCGAAGAGCTGATCCGAAGGGTGAAAAACATCCTCCTCCTCTTCCCACAGCTGAACATCTGTCTCCGCGGCGTTGGCTGCAGCACCGACTCTGACACCTCCAGATGGAGAGCCCGCTGGGAGCGCTGAGGTATTACCCACAGAGATGGCAGGGATCACACCTCTGGAATGAAGTCCCACACTTGTTCTCTGCACCGTCCCCTTTCTCTTGTTGAATCTGTCACTATTCACCACATCGATTGTCACCTCCCCGGTCCTTGGCCTTGTGACTCTCTCTGGAAGCTTTTGCTTTTAATAAAGAAATGCATGACAACAAACCCCTCGCCCTTTTTTTAATTTACAGTAATGTGCTGTATGGTATTTCAACTGTAACTTCTATTAGTGGTACTGTATTAATTTTTAATATAGTTGTAGGAGAACTGCATACTCATGCGGATATGATTCAAATGATCGCTGACTTCCATTTCCTAGAAACATCTTGAACGTATAACGGTTTCTAGTTTGCATGAGCCAGGAACGTTCACAAAATGACCTATAATCTCTTCAGTCTAAATATTAAAAGCAATACCTGCTAAAAATTTGAAGCATGAGAGGCCCTATGGAGTCGACTTCTCCGAGCCACTCTGGTGTCTTGACAGATTGACTCTGCATTCATTTGTGCCTGAACTCTGCGTGAACCTCAGCTTTAGGAAAAAGGGCACCAACAGGCCAGTGCTGCTGGGGCAGAAACTGCGTGTGTGTGTGTGTGTGTGTGTGTGTGCAAACCCAACACCCAGTGCAAATATTGAAACTCCATCCCCTTCTCCATCAGAAGAAACTTGGTGGTCAGGTCCGGCAAACGTTTATCTTAAGGTGAAGCCACAATGAGCACTCAAATCTTCACCTACGAACTGATTTTTAGAGGAAAATTCCGGTTGTTTAATGAAAAGTATTATGTAAAATACGAGCGGATGTCACTGCAACCTGTGTCAGCTGTCTCCGAGCAGAATTTGGGTAACAAATCAAGGGTGAGACCTGGCTCCCTGGAGTTTGTTGTCATGTTTAGAGCCCCTGGAGGTATTTGGAGGTGAAAAGGTCACTGGGAACCACCCCATGTGTTGTGAAAGATTCCTCTTGTCACATTATGCAAGGGGACTTTGGTGAGACTATTAATGGAAGTGCATATAGCAAAGAAGTTTGTAATGTTATTCAAAAAAAACATTCATATTTAGAACAATTTAATGTACATATATTTTCAAAAATGGGAGGGAAACACTTGCAAAATCTGGATTCAGATTAAAAGTTTGATTGGATTTAATCATCTTACATTTTCTTTTTACATAAACAGCAAATACACAACTTATTTTTCACTTTATAAACTTTATTAAGCTAAGTCGTCCTGTTGGAAAATACCCTGTAAATAAATAGTGCAAACAGTGACACCGAATACTTCAGTGCTCCAACACATAAGATAAGAAGGTTACACATAACAAGAACGGATGAAAATACATTTTTAAAAGGTTTCTCAGAATCCAGTTCAGCATTGATCAGTGCGCTGTAGGCGGACACAGATTCACCCTGTTATACTTCACTAAGTCCAACATCTGTCACAGTTTCTCTTGGAATGGTGCGACTGAAGGAGAGAAGTGGAAAACTGCTCTCTTCTTTCTCTTTTCTCTTTTATTCAAAAGTCACATCACGGTTCACAGTCTTTCCCTTTCCCCTTCGGAGAGGTGTCAGGGCCGCAGAGTTTCTCCACAGGTGCCGGAGCGTTGACCAACACGCAGCCCAGCTTCTCCCGTTTCTTCTGCTTCATCCTGCGGTTCTGAAACCAGATTTTCACCTGCGTCTCGTTGAGCTCCAGGCTGGCGGCGACCTCCACCCTCCGTGCCCGCGTCAGGTATTTGTTGAAGTGGAACTCCTTCTCCAGCTCGGTGAGCTGCTTGGTGGTGAAGTTGGTGCGGATCACGTTGTGCTGGCCGGGAACCCCGAACTCCGACAGGACAGCTGTGGAGAGAAATGGATGAATGATGGAGAGAAACATGGAAGCAATGGAGCTGAAGCGTGATGGTGTGATGTGAGTGATACATGAAAGAGTAATAGAAAAATATACACAACATTAGTTACCAAATACACATTTTTAGATCTATTTTAACACTTAAAAGTTAATGTCACTCGTGAACTTTTACGCACAATTTACGCACTTAAGTTACCTTCTCGTGGATTCTGTAAATAGCTCTCCTATCTCTATTTATTCATTTTTTAAGGATGAACAAACCTGTTTTAGGTGGATTCCGCTTCACTTTCATCCAGTCAAATGTTTTCGAAGTTTCTTCCACATGGTCCAGATCCTTCTCGTGACTTTGGGGCGGTAACCTTGTGTAAACACTCTCTGGATATTCTTGCTGCCTCTGATCCCCGTTTCCAAAATGCAGATACTGGCTGCCTGTTGCGACTCCAGGCCCACAGCTGTCCCCGGTGTAGGGAGCCATGTTTGTTCCGAGAGGTGAAACCTGCGCGTGAATGAAGCTCCGGTCCTGCTCGGGCGCGAGGCCGTACTGGTGATGTCCGTACTCCAGAGGTGACCCATACATGGAGTTCCCCGGTGTCGCAAACTGCAGATCGAGGTTGACGTGTGTCTGGTGGTGCAGAGGGAGGCTCGAGGTCTGGTGTGGCGCAGAAGAAGTTGCTGCAACTAAACGCCCGTCCGGTGCGTAACTATCACTTGTTGCGCACGAGTTGGACGACATGTATCCATGGTTTAAGTTGTGGTATCCGGCCTTGGCACTGAAAATATTTGCTCCTCGGTTACACATGGGGTAGTCTAAGTAGGAGTTCATCCTGCACTTGGGCCTATTGTTTGTTCACCACTGATCAAGACCGAGCAGTCATTAATCGGTGCTCCCTTTGCCCTAACCTTCTAGGTAGTATGTCAAAGCTGTAAAACTGCCTTCCACCCTCATATCACCTTCCTGACACACCATGTGACCCGCTAAACGCCAATGGCAAAGGACCTACAGCACTCTGTCAGGTCTGCAGGCTCGTCCATCAAACGGCTCGCATTTACATGACAAATGCTTCAATCAAACTCGCTCATCCATCTGATAAGAACACAAACATCAGGACACATTTTCAGACCGCAGCGTTAGAGAGGAGCTCCAAATGACAAATTAATGACAAGAATAAAGCTACTATACATCTAACATCATAAGGATATGGATTTAGCAATACGGATATGTTATAATAAGGATTATTATTGCCATGGAGTTGTCAAAATGTACCGCACAGACTGCTAAATTATTCCTTTAACCCAACCTGAATGTCACTGAAGGCATGGGCAATATTGAGGCTAAATGTTAATTTATATGTGTGTGTGTGTGTGTGTGTGTGTGTGTGTGTGTGTGTGTGTGTGTGTGTGTGTGTGTGTGTGTGTGTGTGTGTGTGTGTGTGTGTGTGATGTAATGCTGTGTCTTTGGTTAACCATTGCACATTGTTTTAAGTTGATAGCAGCTGTGTGCAGCACTATAACCCAAGCAAAAATGTCCTCTCGGGGACAATAAAGTACATCTGATCTTCTCTTAAAGGCAAACACAGAAATAATAAAGTCTAAATACTCGCTTTTAAATCTAAAAATGTTTGAATTTAGTGCCAGTTTGCTGTTTTAGCTGTGATGTTATTTTTCAGCGCTTAATTCTAACACTTTAAAGGGGTCGGCGTCAGAAAGTGTTTCTAAATGTAAGTTTGACTGTTGTTTCGCTCACCAGCCAAACATTTCTGCGGCCTGTCGTCATGAAACCTGCGCGCAGACTTGTGCTCTGACTCCAAAGCAGCGCAGGGATCCAGTGATCAATCATGCGCTCTTTCTACACTCTGACAGCTTGTGTGGCCCGCTCTGCCCATAAAGGAACAAAAGGCACATTTAAGAACCATATAGACTTGTTTCTGTCTTCTCCTTAACGGCACTATGATCCAATATCTCCCAATAACTTCTTAAGTCCACACTCATCCCTGTAATGAAGTGAGAGTTAGTTGTTAAAGACCCCAAATGTTAATTAAGCTTTAACAAAAAAGCAAAGTCGCTCTTTTTTTTTTGCTTTGCACTCTTTTTTGTATCTACTGGAGGAGCATTTAGTGTGGAGAGGGGTTAAATCTCAACAAATTGCTTTTATTTATTTATTTATTTATTTATTTAGCTGAAATAACATTTAAATCTGAGACACACAGGGCTGCGTGTGTGGGGGTATTTAGAAGAACACAACAATTAATACAAAAATGAATGCATTAATATAAATAAATACATAAATAAGACTAATATTTAGATGAATTAGTGTAGAAAATAATACTAAATACATGCAGCGGGACTGGGAGGTCTTCTATAAAAGTTTTTTGTCGTGCAGACTCGATGAACTCGCACGTTCCTGCTACAGATGAGTCAGTTTTGGAGCTTGCATGATTCTGTCCTGAGTGCAGCTCTGTGGGAAATATGCCCCGGTAAGATCCACTTGTGGGTCTGTTGTGCGTGAGTCGGTGTGCGTGGCGTACTGCACGTGAAACTGCGGGCCGTGCGTGAAGCCTGGAGCTGGGTATTTGGAGTATGGATACGCCGGCTGGGGCTGGTGTTGTTGGGACTTGAGCGGAGGGGAGGCCGGCTGGTAATCCCCGCCCAGATGGACATAACCGAGGCTCGACAGAGTGGGGCTGCCCGGGGCGGAGGGGGAGGACGGGGGTGAGGAGGAGGAGGCGGTGGTGAGGCCCTGCTGCTGCACCCTCTCGTCCTTCTTCTGCTTCATCCTCCGGTTCTGGAACCAGATCTTGATCTGCCTCTCGTGCAGGTTGAGCAGGCCGGCCATCTCCACCCGCCGCGGTTTGCACAGGTACCGGCTGAAGTGGAACTCCTTCTCCAGCTCCACCAGTTGCGCGCTCGTGTACGCGGTGCGCGTCCTCTTGGAGGCCGGGGACGCGCTCGGACACTTCTCGTTGACGGTGCAGTCTGCGGAGACAGAAAGGGTCAGAGAGGCCGGGTGGAGGTGTGTGTTTCTCTGCAGCCCCACACTGACTGTGTCGGTGTTAGAGGAGCATGCTCAGCCAACCTCAGCTGCGTAAATAAAGGTTCAATACACAAACAAACAAACAAACAGAGGAGAAGACTGGAAACAATAATAATAATAAGTAAATAAACCTGCTGGTTATTAGAGTGTGTTGTCATGTGATGATTTAAAGCTTTATGTATAAAAGTTGATTTATGTGCAGGATCTAAAGGGATTTACTGTGAACATTCAACCTTTCGCTGCTTGTTGTTTTGGATATTAGACGGAAGAGCTGCAACAATTAGTCGACTAATCGATCCAGAAAAATAATCACAAAATTATTTTCATACTCGATTCATAGTTGAAGTAATTTTTCATGTAAAAATGGCAGAAAATGCCGTTTTTCAGCCTCTAAAATATGAAGATTTCCTGCTTTTTTTCCTGTTTTATTTCATATTAAAGTGAACAAAACATTTAAAGACATCAGCTTGGACTTTAGGAAAGAATTATTTAATAAAATAAATTAATAAACCAAATAATTAATCGATTAATCTCATAAATAATCCGCAGATTAATCGATAATTAAAATAATCATTAGAGTTTTTCCCTAAATCAAGAATCAGAGGATTATATGTATTTATTTATTTAATTAAAGGAACAGTTTATAATTTATATTAAATATTAAATGTGAATTAAAGTTCATATTTTCTCTATAAACATTAATTTTAATAATTCTTTCTGTGCCCTTTCACTTTTATCCTCAATCATTTATCTTATGTTTTATTATTTTGAAAAACCATATCAAGAAATGTTATTATTATTATTATTATTTATTATTTTAAATTAAGATTCAGATGATAGCAAAGGCCTCTGAGTCAAACTTATATTAAAAACAAAAACTTGATCTAAAGGGGCAGATTATTATTTTATAAAGAATTATTAAAGGTGATTAATAAAGAGAAGCGTTAATATAGATGTGTTTTTCCACTAAAAGTCTATTTTTTAATAATTCTTCCTGTTCCCTTTCACTTTAACCTTCTTCTGTGTGTTGTCAATCATTTATTTTAATTTTTATTATTTTGAAAACTATATAAATAAATGTTATTATATCATTAAGGCCTCTGAGTCAAACTTATACTGTAAAAACTCCAAAGGGGCAGATTATTAATTCATAATTTATAGCTGATTAATGAAGGGAAGCATTAACAAACATGTTTTTTATTACAAAAAAATCTATTTTTTAATAATTCTTCCTGTTCCCTTTCATTTTAACCCTCTTCTGTGTGTTGTCCCAAATAATTTACTTAATTTTGATTGTTTTAAAAACGAAAACTTCACCAAATAAAACGCCTTAAAGCAGATAAAAGCAGAGCCAGTGTGTGTTTATCCCTCTGCTCCATGTGTGACTGCAGCTCCATTAATATCTTTCTGACCTTTTGACCCTGAGAAGGAGAAAATATAAACTCCTTTCCTCAGTTCAAATAAGAGGAAACATAAATAAAATAAAATAAAATAAAATAATATAAAATAACTCCTCTTTGTGTCTTACAGACCTGTGATTCTCCTGCCGTGTTTGTGATTTGGGGGTCTGGACTCTTTCATCCAGGGGAAAACCTTTTTGCTCACAGGAGGAAACTTTGGGTTCGTCTGTTTTGACCTCCTGCGCTCAAACGTCGCCACTTCTTGCGCCAGTTGTCGGTGCGCGTCTGCGCCCCCGAGCCCGCCGACACCCCCCAGACACCCGCTGCCGCCGCTGCCGCCGCCGCTGCTGCTGCGGAAGAAGAAGTCGTGGTGCTGCTGGATGTTTTGTGTCGCGCTGCCTTTCTGCATGTTCCCATTAAATGTGTGCACCGGGGCCCCTTTGACCTTCTGACGCAGCCAAATGTCACATGGCAGGTTTCCAGAGAGCCCCGCTGCAGCTTCTGGCCTGAGAGGGTCCGGGGACAAAAACAGAGCAGAGACAGAATCAGGGAGGAGACCACATGATCCATCTTATCAACTCAATAGTGTCCTGACATGAATAGCAAGCCTCTCCTGGCCTGAGAGGGAAAAAACACGAGTTATGTGGAAATAAACCCTCTGGAAAAACACAAAATCCAGCAGAATCGAGTCAAATATGTGCAGAAATTAAACAATTAGTATAGTTTTACGCTTAATTACTGCATGGTGTAGAGCTCACTGGCCTATAATGAGTTTTTTTATTATTATTGTGTTTAAATGCAGCTAAAACAAAATAAACGAATAAAATATAAAATTAGATTTCAGGTTATAAAAGGAGGATTATTTAGGACTTTTGTTTCTTTAAAAAATATAAGAATAATAAGAAAACAGGCAGAAATAATAATAATTAGTCAAACATAAAGGCCCATAAAATAAAAATACATTTAATATAAATAAAGATACAGTTACATTATATCATTACACTACAGGCCGTTACAAGGGCTAATAAATAACAGTTTACCCAGCTAATGGATGGTCCTGTCTGTAACATTTCAAGGTAAAATAATAAGAAATAAAATGTTATATCACGAGCTTCTAAAAAACTCATCCATCACCATCAAACACAGAATAATAGGCGTCCATTGTGCAGCTGGGTTTTTTCTGCAGAACTGAAACCAAACGCGATTTAAAGAAGGAATTAATTCGATTTAATGCAACAGAACAAATAATTCAGCAGCAGCTTTTTTAAAAGGAAGAAGAAGAAGCAGCAGAGAGAGGGAGAGAAAGAAAGAGAGAAAGAGAGAGAGAGAGGATAAAGTCTGGAGGCATGCAGCTTTATGAACTCTGGTTGAACCGCGGCTGGAGTCGCGCTCGTAAATCATAAAGACACATAACCCAGTCCGCGGCACAGCATCACCGGCGCAACCTCCATTCATCCCGCACTCAAACAATCCCCGCAAACAAACACAACACAACGCAACAGCGGCTTCCTCCTCTCACCTTTCTCCTTCTTCTCCTCCACAGATCACACACAAAAATCCTGCAGCACGAAAAACAGAAGAAGAAGAAGAAGAAGAAGAAGAAGAAGCGTCTCTCGCATTAGACGGTGATGTGTCTTTGCAGGAGAGCAGAGTGGACACAGACAGGGTTCCTGCAGCTCACACCGCCCCGCATACAGCACACAATGTCAGCCAGTGTGTGTGTGTGTGTGTGTGTGTGTGTGTGTGTGTGTGTGTGTGTGTGTGTGTGTGTGTGTGTGTGTGTGTGTGTGTGTGTGTGTGTGTGTGTGTAAAGAAACCCCTTTTCTGCTGATCATGCAAACTCAGTTTCATATGGAATTTCTGCGATAATAATAATAACACTACTAATAATATTAATAACAATACTAATAATAAATACTGTATGGATAAATATACCTCGACCTCCTTTATGTCAATTAGAGCAGCATGCAAATCCTAAAAAGCATTAAGGTGCATGGCTCAAAGAGGCCAGAAAGAAGGAAAAAAAACGCGATAATTCGGCACTTTTACGCGCATTTTCAGTGGATTTAGATCCGGAAACGTGTCCGTGTCTCCCTCCAAACCACCGATGCGCATTAAAATACACGTAGTAAGTTGTGTTTTCAAACATCTCTTTGTGTCTGTGTGGGAACTTCCCCTCAACGCTGCTCTGATACATGAAACAGCCACTTTAGGAGCGATGCCAGCAGAGTAATTCTCCAGGGGAAAGCAAAAAAACACCAGTATTTAGTCTGCAGTTTGTTTGTTTTCACACTCACACGCCATCACGTCTTTGTTTGTGTAATGAGATTTTTTTTTGGTGTGTCTAATTTAAATGAGTGAGTCATTTAAAAGCACTAAAGGGAGACAGACAGACACACAGAGACAGACAGACAGAGAGACAGACAGACAGTGGTCAGCAGCAGCAGCAGCAGCAGCAGCAGCAGCAGCAGCGGCTCCATTAACATGTTGCTCCAGTGTAATGAGGCCTTCTTGCTTTGACCATCACACTGCTGCAGAGCATCGATTGACGCCGCTTTGATGTCTCATCCTCATGTTGTAGCTCGATGGCTTTGATTGGCTCCGAGAGGTAATATTTAACCGAGTGCACGCGTTAATTAATGCAAATGAACATCTTTTGATCTGTGAGCCGTGATGCGCCGCCGCCCACTCGACATTTCAATACAGTGGCCAGATGTGTGTGTGTGTGTGTGTGTGTGTGTGTGTGTGTGTGTGTGTGTGTGTGTGTGTGTGTGTGTGTGTGTTTGTGCGTGTGTGTGTGTGTGTGCGTGTGTGTGTGTGTGTGTGTGGTGTGTGCAGAAATACAAATAAAAAATTTCATATGAGCTCCTTGTGTCCCTGCTGCAGAATGAGAAAGCTGCTTTGATTTGGTTTGATTGTAAAAAGGTCTAAACATGAATGCAGAAGCTCTCAGTTGCCACTTTATTAGGAACACGGGGCTGAAACAGTGGAAGCCAGGGGCGCAGATTAAAGGTGGGGGGGGGGGGGGGGGCCTCCTCCAGAAACGTTTGACTGTCTTTTCTTTAAAGGTTGAATATGTAGAATCTTTATGAAAAGCTATGTTTAAAAAACATAATAATAATTATTTTAAGACACCCAAGAGGCGTTTTGAGGGTTACAGAATTGATAATTTAGTCTGAATTAATATTTTAAACATGTTTTGATGAGTTTCTCTGTTTCCATGGTAGCAGCCAATATCGTTTTGCGTTGCTGGTTGCCAGGGTTGCCTGTTGTTGGGTGCAGCTACTGTAGGCTGGCACTGGGTGAAATGGAGTTAGCCAATCCTGCAGCTGCTTGGGAGCCTCAGTGAAGGGGGCGTTCTTTGTCCCAGCAGCTGAGTGAGCGGAGACGGGCAACAACCAGAGTCACTATAGGCCGAGCATTCACTCCATGGACTGAGGAAAAGGAGAGGAACGCCATTCAAACACACGCCCACATGGCTACGCTGCTCCTTGATGCTAACATCACTTTCATCTGCACTTAGCTGGAACGGCTAACGCTAACGGCTAACGCTAACTGTCAGTCAAACTCCTCTAATCCTTGTTTTGATGCTGTGATTTTCTGGAGGGGACGGGTTCAAACAGACTCAAACAGACTCCGGTCTCCTGGAGGTACTGGGCCGGGTCTGACCAACCTGGCAACCCGACTGCTGGACTTATTTTTTGTTGTTGCGACTACGATCTTGAGACACTGGTTGGAGCTGTTCTGCTCATTCTCCATATTCAACTTTTCTTCTGTATTTGTGTGGATTTTATTATCAATTTATGTTGGAAATGTCTTTATTTATGTAAAGGAAAACTCAGTTTGACCCGTTAAAGTGTCAAAATCATCCCATGGTCTTTTTTCAGCACTTACATCAAATAAGACCTCAAGACAGTTTTTTTGTGTAACAACTATTAACGGAGAAATCCTGTAGAGTCGCTAACAGCCGGACGTGGCTAACAGTGATTAGCTCGGGGCAGCACGGTGAAGGCATTCAAAGGTCTTTTTTAACCACTAATGCTGCTGAAAATAACAGCAAACCTCTGCAGCAGCATGAGAAGAGTCCCTACACACACAACAAAGCAGCAACAGCGTAGAGAGTGAAGCCAGAGTTTATTAAAGAGTGTTTTAAAGACTTACCTACTGGCCCCTGTACCAGCTCCTCTCATAGTAAAGTCCATTACAGTGGATTTCCAAAGTCAATCCCAAAGGAAGGAGCCCATTGCTGCTTTGTTGTGTGTGTAGGGACTCTTCTCATGCTGCTGCAGAGGTTTGCTGTTATTTTCAGCAGCATTAGTGGTTAAAAAAGACCTTTGAATGCCTTCACCGTACTGCCCCGAACTAATCACTGTTAGCGAGTCTCCAGGATTCCTCCGTTAATCCCTGTTACGCAAAAAAAAAAACTGTCTGGATGGTTTATTTGATGAGTGCAGAAAAAGACCACGGGATGATTTTGCGCTGGAATCACACTTTAAACTACGTCTCCTGCTTTTAATATGAGAAATTCGCACAAAGAACAGTGCATTTCTTTTTGTTCTTATGTACAAAAAATGCACAAGGACGACCTGAGCAGAGGCACGGTCGCATCTGTGAATTGTGGTCTAGCTGTTTTTCAAAATAAAAGTCCTCTGCTGCTTTAATGTTATTATTTTGGCGGGACAAATGCTCTAAATAATGAATGGGACGTGTCAAGTCAAAGTAGCAACCCTGCCGTGTCTGTTACAAAGTAAAAGCCCTGCATTCAAACGTTCATTTGAGTAAAAGTATTGTCATCAAAATGTACTTAAATCAAAAGTTCTCATTATGCAGAACAGCTGATTCTCAGATTAATTATATCTCTGGGTTTTAATTACTGACGCATTAATGTGTTCATCACTTTGATGTTGGAGATGGGAGAACGTGCAGCTCATTTTAACAACTTTATACACTGCCGGGTACTTTAATCCTTAATCAAACATCATCGTTCATTCATATTTTGTATCTGCGGAGTAACTAAGGAGGTTGAATAAACGTGGTGGAGTAGAAGAATGAAGTCAAACGGAAATACTCAAGTACAGAACGAGTACTTTATGATCACGCTTGAGTCGGTTATTTCCCACCGGGTGAAACTCTTCTCACGTGTGGTAGAAAAGCACAGGTGTCTTCAATAACACTAATGAGGTCCTGTTAGTGTGCACACCACCTCTCTACTGGGACACTTAAGAGACCTGAACCATCGTTAACTTGATCAATTTCGCTTTTCCCAACTGTTCCCGACGGCTTTTTACTGTTGTTTATTGCAAAAGGGGTTTAATCCACCAAGTCTGCACCAAGAGCTTAGTGTATATGCAGCAGAGGAACGTAACTTAGGGCGCACTCCCACTGTGCGTCCGTCCCGTGCCCCGTGCTTTAGGGTCCTTGTCCCCCCCTCCAGGCCCGTTTGTACTCACACTACCTGGGCCTCGGAGAATGCTTCTTGCTGCCTATACGTCATCACGCCGTAACACGTCACACGCATTGATGACGTCATGGCGATGCGTGGCTTTGTTTCCAGATCTTTCCGTAGACCTCGGAGTTTTTGTGCGTCTTGTCGACTGTTTTTGAATCTTTTCATCGACCAAATCTGCAGTAAACACTCCACCTCCGCATCACACCAACGTGAACCTTTCACCGCCATTGTTTGAAATGTCCGCGCATGGTCCCTCCTTCTTTTTTCTATGTCCCAACAGGCGCACAGGAAATGACCTCAGAGCCGCCGTAGGCCTCGTGCTCGTACACGTGCGCACGCTCGTGCTCGTACACGTGCAAGCGTGCTTTACTAAAGCCCACCTCTCCCAAACGGGCCGTGGCCGGCAAGTGTGCCGCTACTAGACGTGGTACGGTTGCACACTAGTCAAATGAACTAGACTTTAGCCGTGGAACGTGTTTGGGCACGGTACGGATGGCGAGTGTGAGTGCGCCCTAAGTACATTTACACTTATAGTCACATAAAAACACGACATATTTAAAAAATGTGTTGCAGTGATCTACACAGTTGTATACAAAGTGTCTCAGAGCGGCTCCACATTTACAAACAACATTAAAATGTTTTTATTGTCGTGATAAAAACAGGATAATTCTGTATTACGAGCATTTTTACTTTTAAAAGATACCTTTATTAAACCTGGAGAAACCAAGGTCAAAAAGACATTTACAAGAAGTACACTGTTACTTTTTTTGGCTTAATTGAAAGTTTATTTAACATACTTTTAAAACATGAAAGTAGATCAAGTTCAACTTTAATGTACTCAAATAAATACACCAATTCTGTGATATTTTGTAGTGTTTTAAAAAGTATAATAAATCCTAAAAGTGGAAGTTTAGTGTGCTTGTGGAAACCACTTAAGTCCTAAGTCCTTTATATTATTATACTTTATTAAAGTGAACTATAATTTCACTTCTTTACAAGTTTATTTAAGTATAATGAGTTAAAAATACGCTTCTAACTGTAACACTCCTCCGATAACAAACTATTTTATTAAAAGTGTGTTTTGAATATTTAAAAATAATGATTTTACTTGTGTACCTTGTTAAACTTTAAGTTTGTAAAAAGTTGTTCCAGTTCGGAACACTATTTACACTTTTACCTGTAAGTACATTTAACACATTTAATATTTATTCACCTGGAAATTAAAGTTAAAAACACTATAAAAACACTACACTGTAAAAAACAAATTAATGGTAAAGCGACAAAGTTTCCAGACGGATACAGTGAAATAACAGTAAATAACCGTATTAAATTACGGTATATTTAATGTAATTTAACTGATTTTAACTTTAAAACGTGCTCTGCTTTTGTCATTTTGTGGTACAGTTATTTACTGTAATTCCACGGTGTCCGCCTGGAAACTTTGCTGCCAGTTGTTTTACCCTTTTTTTAACAGTGTAGAGATTCACACTTAAATAAAATAAGATGAATATTGCAGAATAAATTCTGTAAAAACAGAATAAAAGTGTCCAGTAGTAATCGTGTGGAGCCAGGGGTGCAGCATGGTGCGAGAGTTATCGCACGGCTGCATTATTGCACTTTAAAACACGGAGATAACTAATAAATAAACAGTCACAGGGGTTGAAAATAATCACATTATTGCAATTAAAGTACATGTTGCTGATCCTGCAACTTAATGCAAGGCTTTTAGTGTATTGGAGTACTTTCAGACGATAGTATTTCTACTCATACTAAAGTAAAAGCCCTGAATACTTCTTCCTCCGCCTGCGTGCATGAGCCATAAATCTCTGTGATAGTCTATATGGTGCTATAAAAGGGGCCATATGAATACAAAGAAAATCAGCGATAAGTGTGCTGTTTAAATAAAAGAAGAAGTCTAAATCGTGCCGTGATGTACGAGGCAGACGGAGAAGACGGCGCAGAAGAAGAAGCAGAGGATACAGATGGACTGACATTAATATAAATCCCTGTTTGACGCCTGTGGCCCGCAGCACGCTGACAGTTATTATTCACATATGACAACATCCCTGAGCTGCACTTTACATCCCATCTTCATCACCACGGCGAGCGCCACACTCTTCAGGCTGCCTGTGTGATGTGTGACGGACATGTACACCTCCACCTCTACCCCCACCCCAACCCCCACCTCCACCCATCCATTCAGTCTGCAGGCCTGCTGACAAACCTCTTGTGTCACTTAACTGCAGGAAGGAGGCGATTTATGGCCCTGAATTAATTTAGAGACACTTGAAGCAACAGGAGGAACAACATGAGCAATAAAACAAATATAAATAATTAAAATGCAGTTTGAATTTTAAAAAAATAGGTTTTAAGTACAGACGAATGGCACTACATTCCCACAAGGGGGGTAATAAAGTAGTTCCTCTTGTAAATCAAGCTTTAGGTCAGGCCTATAACTTTAGATAAATGCTTTATAACACACTGTAAAAGGTATCAGCAGCTATAAGTGTTTATTAACTGCTGTAAGTGGAAGGGAAAACAGTCATTATATCTGCTTATGACCACATTAAAGTGTGTTACAAACCATTTATTAACTGTTGTTAAAGTAAAGTGTGATACGTATCTATAATTCCCTCAAATCAAATACAAACTCCTCTTCACATCTACACATCTATTAAAACATCTTTGTAAACTTATAACTGCTGAATCATATAAAAACACAAAAAATAGTGGATGCAAAACCACCACAAAGATGCAAATTGATTGAAAATAGATGTAAAACCACCATAAAAAGATGCAAACTGACTGAAAATAGATGTAAAACCACCATAAAAAGATGCAAAATGACTGAAAATTGATGTAAAACCACAACAAAAAGATACAAAATGACTAAAAATAGATACAAAACCACCACAAAAAGATACAAAATGACTTAAAATAGATGCAAAACCACCACAAAATGATGCAAAATGGACATAAAATAACCACAAAGAGACTCAAATAACTACAAAACGACTAAAAATCAACTCTTTGAAGTAGTGAGTCCTGTGCAGACAGAGCGGGGGGCCTCTGACAGGTCTGTGCCCAGGTGCCTGTTTGCTCAGAATACGTCCATGTGCAGATTAATAAACACTTAAACTGCCTCCAACGACACTACAGTGTGTAATAACCCATTTATTAATGTTTGTTTACTGCTTACACACGTTAAATCCCCCTCCCCCTCACGTGCACACTCTTCTTCTCTACTGCATTTCTGCTCTGAACTCAGTAAAACACATGTTTAATAAACTTACTTTGTTTGGTGTTTTTGGATCTCATCTTCTCAGATCCTCCGTCCGGTGCGTTGGAGCAGTTTGTTGAGTGTCCTGTTCACATTTCCCTGCAAAACTAAAACTCCTCCTCGAGCGCACATGCAGGCAGAGACGCAGGCAGGCAGGGCAGAGAAGAAGATAAATGATGTGCCGAACAATGCCCCACAAAGAAGGGCCTGTCCTGCAACTTTCCCACATGTCGTATTCTGCGGCGGGGTGCAGCTACAAGAGAGAGAAGAGGAAGAACTCTCACCCCAGTGATGAGCTCAGGCACAAAAACCACATTTTCAAACTTCCCTGAGTAGTTTCTCGTCTTGTAAATGCTTCTTTATTCTTTCCCCTGGAGGTGAAGTGTCATCACCTACATACTCCCCCAGACGCGAACTTGTGGCTGCTGCTGTGTTCACACAAACTCGGATCTACAGGGTATATATAGATGACAGGTGGTCCAGGACAGAAGCTCCATTTACACTTTTTAAACCTCTCCTCCTCCTAATGAGACACTTTATAAAGGGTTTACACTTGATTTTAAGTTAATACATCATTTAGATCAGTCATAAGCAGCACAGCCACTCATTATGGGTTTCCAGGTTGTGAAGAATCCACATAAAAAAGTGAATTTATGAATGTTCGTGGGTCTAAAGGCAACTTTTCTGTCGCCCATTAGTCATTTTTTATGTTTTTTTTCATGCAAAGTTATTGTTGTTTCCAAGAAACTCTGATTTAAAAGATTTAAAGTTGTGCTTCCCAACATAGGGGTTGGGGCCCTCTGAAGGGTCACCAGGGAAATGTGAGGGGTCATGACATGAGTAATAAAAAAGAGAAGAAGAAGAAACTTTCTTCTTCTACACAAATCTGTGTTTATTTTCCAGGGGGAGTGAGGTCCAGGTGCAGGCAACGAAACAACGTTGAGGTGATCACGGGAAAAACACGAAAGGGTGGAAGGACGTGTCCCACATCCGGCTTTTTAGGGCGCACTCACACTGTCCATCCGTACCATGCCCAAGCACGTGTCGCGGCTAAAGTCTAGTTCCTTTGACCAGTGTGAGTGCAACCGTACCGCGCCTCAGCCTGTTTGGGAGAGGTGGGCTTTTGTAAAGCACGAGCATGTGTACGAGCACGAGGCCTACGGCGGTTCTGAGGTCATTTCCTGTGCGCCTGTTGGGACATAGAAAAAAGAAGGAGGGACCATGCGCGGACATTTCAAACAATGGCGGTGAAAGGTTCACGTTGGTGTGATGCGGAGGTGGAGTGTTTACTGCAGATTTGGTCGATGAAAAGATTCAAAAACAGTCGACAAGACGCACAAAAACTCCGAGGTCTACGGAAAGATCTGGAAACAAAGCCACGCATCGCCATGACGTCATCAATGCGTGTGACGTGTTACGGCGTGATGACTTATAGGCAGCAAGAAGCATTCTCCGAGGCCCAGGTAGTGTGAGTACAAACGGGCCTGGAGGGGGGGGGACAAGGACCCTAAAGGACGGAGGCACAGTGGGAGTGCGCCCTTATTCTGTTAGGGATGTGATTACAAAGACAAGCACAAAAGGAAAAGGGAAGGGCCGTAGTCCTGTCCTCAAAGTCAAAACATAGCTTTTTCTCTAATCCTAACCAAGTCGTTTTGACGCCTAAACTTAACCGTCACCTTTTGCTTCTAATCGGAACTTTCAGGGTCCACTCCCGGTCGCTGTTTCACGCCGAATCTGTCCCCGCCGAATCTGTCCCCGCCATATTTTATAAAGATGTCACAGCAACTTTTGTGCGTAACTTTTTTCCTTAGAAATTATACTGGGGGCGGCCTGAGGCACAGCGGTCAGAGCAGCCGCCACATGTAAAGAGGCTGAAGGTCCTTGAGGCAGCGGCCGCAGGTTCGACTCTGACCTGCGGCCCTTTGCTGCATGCCCCCCCCCCCTCTCTCACCCCATTTCCTGTCTAATTATCTCTTAAAGAAAATTAATAAACGGGCGACAGTCATTCAGTCTGTAGGTGACTCGGCTGGGAACATGAATGGAGCGTGGACTGGTGGCTGGAGAGGTGCCAGTTCATCTCCTGGGCACTGCTGAGGTGCTGTTGAGCAAGGCACCGAACCCCCAACTGCTCAGGGGCGCATAGGTCACAGGTACATAGGTCCTGTCTGTGCATGTGTGTGTGTATTTGGGGCCTGTGTGTGTGTGTGTGTGTGTGTGTGTAACATGAATAATAACAGAGTCAAAATTGAATTTCCCCTTAAGGGATTAATAAATTAATTCTTCTTCTTCTTCTTCTTCTTAAATCATACAAACCTTTTTGATGACAACATGTTGAATACTCACTGTGACAACCGACCCCGGTCTCCCCTACACTGACGCACTAAGGCCTGTGTGGCTGTTTATCCCCACTGATGCTCACTCGTGTGTATTTTGTGTTATTCTCCTCAGTACTTGAGTGAATCTCAGCTGATAAAGTGAAGAGAAACCCTCTCTGGATGTGAGGCTCAGCACTGAGCAGCTCCAGAGAGCCTCTCAGCTCAAAGAGTTCAGGATTAAAGGTTTATTTCCTCCCACTCAGCGCGGACAAACACGGGGAGATAACCGGTAAACAGCTCGGAGTGACTCTGGTGTGTCTGTGTTCCTGCTCTGTGACCTGCAGGACTCTCAGATAA
Organism: Echiichthys vipera; assembly: GCF_963691815.1. NCBI lineage: Eukaryota > Metazoa > Chordata > Actinopteri > Perciformes > Trachinidae > Echiichthys > Echiichthys vipera. The sequence continues at coordinate 3,902,489 of NC_139843.1, read as the reverse complement.
GAGTCTGAGAGGCAGAGAAGGAAGACCATCCATCATCAGCCTGAGGTCTGAGGCGCCCTCTGCTGGACACACACACACACACACACACACACACACACACACACACACACACACACACACACACACACACACACACACACACACACACACACTCACACACACACAAACCTCCAAATATAACCCACTCCAGGTGACATTTGTTTCATGCATTTCATCATTATGTTGAATTTAATTCCACATGAAAGTTGGCGGGTTTAAAACAAACCCGTTATTGACATTAATTTATATTTAACTGTGAAATAAACACATTCTCTGCACTAACTATTTAATTTTAAAGCAGATTTTAGGAAATGTATTACCGACATTTACTGCGTTGAAACTGAAGCTGCGCCAGAAAAGAGTGTTTGAATAGATTTGATATTAAAATTATAACCTTAAACATGTTAATGATGCTTTATGGCTCATTAACTGAACATGTTGCACCACTTTCTATATGCACATGTTAAAAAAACAACCGATAAAACCTCTACTTTGTACCACTGTGCCTTAATTATCTACTTTTATTATATGTTATTAAATGAGTTAGTTTACTGTGAGAGCATCTGACACGGGTTGTTGGAGGAACAGAGTTATTTTGGAGTTTTTTGTTCTTCTTTTGCATCTTAAAGCAGATGCACCGACGTACTGTGCCACTTATTACTATTTTTTCTTTTATTTCTGCAAAACTCAATAAAAAAAACAGGGAAATGCAAAGAAAAGCAAACAAAAAGGAGAGTTTTTGTACATTTACGCAGCACGTTTGCATTGATTTTCCCCCAAAATGAGAGAATACAGATTTAGGAATGTCAAAGTTTATAATTTAAAGTGATAAACCGAGACTTTTGCTCCTCCATGGTGACGGTGCAAAGCGCGCTTCCTCCTCCTGACGCATCTGCGGCCGCAGCCTCCACCGTCTCCTGACCCAGCGATGATCCCCGCCGGCATGAATTATGCATGGGATCCGGGTACAGATTACCCCTATCAATATGCAATAGTCATTACGCTGGTTAAATTGCCACTTAATAGTTATGAATATGTGGCAAATGTCTGGGCCACATATAGCCCAACACTGCTCTTTAAACTTTTATTTTGTACCTGGAATGAAAAGAGCTTTTTTTTGAAAATATTGTCTCTTATAACCTTTAGTTTCCTGCAGATTATATCAAATATGTGTTATTAGACAAATGCACACACACACACACACACACACACACACACACACACGTATAGAGCCTGCAGAGTTCTTTATGTTGAACCAGTGGAGCCTGCGTGTCCGAGACTTCACCTTTGGCCGCTCGGTGACTCGACTCCTCGGGATAAATCACTGCAGGATTCTCGCTCAAGTTCGCTGCAAAAGCCTCGAGTTTTTCTGCCTTAAAGTGGAGAAAATAGATTATTTTGTGTGTATTTGTTCGCTACATTAAAGCTCCGTGTGTGTGTCTTTCTTTTTTTAATAATAATAATAAATATTGGCCATTTATGTGCAGAAAAAACAGTAATTTAAAGCTTTTTTCACCAAAAAGAAGCTTTAAACATTTTAAAACTGTTAAATTTTTAGTCAGAAATGTGGACGAATTCTGACTTTTATCTCAAATTGTATTTTTTTTCCATTAGAGCCCCATTTAAAAACTTAATATACGTATAATTATTTCAAAATAAAACCATAGAAGACACAAATTCTGTTTTTTAAAATATATATAAGAGCATTTTTCCCCCAGCAGCTTAAACCGACTGAATGTGAGTGGACATCCCTTCCCTGCATGTCCAGCCTTTCCAGTCCCATCCACGCAGTTAAGCCGTCACTTTCATTCAAGGTTGTGAATTATATAGTACATTGTCTACTCCCCAAAACCATAAAGGCCAACTTTATGGACCTCACGTGACTTTCCACAGTCTCTAAGTATAATATAGGTCTATACGATCTTTGCTAAGGGGGATTTTTACCAACTTGAGCCATGCCTATATACCTGTAAACCATAGAAAAGCTCTGTTTTTTTGGTGTGTGTGTGTGTGTTTGTGTGTGTGTGTGTGTGTGTGTGTGTGTGTGTGTGTGTGTGTGTGTGTGTGTGTGTGTGTGGATTTTATCACCAACAATATTCCCCACATGGCGGAGAACTGTGCAGAAGAAGCCCGAGAGGAGGTAAGTGTGAAAAAGTTTCTTGTGTGTTGTGACATTTTGTTTTTAAAGTTAATAATTAGAGACTTAAAAAAACAGGATCAACCAGCAGCTGCTTATTTTTTTAAACTAAAAAAAACAGCATTTAAATTGATAACACAGTCCAAACACGTCCAAAGCAACTGAGAGAAACTTTTATTTCCAAGCGCTTTGAGTTCACTCACAAATACAAAAAGCTTATTGGCGAAGAAAGCTCACGTCACTGTCTAATATCCACAGAATAAACCCTTTGCACTAAAAATTCATCACATTGACAGGTTTGAATACACTTTTGCGTCGCTCATATTTACTCTAAACAATATGAATTAATCCATAATAATAATAATTATAATAATAAATGCACAAAATACCCTAAAAGCTACACATTGGCTTGGACTTTTTCATGAAGAGAACCATCAAAAATAGCAGTAAAACTCACACTGAAGCGCTTTGAATGGCCCCCGGAATACATTACATTCAATGAAGAGCAGCATATGTTGTTTTTTTTAAACTGTACAGTGAATTTTACTCCTGTTAGACCGTCGACAGGTCACAATAAAGAGCTCAGGTTGAAACACGTTCAAGAGAGAAAGACAGACATAGAGAGAGAAAGAGAGAGAAACAAAAAAAGCATGGACATTAATCCCCCCCGATACTATTTACATGTTATTTCTCCAAACAGGACATCTAAGCTATCATAGCACAACAAGAGGAAACTCAAAATGAGCACGGAATACTTCTTTTTCTATCACAATAGCATGCTGCAAGGTGCTGCGCTTTCAAATAGCTTTACAGTACTCATGGGTTCTTTTTTTTATTTATTCCCTTTTCTGCTTTATTCTTCTTCTTCTTCTTCTTTTTCTTTTTTTGTTTTTATCTCTCACCCCCCAAAAGTTAGTCAGTTGTGGAAGGCGCTGCCTCCCGTCACCAGGCTCATGCTCTTCAGCTTATTGTCCTTCTTCCACTTCATCCTGCGGTTCTGAAACCAGATTTTGATCTGTCTTTCGGAAAGACACAGGGCGTGGGCTATCTCTATCCTCCGCCGCCTGGTCAGGTACCTATTGAAGTGAAACTCTTTCTCCAGCTCTAGCGTCTGGTACCGGGTGTACGCGGTTCGGGCCCTTTTCCCATCAGGTCCAGTCATATCTACAATTGTTTTACAGAGAAGATTAGCAACTGCACTGCACAACAACAACAACAACAACACACCACCACACAGAGAGACAAGAGGTTTCACTGCGAGACTTTCTCCCAGCGTGAGGATGCACGGAGGGGTCACACGACATGACACGATGCAGGCAGGACGCATGCAACCACCACGACACACACCGACACTCACACGGTTATTTCTGCCCGGTCCCGTGGCACCGACAGCACATTCAAAAAAATCCACATTTACGCGTCCTCTCTGAGGCTCCAGCTGCAGTCTAACCTGAACCCCAAACAACCCCTTAAAGACTTCACCACCCCTGCCTTTTCCTGTGCATCCACACCGACCTGCTCACTCATGCAACACATGACAGATTTACGACACACCGTCAGCGCGACATCCTTCAAAACTAAATATTAGTAGAGGTTGTGAATATACCATGGCTTATGTGCAGTTTCCGCATCCAGGGGAATATTTGTGGCGATTGGCAATCATTTGATGTGGGAGTGGAGGAGGTGGCGTTGGGGTCCTGCTGCTGCTGCTGCTGCTGCTGCTGCTGCTGCTGCTGCTGCGCCCGAGTTGCCGCGCTGGAGCCGCCGCTGCTGTGTGCGCCCTCGTCGGTCTCAGACGCGACCGTGGCGTCCTCTATCTCCGTGAAATGAGCGTTGTTGTTTTTGTTGAGATTGTTGCCGCTCGAGGTCGAGCTCCGGTCAGAGGGAGGAGAGGGGCTTTTTAGTTCCAGCGGCTCCCGGCTGGCCGTGGCGCACGACGGCGGCACCGGATCTGGAGACGAGAGCGAGCAGTTGGGCGTCTGTCTGTAGCGGGCGTCCGGCGCGAATCCCCGGGCATCCTCTCTCACGGCCCCGAAGTGGCTGCCGGTGTTGGTGCGGTTCACGGTTAGGTCCATGCCATTGTAGTTGTAGCCGAAAGACCCGGAGTGCATGGTGCCAGGGTCTCTGAAGGAACCGCTCACAGCGCCGTTAGTCCCATAATTTAGTAACTGATAGTCGGAGCCATTTGGATAGCGCCCTGAGAACGAGTTTACAAAGTAAGAGCTCATTTGCTTGGATTTTTAAAGCCTCGATTTGTAGATCTTTGTCGCTATAATCCTGTGTGCTTGCACGATTTATGGATGCAATCATGAATTATAAGCAATGAAGCCCTACTGTACTTTGCCAGGTATGCGGCCAAATATGGGAGAGCGCTCGGGAATCACGTGCCTTTGTTGACCAGTCGTAAATCCTCACTGATGACTTCAAGAGGTAATTCATGCTCCATGGTTACAAATGATGACGAAATAATGGTCGTTAGGCTCCAGTCAATGGTGCCTCCCCGCTGCGCCCCCGAGAGCCGAGCAGGCAGAGAGCGCCATCTTCCGGACAGAGGCGGTAGTGCCCCGCCGGGACGCGCTGTCAGGCCCTCGGCTCATCCATCATTTATGTAACGCGCTGATAATATGGGCCACAAAAGGCTCAGGTAACACATAACAGAGACTTATCAGCCGCTCTGTCGGCTGTTTGACGCGGAGGGTGTCAACGTGGAAATTATTTTAATCTTTACGCAGGATTTATGTGAATTTATAGGTTTATTTTAGAGGTTTATTGTGCCTTCACGAGCAGCTCAGGACCCTGGAATAATAATAATAATAATAATAATGCTTAGAATAATAACGCTGCAGCTAACAATCATATTTTTTCCTCGGGTATAAATGACGCCACAAGATTTTCCAATATACATCAAAAAGCCTTTATTTCTATGTACAATTTCCTAAACAAAATATTGCACACGATATCCAGATGTGCATTGAACACAGAGTGAACAACAATAAATAACATGTAACTGTACAAACGAGGGTTGATGGCACATCTGTAAACGACAAGACTACCAGAGGACAGCTAGAACACCACAGGATGAGCAATAACAAAGGGACAAAAAGGACTCTTTTGATGTCGTAAAAATAATTATAATAAAACTCAGTAGGCCTACGACAATGAGGTAACACCTGTGTGGAAAACTAAACACGAAACATTATTTACATTTTGTCGGATTTTGCATAGTCCCCTAAATCAAACACACGAGCACAAGGACGGACAGACAGAGGAGGACCTGGTAATGCAGACATGATCACCGTGCAGACACTGAAATAAAGTCTATCACTCTACACGTCTCTAACATGGGGTTGGCGGCACTTTATCTACAAAGAAATAATACATCCTTTTATTTTGGGAGTGTGCACAAACACACACACACACGCACACACATGCCTTTCTTTCTGTCAGTGTCCCTTTTTTTTTTTAGCTCTTTTTCTCCGCCTCCTCTTCCTCCTCCGGTGTCTTTGAGGGGTTGAGGAGTTTGTTCTCCTTTTTCCACTTCATCCTGCGGTTCTGAAACCAGATTTTGATCTGTCTCTCCGTCAGACACAGGGCGTGGGAGATCTCTATCCGGCGCCTCCTGGTCAGGTAGCGGTTAAAGTGGAACTCCTTCTCCAGCTCCAGAGTCTGGTAGCGGGTGTAGGTCTGTCGGCCCCTGCGGCCACTGTTGCCAAAAGGACCTGGAACACAGAAAAAAGGAGAAATAGGGATTTAATGAATTAATAATTAGACGTGTTGTCTTGAGTGAATGTCCAAAGTGTAGGAGATCAAATCTACCTGAGAGTGCACTCGAAATCTGTAGTGGTGTGTCTGAAAAAATACAATAAAGTGGTAATTCAGATCTTTGGTGTATTTCAACTCCAAAACCACAGTTTTATAACATTCAAATATATTATCTGGTTGTGTTTAAAGTAGGAAATTATCAAATAGTAATTAACTATACTTTATTTTTAGACTTTTCTTTAATTTCCTCTTTACGCAAATGGCACTCCACAGCTTATACTCATGGTTCTAAAAATATATCCAATAATATCACTATTCTTTACTATAATATATCTTTATTATGCACGTGACACATCTTACAGGGAGTTTATAATGATCTGAACATATTTTATTCTAAGAAAAACCCTAGATAGTGTCATTAATGTGGGCTACAACGGGCTGTAGCCTTTAAAGTGTGTATGGTTTGGTGCGTAAAAGTGCCCTCATGGTGTGTTTTCTCTCTTGTGACAGCAGCAGCACATTGTTCTGTAACATTACAGTGAGGGTGTACAGTCAGAGTCACGCTGCGCACTGAGGAACAGAGCTTCTACAGCGACATTTACAAAGAAAAAGCCTTTTGTACATTTCATCGCTGCTGAAAGTGTTTCCGCGACATTTCGTTTCCCTCTAAACTTGAAAAAAGGCCCAATCTAAAGAAACCATGTGACACTTAGGAGCTTTAAGCTGAAGCTGGGGTGGTGTAGGCCGAGTCTGTGTGTGTGCGTGCGTGTGTGCGCGTGGATGTATATGATGATGATGTAGCCAAAAGCCCTGAAGGCGCGCGTGGATCCGTGCGCAATCACAATAATCTCAAACTCTACTCTCGACTGTGTAATCGCGTAATTCTTCGGTGTTACTGAGTTGATTAAACATCAGCAGCGTGGAGCTCTGCGCAGCTCACAGGTAACTCTGGGAGCTCAGGGTGCTCACTCCATCACGCGGAGAGCAGAGGACCCTCGGTTGTTGTGTGTTTTTTTACCCCCCGGGCTGCGTGACAACAACAGTCAAACGTTTTGTACTCACCGGCGGAGCAGGCGTTCATCCTCTGCATCCACGGGTAGATGAGAGTGGAGGACTTGTCGTCGATGCTGCTGCTCATACTGACAGCCTGCTCGGGGCACTCCGCTTTGCGCTGCTCCTGAGTGACTAACAGCGGCTGGTCGTCGCGGCTCGAGAAAGCGCACGAGCCCTCCGCGTCCTTGTAGAAAGTCCCGACCGGGTTGTAGTCGCAGGGCGCTCCGCCGCCGGCCCTTCCGTAGATGGCCGCGGCCGCTGCGCCCGTCTGCTGGTAGTAGGACGCCGGGTAAACCTTCTCCTGCATGTTGGCTGCTCCATATGTGGCCGCGTTGGAGTAGTGTCTTAACGGATCGGTGTATCCCGAGGAATATAACGGTATCTGACCCAGGAGAGAGTCCTGTCCTCCCGGTAGAGACACGGGAAAAGTTGAGTTAACAAAATAGGAACTCATTGGGTGGACAACGGGGTGTATATACTCCGGAGGAATATGATTTGTTGTCTTTTATAGTCCAAGTGGTTTTGCCATTACTTTATCCGAGATTTGGTTTTTGCTGAAAGGGGGGGTTGTGAGGTGCCACTGAACACAGAGGGGAAGTGCACCAGCTGATCAACCGCCGGCCAATCAGCGCCCGTCTGTGCTTGCACTATTGCACCCATGGGGGGCTCTTGTTGCGCGCAGGAGTCCCCGGTGAATCGAAATGAAGCGCTCGAGCATGTCGGTCTTTACGCACGCTCACGCACACGCACACGGAGACGCCGCGACTCAGAAATACATATAAAAACAACATAGAACAGTGTGGAAGAACTTTTCATTTTATGCAAATACAGTCCAATAAAGCAGACCCCCCACCCCCCCTTCTTATAAACAAGCACGCGTGCACACACTCTCTTTCACGCGCACAAACACACGCACACACACTTAATGCAAAAAGAAAAAGAAAGCTCGCAGCCAAAAGCCAAACACTTTGCGCATTATTTCCATTTGCGCACACATTCCCGTCTCCCTGACTCTCCTCCTGTGCATCAAACCTTCACTTCCATCCTGTTAAATCACCAAATAACTGATAAATAAAAGTGTTTTCTCGTCGCAGCTGCAGGAACTCTTAAAAACCAGCAACACTGAATCCAAATCGACGCAGAACAAAACGATAACGTTCATGTTTCATGTCTCTGTTTTCAAAAAAACACAAAGGTGAGAGCTCGTCCAGTTTTCTCATTCCACACCAGCTGTGACTCAAGTCCACGAAGACGCGCAGAGGGCACGAGGGAGGACACGCGCTTCCTCCACACAGATCATCACCTTCATCATCGCCATCTTCCTCACACACACACACCAAGTGGATCAAGTGGAAACCAGTTCATTTAAAACACAAGTGTGTGAGTATAAATGTGTGAAATATCATCATTCACTCACCATCAGTGTTCACGTTACTATTATTACTATTATTATGTTAATTCACGTTACTATTAGTGTACATAATTAATATGTACGTTATGGATCAATTATTATCTCAGTATTATTAATAACCTTCAAATTCACTGCCTGTTTTCGCATTTGAAGCCTTTTTTATTGTTAATATTTCGACTTTACAGCATTTTCTTGAACACATTATGCGAATTTGTTCCAATAATTTGTTATAATTTATATTTAGGCTGTTTTTAATTTAATTTTGAGTATTTATATCTTTTTAATTCGCTTTTGCTTTTGGAAAAACTCTAAAGAAAACATTAAAATAACGAAATAAAGCACTTTGGTGTTAATTTCATGTGAATCGTGAACGTTTCACAGTGGTTTGCATGAATTAGGCAGGAAAAATAAATCTTTATTAATTCATATAACAGAAATAAATCATGCTGATTTTCGTCGTTGCTTTATGAGCTCCTGGAGTTTTTATTTTTAATTTTGATAGAAACACTTTTGCTTTAAATGTTCAGATGAATTTAGATCCAGTGAGTAAACACAGGCCGCAGCCCTGCAGCCTCACAACCGCCGGGCGTTTGGAAAGTGCAGCCGAACAAACAAAGCCCCAGATGATAAAACTGAACACACAAAAACACAATCTGGTGTTTTTACTTCACCACAGCATCTTAAAGAAGCTCCTAGAACCCTGCAGACACACAGGAGCCGCAGAGAAACGCTGCACAGGCGCCGGAAACCCAACTAAAACGATCAACGCGGCCATTATCGACTTAGTAGTGTTTGAAAAATCACAAATTGGCAACAATGAGGACAAATATGCGTCAAAAATTATAAAATATTTGAATGGACAAAAGGCGAAACAGCTCGATGAGGCGGCGCAACATCACCCTGAAGCAAACACGACAGGATTTTCACAATAAAACAATAAAATAACACAATATATAATATCATTAAATAGACTTTAAAGCCTCAGAGGAGTCAAAGGGGGAAGATTTAGCTGATTTCTTCTAAAGAAAGGCGTCAGGGCCTGCACGACCATCATCATCATCACCATCACCATCATCATCATCATCAAAGTCAAACCTGTCCAGCCGAAACCACAACACATTAGAGAACATTAGTGGCGTAAAAGGCCTCAAACTTGCCCCATGTCGGGTCGTTTGGACACGTTTTAGCGCATATACTGCGGTGTGTTTACCTGCGGCACCCCACGGGTTAAACACAAGATCAGCAACTGGTTGTGAATGTCACACAGCGTAGGGAAAAGACACAGGAAGATTTGGATAAATGCCATTTTTTAAAAACACTGATCTTCCCCCCATTTAGCAGTAATCTAAACACCAGGCCCTCGGTGACAGCTCGGCCACAGCAGCGGTGCAGCGGCGCACTTGTGCTGGACTTAATCGCTGCTGGATTAGAAACATGGTGCCCTTACCTTTGTTGATAATCCATCATTCCCCGTGTGGGTGCCACTCCGCGGAACACTCCTCTCGCCTCCTCTTTTCTCCCTCACTTTGTTTAAGTGATTTCATAAAGGTAATCCCACCATCCAGCACTGTGATCATCCTTCATTTTTCACCAACATACAGCTTCACAAGTGCAGCCAACATGAACATGGCGCGCACACGGTGAAGAAGCAGCAGCATCGCGGGGACGCTCCATCCATCCATCCATCCATCGCGCCCAGTTTTGGGTGAAAATTACGCACAACAACAACAACAACAACGCGGCGTAAACGCGTGTTGCATAAACAAAGAGCCAAGGAAAAGGTTGTGTTACTAGTGTTAAGTGAATGAGCGGTTGGGAAACAGCAGCTGCAATAAAACCTCATGGGAAATAAGTTCCCATTCCTGCCGTCCACATGACCGCCAGCGACCAATCCCGGAGCCCGGCGAGTCGTAAACTTCCGTGGCAAAGTTGTAAATTTTCATAAACAGCAGCTTTAAAGACGCGCTTTCTCATCGCCATCTTTTTATTCTCCCCTCCAAAGCCTCGTGTGCTTGAATGTGACGCAGGATTTGATGTTGAAATGTGAGAGATGTGGAGGTGCACTTGTTCCAGATCACTAAAAACAAAAGGTGTGTACAGCTTCTTATTGTTCTCTCATCACATGTGGTGTTATTTAACAGCGTCACACACACATGGTATCACATCAAATCCTCTATATGACCTCGTTTTTTCTTCTGTTTCTCTAAAATAATGACCTCAAACGTGACTCACGGGTGGGATTTTCTGCTCTCGGGCTGAAACAGTGCGTGCATTAAAGACCTTTTATTTATCAGTCTCTGCAGATGTGTGTGAGCTCAGGCCGCAGATGGAGGTGGCGACTGAAGTCCTGAGGAGGAGTTTTTATTTCAACGTCACAAAAAAACTTTAAGCGTCACATTTTCCCCATTTTTCAGATTAAAATGATCAGGAGGAAATTAAACCTCTGTTTTAAAGCCACGCACGGACACGGTGGTTATTTAAAACCGTGTTTCATCATCTTCTTCTTCCCTGTTTTTATCTCTAATGTCTTATTTCCGTTCGGGTTTTGTCTAAAATGGACTTTTTCACTTTGCATCTGGTGATTTTCACCAACAACAAACAGGATTTCCGACATTTATGACGCAATAAAACCATAAATTCCTGAAATGCAACTGAACAAAGCGACCGTTTCCTTTAATGTTTTATATTTTTACTTTATAACAAAAATACGAATAAAGAAAAAAAAACAAGGGATCAAATTTTAACTGCATTTCCAAAATAAAAGTCTCAAATAAAAGTAGGTGTCCTTTGATCTAAGTTGGTTAAAAATCCCTAAATGTAGAATAATCCAGTTTATATTTAATTAGGCCTTGTGATTTTCTGTCTGTCTTTTTTTAATATTTCAGTTAAAAACAAGTCTTCACAGAGGCCCTGCTTCCTAAAATATATCAAATAAAATCTATTTCGATTAAACTCAGGCGGTGAATTTGCGTTTTCCAAGTTTCAGACGCACAACGAACATTTAAAGCTCTTTCTCTTGCATGTTATTGAAATATTAATATTTTTATTTATACTCACGCTGCACAAATATCAGTCCAACTATTTCCCGAGCTGTTTAAAATCCTCTTCACTAAACGCGCAGGGCGACGTTGTTGTTTTTGCAGAATTTGTCCCGTTTTTTTTGTCTTTTTCTGTTGTTTTTTTCAGTCTGAGACCAAAGAAAAGAGTCGGGACTCTGCAGAGATGCTGTAAAACTTTACGGCCTCTTTGAACTCTCACTGAAAAGCTTCAGGGGGAAGAAACACAGAAAAAAACGTGGGAACTTACCGTGCAACGTTGAGCTAAATACACGTTTGCAGCAGAAGTGAATTATCTAATATATATAATATATATGTAAATGCACTGGGATTCGTTTTTTCTGTAAAAACTGAATGAAAAAATTAAAGATCACATTTTAAAAATATATATTTTATAAACCATGAGTGCAAAAAACAAAAAACTGCACAAACAGATTCCCCTTAAATAAGCAGAAGGCCTTTATTTTGTAACATCCCCTCAGTTTCTCTCCTCAAAGTTAATTATTATACTTTAATTTGAATCCATTGAGTCAGTTTTAACTCACATCCACTCCCAATAATCAGTGTTTATTATATTCAGAGGATTTGGGTCTCATGGTGTTAAATTGGGGCTTGTCTTGCTTTTATTTTGGCACTTTCGTTGAGGTTTCCTGTGAGATAATTCCTCCCCAGAGCAAACACATTACACATGTGAGCACACACAGTATGTAGAAAAAAGGTTAAAAAGCAATAATGTTGTTGTTCTGCAGCGCTGGAGGTTTTATGGCGGCGAGCTCGGATATAAAACCTTACTATAAACATGAGATATTCGTCGTAGGCACAGTGTGTTTCTGCATTTCTCACAGTTCTAAAGCCTCTCTACCTCCAGTTCTCCTCAGGTGCCGCGTGTCGACGGTGGTTTTAATCCTCTCACTGGCCTTTACCGTGCTGCTGCTGCTGCTGCTGCTGCTGCTGCTGCTGCTGCGGGGCTCTGCAGGAGGAGTTGCGGACGATGTGAAAGAAGCCAGGCCTCCTGACCAGGGGGGCGCGAGAGGAGACGACGAGCAGGCTCTGCAGGGCCGCGGGGTCGTGGGACGTGTAGGCGCAGCGCTGGGCTCCTTTACGGACGTGGTTTATGGCGGGGATGCTGGGACGGGACCGGGCGTCCGCGTGGTCGCTGCTCCTGGTGTCCTGCCTGACCGCCAGAGAGCCGCCGACTGGTGAGGAGACAGAGAGAAGGTCTGAACTCTGGGAGACGATGAGGCTGTGGAGTTTGTTCAGAGCCACAGTCGCTCGTGTCGCTTCAACAACAGGAAACACATCCACAACATTCATGCTCACAATAAAACTTCTTTTACAGAACGGAGACAGGAAATCGCTCAGAAACTCGAACACTTAATCACAAAAAAGTGCATTTCACACCTTTTAAGAACAAATAAAAACATGCATGTAAAAACAAAAAGTCACGTCACATGTAGGAACAAGTACAAGGACATGTTTGTGAAGTTTAATATAATCAGATATTATTAATCAAGAGGGATTTCATGTGCAGAGTATGGAAGAGTTCAACTATAAAATATAAATATCCAGAATATGCACAAACATAAACGAGGTTAACGGTAAATTTCTCACATTTCAAGATGCTTTTAATTCAAAATTCACACAAACTCTCTTCGTATAAAACAAGACAAATAATAATTTAACAACAAGAATAAACATGTTATGTCTAAATTAAGAGTGCAGACTAATTATTTAAGTGTTTGTGTAATGGAAACAGTAAAGAAGTCACTTTTCAGCTCATCAACAGACGCTATTTTTGTTATAATCAAGAATATTCTTCTTTAATTTTATAATATAGTTGGACATTTCATTCTAAAAGTGTTTAGTAATCAAACACAGGAGCCAAACACTGACGTTCAGTCGAGAAGAAAAACCCAGAGGAGCTTGTGATGCTCCAGAGACGTAAAGACGTACTTCACCTGCCTTTAGCTGCTGTGTTCAGGTCGCTTCAGTCAAATCGGTGTGTGTGTGTGGGGGGAGGGGGTGTTTACCTGTCCAGTGCGTGCGCTGGGCGCTGATGGTCCGGCGTGGTTCTCCCGCTCTGTTGTGGCTGTCGGCCTCGGACTCGTTCAGGCTGCTCGGGTCCATCGTGGGCCGAAGCGGGCGCTGCTGAGTCATGTGGGAGTGCACGTGCTGCAACGCAGAGACGATATTATGTCAGTTTATTTCTGCTTCATGACGATGTTTCGTTGGTGATGAAGATTATCAGTGATATTCATTCACAGTGTCACACAGTCGCTGATTCTTAACATACTGGGATTGGATCTGTTCATAGAGAATTAACATTTCAGGTTTACTATGAATGTGGATTTATGTCAGCATACGTTTTAAATTGATTTAGAGGTAAAACCTATCATTTAATTTATAATAAGTACAGCGTGAGCGTCTGGGCCTCTGGAGCAACCTGCAGTTTTATTTGGACACATTTCTCTTATAATTCTGTGCAAAACTACGATATTATTACGACTTACAAGTTTGATTAGTCGACTAAAAGACAGTTAATCAACTATCTTTTTAATCGTTTTTTCAGCTCCTCAAAGTTCTTTGTTTTCTTTCTTATTTGACAGTAAATTTAATGTTTTTTTAATGTTGAAAAGCAAACTGAAGACACTGAATGGGTTTTTTCACTTTTTTTAAACATTTTGTAGGTTGAATAATTAATCAAGAAATTTAATCAACAGATTAATCGATAATGAAAATAATCGCTATTATTTAAAAGTGTGAAACTGCAAAAATAAATGGAAAAATGTTCTTTTCACCAATATTTTTCTTTTCTTCTGGAGGTTTTTTAATAAACTGAATCAGAATTTATTATTTTTGTGTTCTTTAAAGGGTCAGAACGCCTCCCATTCCTGATTTATTTGAATGAAACACATCGGATCGGTGTTTGTGCGTCTTGTGTCTCTACCTGACGTGACATCTGAGTGCACGGCTGCTGCTTTGTCCGCTGGGGAAAGTGCATCCAAGAGTCCAACTGGAATAAAAGAGGTGCAGTGACGGGAGGCTCGAGGCAGCGAAAGTCTCATCATTTGAGTGAAGATGTGTGTGTTCATGAAACATTTAAGGGGAACGCAGCACCTGAGGTCGGGTCTCACCTCCGTCTGTCGTCTCTGCTGATGCTGTTCGCTCTGGGTGCAGGCGTCCCTCAGGACCCCCCCTGCGTCCGCCCGGTCCTTCAGCAGCTGGTGGATCTGGTCCACCACCCCCAGGTCCTGCAGCAGTTTCTTCCTCTGGAGCAGCGCGTCGACCCGCTCCTGCTCCTCCATGATGTCTGCCTCCTCCTCCTCCTCCTCTCGGAGTTCTGCAGCTTCAGGATCCACCGACACGCTGGACAGGGACGGCTGCGGAGGAACATTTGATTCAATTTGTTTTTATTGCCTTACTGTACATGTATGCATTTACAATATATTAGCAATTACTGTCACTGAATAACCTTGATAACACCGTTTGTTTCCCCCCGTCTTCACAGTGAAAGATATCAGACTTTGAAATCAGAGCCGTCCAATAGGAATTATCTGCAGGAATATTATTCTAGCTAATTTAAAGTGAGTCCATTTACTCAAAGGGGTCAGCCAGAATATGAACCACTCATCATGAGACAGAAGCTGTTGGACTCCCTCTGCTGGTTTCATCTCGACACTGCATCTTTAATGAAACGATAAGACAGCCTCACCGGCTGCGGGTCACAGTCACAGTTTGAGTTGGGGGGTTGTGATTGTGCTCGACGAGGTTTGACTCTCTCCCCCGCCGTCTCCCCCTGCAGCTCTCTCCTGCGGCCTCCTCTGTGGTCTCTCTCCTGCTGCTCCTGCTTCAGACGCAGCTCCTGCAGCTGCTGCCTAAACACAGAAAGACGATATAAAAAGGATTTCTTATAATAATTAGTTATTATTTCCCTTTAATTAAATGCACCTATCATTTTAAGCTAAATGTAAGATAATTCAAATGTAATGCTGATAAATATATTCAAATTTGTCAATTTTATTCAACTAATTCATCAGTTCTTCCCATCTAGCTGCATGTGTCTTGTTCTATACTTGTCTTTCGTTCATGCAATTAATATTTCTACCGTGCAACGATGTTTTACATGAACTTCCAGTGTGTTTCTTTATCCTGTTTGGCTTTTTACTGTTTACTTTACTTGTTAACTCACATTTTTACCGTTAACTGTTTACATATTTATTGTACTTTGCATTTTTTACTGAGCTTTTTACAGATGATTACTGAATTTAATAATTTTTTTATTTCCTCTTTGCTGCTGTAACTTTAACTTCCCACTGTGGGACTAATGAAAGATGATCTTATATCGTTCAGCGTGTTCGTATTCTTTGCCGGGAGGACAATCACAAACGCTGCAACTCTCAATTCTTTTGTGTTTGATTTAACCTTTTATTAAATTAAATAATTATTAATTTCTTACACTGCACTGTGACTTTTATTCTTGTATTTTATTCCTTATTTTGTAAGCTTGTTTTTATTTTCTAATGTTATAAATTACTGTTTTAATATTATTTTAATGTTTAACGTAAAGCGCTTTTACTTCCTTGTGTTTGAAATGTGCAGTTGAACTAAACCTGCACAAAATGAGCAGAATAAACGCTCTCACGCGTTGCACTTGAACCACCCTGTCTGTCTTTTCCCCTGTGCTGAGCATGTTGCGAGCATGCTGCAGGTACCTGGCACACTCTTCTCTGGCCTTGGACGCTGCGGTCTCCTGGAAGAGCGAGCTGCTGTGTTTGAAGTACTTGTCGTATTTCTCCCCTCCCTCTCTGGGATAGATCCTCTTGAAGCCTCCCAGGTGTTTGGCCTCGTACCTCTCCATCTGTTCCACCGTGGCGGCCTGGCACTGACGCAGCTCCTCCGACCTGAACACACACACTTACAGTCACCTGCATGTGTCTACGGGAACAGGTGTATGACCTTGGGAGGGGAGGGGAGGGATCATTTGCATCTGACAGAACTCTACCTGGCCTCCCTGGTGCTGGTTTGCTGCAGCCTCTCCTTCACCCTGCGTCTCTCCTCTTTTGTGATCTTGCGGCGGTCGCAGGCGCCCAGGTTGATGAGAATCAGGGTGTCGTAGAGCAACGAGTCCTTCACCTCGCGGTCCAGCTGCGAGTCGGTGGTAAAACTTGGGGAGTGATTCACCTGGACGCACACGTACAGTACAAATACACGGATCAGCTTAGACCAAAACTTACATTTTAACCCCCTAAACTTTAAGGAAACTCTTAGCTTTGCAGCCAGATACTGATCAGAACCACAGACAATTATTCTAGACATCTAAACCTTTAATGTCAAAACTTGGTATTTTTTTAGGGTCAAGAAATGTAATGGTGCAGCCATTTCAGGTTTTAATATTCCACACATTATAAAGTGTTTATTTGTTGTTTTGATTTCGTAGTGTTTGATTATTCTAGAGTTTTGCATTTAGATTAGGTTCTGATAGTATCTTCTTTTGCTACTCACTTGTTTTTGTTTCATTATTTTCTTATTTAGCATATTAAGCGTTTGCAAAATTAGTATTTTGTTGTGTTAAGCAGTTGGGTGCCTGAGTTTGTATATGTAGGTAGGCAGGGGGGAGACCAGCAAGCATCTGTGTCGGCCTAGAGAGGCAGTGGGAGCAGGATTTGTTTGTTCTTCTGTTTGCTTTTATTGTTTTTTCGAACAATTACGCATAAGAAACTCAGAACCTGGGGACGGACAATGGACTCATTTCACCTGCATGACCCACATACCCATGATGCATCAGTGACCGTCAGATTAAGATGGATTTCTCCAACAAATGGGCACTGCATATAGGATAAACCTGATACTGTAAGAGGCTGTTTTTTCAATGTTAGAGAAAGGTCAAATGTAAAGGCGTTGAACAAAAAGCTTCTTCTCAAACAATTCTGTATCCAATACCTGTTAAGAACTTGAGAACCTGCCGTTGACAACAATAAAGCTGCACATAGATGTTTGATATATTGAACGGAAGTGTTTTCACCTCCAGCACCCAGGGTTTGAGCCGGTGATCCAGCAGCACGTCGAAGCCAAGGATCTCGAAGCAGGCGCTGCCGGTGGTGTGGTTTGGGAAGCACGTGTGGTAGTTATGCTTGAGGATCGGGTGAGCGGAGATTAGAGTCTTCACGATCACATCCTCGATGTCGTTCCACATCTTGTCCGTGTTGCAGCTGATGGACTCCAGGAGTTTGTTCAAGGTGGACAGTTTTCTGAAGACACAGAAGCAACAACACACATGCAATTAAGACGCAGTATCTGAAGTAGTATTACTACTACGACAAAACGTGTTCTCTATGTTTTTACCGTTTGCTGCCGGTGTCCTCGTCACGGACAAAGTTCTCGCTGTTCTTGTTGATGGAGTAGTTGGTGAGATGCATGCACACATCGTCCTAACATGAGAACAGTAGGGAAGAGAGAAACACCACGTACAAGAAAGAAATATACAGTTATATTTAAAGTTCAATCAGGAACTAATCTAAATGGGACTTTCCTAAAAAATACATTGTGAAGCCATTTTGAGATTGAGTCAAATACGGTTTGTGTGTTCATGGTGATGAAGGAACATGTGACCCAGTGCTGCAGTGTTTCTCACTGGAATATTTTAAAGTGTGATTCCAGCGCAAAATCCTCCCATGGATGGTCTTTTTCAGCACTTACATACATCAAATAATTAATCAAGAATATTTTTTTGTGTAACAACTATTAACAGAGAAATCCAGGAGAGTCGCTAACAGCTGGACGTGGCAAACAGTGATTAGCTCGGGGCAGCAAGGTGAAGGCATTCAAAGGTCTTTTTTAACCACTAATGCTGCTGAAAATAACAGCAAACCTCTGCAGCAGCATGAGAAGAGTCCCTACACACACAACAAAGCACCAACAGCGTAGTTAGTGAAGCCAGAGTTTATTAAAAGAGTGTTTTAAAGACTTACCTACTGGCCCCTGTACCAGCTCCTCTCATAGTAAAGTCCATTACAGTGGATTAGCAAAGTCAATCCCAAAGGAAGGAGCCCATTGGTGCTTTGTTTTGTGTGTAGGGACTCTTCTCATGCTGCTGCAGAGGTTCGCTGTTAGTTTCAGCAGCATTAGTGCTTAAAAAAGACCTTTTAATGCCTTCTCCGTACTGCCCCGAGCTAATCACAGTTAGCCACGTCTGGCTGTTAGCGACTCTCCTGGATTTCTCAGTTAACAGTTATTACACAAAAAAAACTGCCTTGATGGCTTATTTGATGTATGTAAGTGTCGAAATAAGACCATGGGATGATTTTGCGTTGGAATTACACTTTAACAACAGTGGAGCTCTATGGCACAGATGAAGATATATCAGACTTACTATGTTTAAACATTTCTTACCACATTGCCGTGCGTTGGTTCGTTGTACTTGGTGGTGCAGAAGCGTGCCAGTCCCTCCCTGAACATGAATATCCTGAACGGGTCGCAGGAGGTCACCAGCACGTAGATACGCAAGTCAAACTTGTATCCGTCCATTATAAAAGGCTGCGGGGGATGGAAGGAAAAATGTTTAAACTTCAACCTGCGTGTGTTTTTGTGTGTGAATGTGTTGTTCAACATAACCCTCACCCTGGAGATGTAGACCTGGCAGATCATATGTTCTCCAGGTTGAATGTCTTTACTGGACTTGGTGATGATGATGCCTTTGCCTTGGCAACCGGTGTCCGGCTTACAGATATACGTCTTGCTTTTTTTGGCCCTGGTGTAAGCTTGAAAGTCACTGTAGCTGGAAAGTATAATCAGATAAGGAGTTGCGTTAAGACACAGTGAGGGAAACTAAATAAAAAACGATTTAAAGAGGGCATCATCACAGGGAAGAGTGCAAACTGACTCTGCAGGAAGGCACCACGTTCTGGGGAAGATGTTGTAGTCTTTGGGGAAAAGCTTGAGCATACGGTTCATGTTTCTTGCCAGTAAATCTTTGCGGCAGATCTCACTCATCCCTGGGAAATGGTTTATTTTCTGCAGAGACACGAGACACAAACACAAGTGTTTACCGGGGGAAGAGTTCTGCGGGCATGTGAGGATTTTTTAATGTGAGATATGACAAAATAAACGGATCCGTCTTCTTCATTCAGAGAGGAATCATTGGTGCTGAATACTTCCTGAGTTACCCAATTAGATTACAAATTGATTGCTTGAGCTGAAACGCCGCCGTGTGCCCTGAAAAAAAAAATGACTCAATCTCATATTCTCTGTGGAAATCTATACTTTTTATTATTTCATGGCATATTGAGCAGAAGGATTTAAATTACACGTGAGGCTATTACAATTTGGCAGAGCAGAGTGATCACTCCCCACCGATCCCTTCTCAGCTTCATTCACGCAATTGAATTCAGTTTAATTAGTCTTCTATCATGATGGCAGCACTGCGAGTGTGTGTTGGTGTTTGAGCGATTCAGTCTAATACCTGGTAACGCTTTATGTCCTTGACGCGGTCCAGAGACACAGAGCAGTCGGTCCAGAAAAGTGTCCAGTCGTCGACCTCCGTCCCCTCTCTGAGGCCGTATCTGCGAGCAGCACGTCGCACTGAGACAAAGAAACAGCAGGAAGTGTTTTTTACCGTGTTTGTGGAGCTACAGATTAACCACAACGGTGCAGAGTGCTGTAGATATCTGCACCAAATGACAGATTAATAGACATTTATGATTTAGTTATGCGAACGTACCACTTTCATATTTACAGTTGCTGATGTTGATCCACAGTCATCTGGAAGAGAAGAGACACAGAGAAGAGGGACAGACATCTGCTTTGCTGCGAGTGTCCCACAAATGCCCCGTTAGGCTCATCCAGCTTTCACCGAGTGATGAGGACAAGTGAGTGAGGAAACTTTAAGAGCCTCCAGGTAAAGTTACAAACTCATAAGTGTCAGGGTGCTCAGAGGTAATGTACCTGCAGTGGGACATAACTGTGAAAGTACAAAACGGAGGAGATCCTGCAGTAAAGTACCTCTTCTTGCATTTCTTCCTCTTCTTGTTGATGGGCGGCGGGGTGCGGGTGCAGGCTTCAGTTTGGCTTTCGCTGCCCTCTCCTTCTCCCTCTCCCTCTCCCTGCTGCTCGTATCCGTATGGGTCTTCACCTCTGTCTGGGCTGTCCACAGGTAGACCCATCCTGCATGTGCACAAACAAAAACAAATGCACTTGAGAAAATGCAAAAAAAAATAAAGAAAATCTTGCACACAAAACCCCAAACATGTCTCTTTTACATGGTGTGTTTTTAATGGGGTGTGCTGCACGAGCCTCACGATGAAATTCAATCAAAGGGCGCAGAGAACATGCTGTCGGAATCATGTTTCCGTTTCCATTTCTCTCATCAGGTGAGTGCTTTGGCCGTCGGCACGTTGTCGCACACCGACATTCAAGAGTTATTGTGGCAGGACGGATACAAACAGTGGATAATAGTGCAAGAGCAGTGAGGAGGGGATTAACTCTCAGGCCAACCAGAACTTTCATTTTAATGCTTTTCTCAAAACAACACCAAGAGTGGTCATAAAAGTAGCCTTTATAGGTCGGTTTTGGTTTAGATTAGCGTTTTTGTGATGTGTTTTGAGAAGCAACTTTCCTTTTTTTCCTCTTTCTTTAAACTTTGTTTGATTCTCAGAACACACACAGGCCTTTTTTTACATCATCAACCGCTTCAACAGCCGTCTGAAGAGTAGGGAGGCTCTTGTGATTGCCTTCTTCCTTGCCACTGATGAACAAGATGTTGTTTATTTCGCTGCGTCAGGTTAGCTTAAAACAGCACAACACGTGGCAGCTGTGGCGTTTTAGAAACTTGTGTCACTTTGAACACCCCTCATGCATCCTTTTTTATTCTTTTTCTGACACCTAGAATACTTGAGTGTCCGCTGTCTGAAAGCATTTCTAAAATGTGACCCAACCGAAGTGACTTGTCCCCTTCATCATCAGCGAAGTGCACATTCATCAGTAGGATAAACAAGAGTAATAGCGTGTCCCAAGTTATATTACTTATTCCACGCAGATTTAGTATGTAGTAACAAAATAAGATCTACTCAAACTGGAAGCAGAGTAAAAAAAGGTTAATTTTTGAGAGTGGTGTTGATGGACACTATTTCCCCACAATGCAATGCAAAAATGAAAAGCAGGAGCAGTTAACGGTTGGAAAAGCAAATAAATAAATTGTGGATGTTGTTGAAACAGCTCCAGAGAGATCTTGTAAAGCCAAAATAAGTAATAAATCCTAAGAAAGAATGGTTTGTTTCTATTTGTGAAATACCCAAAGTCAAAGTGTCACTTACTGTTAGTGGTTAAGTACGTTCACTTTGTTGTATACAGACTGATAAAACAATAAACTATGACGATTGGTGCAGTGAACTAATTAGAATATAGTGAATTGTTACGTTGTTTGTATTTAGGACACAGTTTAAGAGTCTACAGCCATGCTTTTGTGAGACTGCGCTTAACGCTAATGCGTACATGCTAACTTGGGGTACAGAATGAAAGTGTTGCTTTTCCATAAAATATATATTTAGTCTGAATTAACATTTTAAACATTTTTGAAGGGTTTGACAATGACTTTCTGTCCCGTTCTGGGCGTTGCTGGCTGCCAGGGTTGTCTGTTGTTGGGTGCAGCTACTGTAGGCTGGCACTGGGGGAAATGGAACCAGAGTCACTATAGGCTGAGCATTCACTCCATGGACTGAGAGAAAGGAGGGGAACGCCATTCAAACGCACGCCCACATGGCTACGCTTCTCCTTGATCACTTTCATCTTAACTTAGTTGGAACGGCTAAGGCTAACGCTAACGGCTAACGCTAACTGTCAGTCAAACTCCTCTAATCCTTGTTTTTATGCTGTGATTTTCTGGAGGGGACGGGTTCAAACAGGCTCAAACAGACTCCGGTCTCCTGGAGCTACTGGGCCGGGTCTGACCAACCTGGCAACCCCACTGCTGGACTTCTTTTTTGTTGTTCCAACTACGATGTTGAGACACTAGATGGTGGTGTTCTGCTCATTCTCCATATTCAACCTTTAACCTAATGACAACCCATTTAATGGTTGTTTATATATTCCAGTTTAGAGCAACTCACCGACACTACTGTTCATAGAGAGCTGCCTCCAATTTGACTAAAAATCTAAAGTTTATAGGAATAAACGTTCCTATAATTTAGTTCCACTTGTGTTTTCTTGTTCTGTTAATGTCCGTCTGCACGCTGACCCGAGCACAGCAGCCAGCGATGGTCACAGCAGCGTCTCAGCTGTTCGCCTCTGCCTCCTATCTGGTGTCTTGAAGGCGAGGTCAAGTTAATGCCTGGTAATGATCGTGACAGAGTACCCGGAGGGGGGCTGGTGGCGGCAAGGAGGGACATCCCAGGTACACGGTGGGAGGTTACGGTGCTAGGTAACAGTATTCTGATCCAATGATCTGGATAATCCTGGCCCCGGACTGTGAGCTTACACTGGGCCGAGTCGCCCCGCTGACCAGGAGGATACAGTTACAGCCCCGCAAAGGATTTCTCCAAGGTTCTCCCTCGGTGTGCAACAACAACAGGTACATCAATAAAACCTTTGTGTTTTAACCGTCCGCAACCGACAGCGACTTTGTTAACTGCTCAGTGTCGTTACAAAACATCCAACATGCAGGCAACACCTCCACACGCCATTCTAGCACTTTCTATTGTTTAATAAAAACTAACAAACTGCAGAACTAAACACGAAAACCACGAGTTGTTTGTCAAGAGAGGATCCACTTAGAGCCGGGCGATGAATCAATATCATCATTTATCGTCTTTCAGTGGAATCTCATCGGGATTAAATCATATCTCGAGATATCGTGGTACATCTAAATTGATAATAAGCAAAGACTAAATCAATTTCTGTCAGAAAATTTGATGTGAAATACGTTTAGTTTATCTTTAGTAGTTTAGAGCAGACAATAATATAACAACAGCCATTTAAGACATGTAGAAGCTGTCACTGACGGCTTAATTAATACAATGAAATGGAAGAAAAAAGACAAAACTTTAAATTCTCTATGAAAAAAACGTATCTTATTAGAATTGTAACTTAGTGTAGCACACATGTAAACACTCATACATAATGCAGCAACTACAACTATCTTAAGTATCAAATAAAAGTAAATAAATGTGCAAATTACACAAGTGTTTAAAAGCCAAAAGTCTCTTCTTAAGAATTCAAATTATGTCTGAAAACAGTCCAACAACACAAAAGGTGTTTCATTTGCAACGTGAAACAGAGAAGCAGCGCATCTTTTCACATTTGTGGGCAGCAGCACACAAAAGTTCTCTATTTTAGATGAATTAATATCATCAAAAATCATCAGGAGCTAATTTTCTGTGGATTAACGGATCGATTATTCAACCAGTTCTTTCACCAGGATTCGCAACCCATCTGGTTTATATATTTATATTTAGCTTAAACGAATGTAGCTTAACGCAACAACTCTGCAAAACAAATCCTCTCTCTGTGAAGGTTATAATGATCTGTTTTCACGAGGTGCTGAGTTAACTTTGTGGTCACTTTGGAGGCTGCAAAATGGTTTAATTGAATCTAATGTTTAGTCTGGCTTCAATAATATAAATGTAGTCTCTGCAGACTGCATACATTTAAGCTATTTGTATCTTATAAATGAGATACTGAGTACGGCTGAGTACTGTTTATTTGCGAAATATCTTTTACTCACCTGCACTGTAAGTCTACATTTGTGAAAAAGGAGTTGGAAGATGCTGCCCCCTCGTCCGTTTGTCTGCCTCCGCGCGTCTTTGGTGCACGGATCTTTCTTTCACGAGCCCTTTGAGATGCTGTCACACTCTTCAGTAGACAAACCAATGAGCCACATCTCCACTTAGCGCACCGTCTGCCTCTGGAGTCTATATAAAAAAAAGAAAGAAAAAGGAGAGTAGATTTGTATCATCACAAGGATGGCTCACTTCAGATTGACTTACACACTCAAGGAAGGATCTGGTGACCAATTAGAAACTGTGGGGACAAAACACCTGATCCCTCTGACATGATGGAGAGAAAATGAGCAGGAGACCTCAGCGGGGAGCAAGAGGAGACGGATAATCCCTGATATTTGTTCACTGAAATAGGAGAAGTGCTTTTCAACGCCTCCAGTTGTTAAATTTAAAATCTGTGCTGAAAAAGCGGCGTGGCGGTGTGTGTGTGTGTGTGTGTGTGTGTGTGTGTGTGTGTGTGTGTGTGTGGTGTTAGCAAACAGGCTGGACATCCATCTTGTTTGCCAAGTTGAAATGGAGAACCTCCAGTTGAAGCTTAGCCTTCCATCGAAGACATTAAAAATGGAGCACGGGCAGAAGGGGAATCGCCGCTCAGGGATGAATAGAAAGTCGACAAACAGGATGCACTATCTTGTGTTTCCCCCAGTTGTCACGACAATCGACCAGGTGTGCCCATCAGATAAAACAAGACTGGATAACGAGAATGCGTTGACGTAGCTACAACCAAGCGCTGACACTTAATTATCAATCAATCAGCATTAATCATCAGCTGACATCTGACACTCTTCCACACTCACTTATCTGTTTTCAATCTGGATGATGCTTCAAAGATCACCTGCTAAGCTTCCACTGATGTCAATGAAGGTATTTAAGTGTACAAACCTTTTGCGTGTGTGTGAGTGTGTGTGTAACATGGGCAACATGAGCTCTCATATAGTTACACAGCATGGCAATTATAATTTAATGTGACAGTGTGTGGTTTTTATTAAATAGAGGAATTAAATGCAGTTCATGTGCTCCTTTCTCTTGTGCATAAATAAATAGTGTCCCAGGTGTGTTGTTAAATAAGAAAGGCAATGACAACCTGGTTTTCATTTTCTAATTTCTAAAAAAACATGCTTAAACATGTTACGGACATATTATCTTGCCAAGAAACACAACAGCTCCATGCAAGGTGAGTTTTTCATCAGTAAGAGAAAATGCTTCACTCCATAGAGAACCGACAGTTCACCATCAAAGCCCCGTGGCTCACTGCTAAACAAAAAAAAAATGTTTTTAATATCACTCATGGTTTTCAAAGAGCGACCCCCCTGAGTGAAATGTACAATGGAGAATAATAAAAGGTAATCTAACTGTTTTCATAAAAGTCGCAGCAGGTGACCCAGAATATTGTCCTAACATCACGTTTTTTATCTCTACTAATTACCAGCCACAAGAGCAATGCTGGTGTTGTTTTCACTCTGTGAGTGTGTGAGTGTGTGGCATCGTGGCCAAATGTGGTCCTGGAGACACACACTGTAACGGGAACTACCACAAAGGCAGTTTTCAGGACTTTAAATGTGTGTCTGTGTGTGTGTTTATAGATTTTGAGTTAGTGTTTGCATCACAACTGAGGAGGAAATCGAAATCAAGGCCATGTTCAAAGATTGTTGTGGGCGGCGGATGAAGATGGTACGGGGTTAACGCAGCATTTAGTCTTGCACTTAAATCTGTGACCTCTGATTCTTTGACAATGGCACCAAAAACATTGAGAGGAGTCCATGGAGTGAATAGATATAATATATTTTTCCACTGTGGTATTTCTACTTTAGTAAATGACTTTATGTAAAAGCTCTGGATACTTCTACCACCATGCTTGTAAGTATGACTGTTATCGTAATGATTATAATATTTATAATGTTTATAATATTTATAATAATGTTTATAATATTTATAATTATGTTAAAAATATTTATAATATTAATAATGTTTATAATAATGTTAAAACATTTATAATAATGTTTAGAATATTTATAATGTTTATATTTATAATGTTTATGATATTTATAATGTTTATCTTTCTAATAATGTTAAGAATATTTATGATAATATTTATAATAATGTTTAGAATATTAATCATAATGTTTAGAATATTTATGCTTATAATAATGTTTATAATATTTATAATAATGTTAATTACAATGTGTTACATCTCGTCTTAATTAAACACTGAAGTTTAACGTTAGCTTAATTGTCTTTTTCGTTGAGACTATAAATAAAACGTAAAATGTAATAATTGTATATATTATTTATATTCATAAAACCTCTTAATAAACGAGTTTCAGTTCGTCAGTGTCTTAAGAAAATCAAGCTAAACCCAAACAGTCTGCGGATAAACCTCGGAAACTAGCAACATGCTGTAGCTAGCCTCATGCTAACAAGGTTTACCGTGCTGTTGCTATGGTAACGGAATGCTAACAGCCGCTAACAAGACACTTTAAATCAACTTAAAACGAACCAAACGTGACATTACCGTTAGTGTGTGAACAAGAGCGTCCTCTCGGTGCCGGTGAGGAACACTAACGGAGCAGTGTTGTGTAATGTTGTTGTTGTTGTTGTTGTTGTTGTGTTTACCGTCAGTGAAGACGTAATCTCCAAATGTAAACATGAATGAACTCACGCGCGCTCTGCCCGTTTTTAGATGGAACTTCCCCGGTCCAGCCTTCAGCCAATCACAAGGCGGGGGTGTGAGCGTTCTCTTCTCTGATTGGTTGTTGGCTCACCGATGAGAAAAGAAGCACCTACAATGATGAGCCTCAGGTGAACCTTGTATAGTTCAGTCATTTTAAGCCAAAATAGGGTCAAATTTGAACAAATTGCAACAAAAGCTAACTTAACTGATTTTGTATCCTCAACTTGTCCTGATTAAGAGGGAAAAAGACCCAGAAGAATCCCAAAAGGGGAAAGTTTCTTAAAAAGACCCAAATATACCCTATGCATTCAACTATTCATTATATTTTTCACCTGAAAGAAAGAAATAATCTTCAGATATCAGCATGGAAATAACTGAGTTGATTACTTACATCAAGATAACTAAATGTGGACCACTGAACGGGCCTACTGGGCACAGGCACATAAAGTCAGGGGCCCTGACTCATGAAGGCTGTGGCTTAAAAAAACACAAAATGATCCCAAAGAGGTGTTAAATGACCACAAGTATACACAAAACGACCAAAAATTACCACAAAGACACAAAAAAGGACTATAGGGATAAAAAAAAAATGACCACAAGGAGATGCTAAATGATTAAAAATAGACACAAAACAACCACATAGAGACAAAAAGTGATAACAAAGACACGCAAAAAGATTAAAAAGAGATTTATATTTAAAATGACCACAGAGAAACAAAACTACGACATAGAAATATAAAATGACTAAAAATAGATGCAAAACCACCACAAAAAGATGCAAAATGCCTAAATTAGATGCAAAACCACCACAAAAAAGATGCAAAATGACTAAAAATAGATGCAAAACCACCACAAAAAGATGCAAAATGATTAAAAATAGATACAAAACCACCACAAAAAAGATGCAAAATGACTAAAAATAGATGCAAAACCACCACAAAAAGATGCAAAATGACTAAAAATAGATGCAAAACCACCACAAAAAGATGCAAAATGCCTAAAAATAGATGCAAAACCACCACAAAAAGACTCAAAATGACTAAAAATAAATGCAAAACCACCACAAAACGATGCAAAATGACTAAAAATAGATGCAAAACCACCACAAAAAGACGCAAAATTACTAAAAATAGATGCAAAACCACCACAAAAAGATGCAAAATGACTAAGAATAGATGCAAAACATCAGAAAAAGATGCAAAGTGACTAAAAATAGATGCAAAACCACCACAAAAAGACGCAAAATGACTAAAAATAGATGCAGAACCACCACAGAAAGATGCAAAATGACTAAAAATAGATGCAAAACTTCCACAAAAAGATGCAAAATGCAAAAATCATATATAATTTCTCACCTCCTTATTGGACAAAGTTTCAGTCCCACGACAGGAAAGAGTTTGGCTCCCTCCTGTGTTTTTATGCCACACTGCAGAAGAGTTTGTACAGTTGGACTACATTTCCCACAATGCAGCACACGGTTCACCCCTAACTGCTGATGCATTCAGGGCCAAAAGGAAGAATCGCAGCAGTGACTTTGATTTGAGCGCACATGAACCTTTTTGTTGAGCAGTGGTTGTTTTTGCATGCTTGTATTTAAACTTTATTTTATTACTTTTATACTTTTCTTTTGAGTTATGTAATTATTATATGTAAGTATCCACGATGCCTTTTGGTCTAACTGACTAAATACTTGCGTTTAAGTCCATTTTATTTGTAGTCAATACAATTTCTTTTCATATGCATTTGAAAACGTCATAAAATACAAACGTACGTACAAAAATAATAGTTTAGGTCCATTTCATGTTAAAAAAAATAAAGAATAAAACACAATTAAGTGGATTAAAGGCAGCAGTCGCACTACTACAAAGTTGGAAAACCTGCAAAATATATAAATATTAACAAAGTGAAACTCCAAAATATAAACTATGCCAAAAACATAAACAATAATACATATATGTACTGTATATAAATATTAGATATAGATAAATAGAAAAGGCATTCCCTCAAAGAAGATTAAATGTGTTTCCTTCCTTTTTAAAATATTTTTATTAAATTCCCCTTGTTTTAACAAACATTCCCAGGGTGGAGCAAATATACATCACATGGTTGTGTTTTATAGGACAGACGAGGATTCTTTAAAACTATAAATAAATAAATAAAAACAGAAAACAAAAGTAGCATCCAGGGCATTATTTCCATTTGACGGTTACGATGAAAACAACCCCCACCCCCACACACACACACACACACACACACACACACACACACACACACACACACACACACACACACACACACACACACTCCAGATGAAATGGTTTTATTCAATGTTATAATTCTTTTAGGAAATCAAATTAGACGAGTTTGGATATTTGCCAAAAGAGTGCTTCTTTAAGTGCACGCAGTGTGGCGTGTGTGTGGTGGGGCGTCTACGAGCCTGGTGTACAAATATCCGAGGGTCACTTGAATGCAGCACAGCCGCAGGTTCGGACGCTGACGGTGCTGTGACAAGTGACGACCAACATGTAAGTTTATATGTTTACCCCAACGTTTATCAGAAAATCAGGTTTCTTCAGACTTCTATTCGTTTAAAAGAGTTTTTTAGAACCAAAGTAAACATTATATAACACTTCGGGTGCGGTCTGTGCGGCTGACTCACTTTCGGTTTCTTTATTATGAGGTTTTAACTGCACTTTAAAAGTTAAAAAGCAGATTAAATGTCATGTCGAGGGAGGGGAGTGTGGTTTGGTGTAAAGTGTGAGCGTGTTTTAGCGCTGGGGAAAGTGTTTTTGTGTTATTTATCGGTGCGTAAAAGGATTACGCACCAATATAAGTGAAGGAAAATCCGAATTTAAGTGCGTAATAACAACAACATGAAGAAGGAAGGAGGCTGTGAAAACACCGGAGCTGCTTCTGTCGCAACACACGCTGTCACCCCTCAGACTCGTGTTGTTTCATCATGTGTTTATGGCTGCAGCTCAACATGGAGGCAGCTGGCACCAAAGCGCGCACCTTCTCCCAGGTGGTGTTCACGGACACCCCTCACTCATACCCGCCGTCAACCCCCATCACCTGCTGCTTCACCCTCACCCCCACCTTCCAGCCGAGCCCCAGGGACTGGGTGGGCATCTTTAAGGTGGGGAAACCATATTTAAAAGTCAACTTATGTGTAAATATGGATGTGAGGTGCGTTAAAGGATAATGAACTTTTCTTCCAGGTGGGGTGGAGCACGACAAAGGATTATCAGACCTTTGTGTGGGTGGAGCCTTGTCTGGATGTGGACGGACTGGAAGAGTGTGCCAGAAGACAAGCTGTTTTTAAAGGTGAGATATAAGTTTCACTTTTGAGGCAGGGTGATATAAAAGCGCCCGGTCATGTTTGTAATGCACACTGGTGTTTCTGTCATGTGTAAACAGTTTGAATCTGTTTTTATGAGCTGCTGTGATCCTGAAGCATGTCTGATCCTCTGGCTCCGTGTTGTTGATATCTGATGCAGTCAAATCCTCTGTGCCAGAGATTTTTAAAGTAGGAGTCCAGCCAGGGGCATGGATGGACCACGGGACGGGCCTACTGGGCACAGGCCCATGAAGTCAGGGGGCCCTGACTCATGAAATGTGGCTTAAAAAAACACAAAACGATCCCAAAGAGATGTTAAATGAACACAAGTATACACAAAACGACCAAAAATGACCACACAGACAAAAAAAATGACTATATTGATAAAAAATGACAAGAAGGAGTTGCTAAATGACTAAATATAGACCACATAGACACGCCAAAAGATTAAAAATAGATTTATATTTAAAATGACCACAGAGAAACAAAACTACGACATAGAAATATAACATGACTAAAAATAGATGCAAAACCACCACAAAAAGATGCAAAATAACTAAAAATAGATGCAAAACCACCACAAAAAGATGCAAAATGACTAAAAATAGATGCAAAACCACCACAAAAGAAACACAAACTGATAAATACCTGAGGGCGGACGTTTTTTATGTATTAGCTGCAGTCTGAAGTTTGTCAAACAACAATATGAGATTATTTTGGGATCAAATAACATGATCGTTATCCCACAGGCATCCAGGAACTGAGCGAAACTAAGGAAGTAAAAGTTTTCAAGCTTCATCAGATTTAAGCTGTCTAATGTCCCGACAGGTTAACGCCTCTGCGTGGACCTCAACCGTTCATTTTTCTCCTCAGAGAGTTTCAATAAAGGCCCCAAAGAGATGAAAGTATCCAGTGTTTGAAAAAAGCAAATATTACAGAAGAGCTCACAAAAATGTTGAGTAACAGAAATAGATGTTTATTGTTTGTTTATCCCTTTAATTGTCTTGTGACCTGATTTGCCTTTGACTCATTAAATAAATATTATTTAAAAAAAGGCAGGGTTTGGATTTCTTCAATATAAACTGAATTTTATTTGGTTTTGGACAAAAAATAGATGCAAAACAACAACAAAAAGATGCAAAATGACTAAAAATAGATGCAAAACAACAACAAAAAGATGCAAAATGACTAAAAATAGATGCAAAAACACAACAAAAAGACGCAAAATTACTTAAAATAGATGCAAAACAGGTATATACGGTTTATACGGTAAACAACCTTTTTTTTCCTCATCTTCAAATGCATTCATGTAAAAGAGTGAAAAAACGAAGATTTCCTCGTTGTCCCGTCAGAATACTACCTGCCTAAAGACGAGATAGACTTCTACCAGTTCTGCTACGTCGACAGCTCCGGCCAAGTGCGAGGAGCCAGCACGCCGTTCTGCTTCAAGAACCCGGGGGAGCAAAGCATCGAGAGCAGCCCCGACGATGACGACCTCCTGGTTATCACAACGCAGGTATCCAACGCACATTAGAGCATTCTGGGGAGCAAACACACACGACTGGGTGGAGAATAAATGACTCATCAGGTAACTTTCCCCACTGATCTGTAGAGCTCTGTATAAATAATAATATAATTAATAAAGCGTCAAACTGACTGAATGTGTTTGGTTGAACCCAGGAGCAGGTGGAGCAGATCTGCCTGTGACTCATTAATTAAATATTATTTTAAAAAAGGCAGGATATTTCTGATTTCTTCATTATAAACAGAATATTATTTGGTTTTTGACTAAAAATAGATGTAAAACAATCACAAAAAGATGCAAAATGACTAAAAATAGATGCAAAACCACCACAAAAAGATGCAAAATGACTAAAAATAGATGCAAAACCACCACAAAAAGATGCAAAATGACTAAAAATAGATGCAAAACCACCACAAAAAGATGCAAAATGTCTAAAAATAGATGCAAAACCACCACAAAAAGATGCAAAATGACTAAAAATAGATGCAAAACCACCACAAAAAGATGCAAAACCACCACATAAAGATGCAAATTGACTAAAAATAGATGCAAATCCACCACAATAAGATGCAAAACAACTACAAAAAGATGCAAAATGACTAAAAATAGATACAAATCCACCACAATAAGATGCAAAACAACTACAAAGACGTACAAAACAACTAAAAATGGACTTAAAATGAGCACAAAGAGAAACAAAATGACTAAGAGTCGACTCTTTGAATCTGGATTTCTTGTTCCTACGTAGACAGAATGGGGGGCTCTTAAAAGTGACACAGTACTACATTATTTTATTATAAATAAAAATAAAGCTTCGCACTGACTGAATGTGTTTGGTTGAACCCAGGAGCAGGTGGAGCAGAGCGTGCGTGAGAAAGCCGAACTGCAGAAACAGTTGGATCAGACGAGAGCTGAAAACGAGACCTTAAAGAACCACGTACAGACGGAGCAGCGAGAAGCCGCCAGCCTCAAGGTCCGCGCACAGACACCACGCACGTGTCTGCTCGTTGTGCAACGCAGAGAAAGTGAACTTTGATAATTGACACAGTGGGGTTTATTTGTGTCTGCAGGGGCAGAACGAGCAGAAAGAGAGAGAGATGAGTGAACTGCAGAGAGAAATGGACGAAGTGAAGAAAGAAAACGAGCGTTTGAGGAGCGTCTCGCAGCAGCAGCAGAGAGAAATGGACGGCTTAAAGGTTTGTTTTTACGTTTCACTGTGAAATCAGAAGCTGCAGTGAGTTAAAGTGTGAACGCTAAAGTTGGTGTCACGACCAGGAGGAGATCCAAACGACGAAGCAGATGGAGAGACAACAACAACAACAACAACAACAACAACACGAGGCTGCAGAGCGGGAAAAACAGAGTCAGAGCCTGAATTCAGACGGAGCTTCGAGACAGAACGAGGTAAAATGATTTCATCTCTTTACGACACGCGCCTCTCCAACTAAGGCTGTACGTAAAGCCCATATTATTCATTATTATTTATTTATTTATTTATTTTTAACTTGTTTTATAAATATTATTATTTATGAATTAATTTATCTTTGAAGCTGTTTTTATTAGAGTTATTTTTTATTTATGAATGTATTTATTTTTAAGTTTTTATTTTTATTATTTATTTTTATTATTTTTTTTAAGTTGTTTTATTATTATTATTATTTCTTATTTCATCTTAAAGCTGTTTTTATTCTAATTATTTATTAATGAATGTATGTATTTCTATTATTTTTTATTTATTTATTAATACATTTATTTATAAATTATTATATTATTATTCATTCAATAATTTATTTATCTTTGAAGCTTTTTTATTATAACTATTATTGATTTATTTTATGAATGTATTTGTTTTTTTAGTTTATTATTATTATTATTTATGAATTAATTTATTTTTGAAGTTTTTTATTATAGTTATTATTTATTTATTTACTTATGCATTTATTTATTTTTGAGGTCACTTATTGTTATTTGTTTATTTATGATTTGTAGTTCTTGGTTATTTTATAATTATTATTCTTATAATAATTATTATTTTATCCCTAACAATGGTGTTTTATGACATTATGATTGTGGGAGGGGCGGGTTGATTCTTTAATCAAAAGGTTGTGCACCGACTGTGAAATATAAATATTAATATAATTCTTTAATATTTGATACATTCTTCTTTGTTAAACCTCGTTCAGAAATACGAGCGAGCTGTGATGAAGATCAACCAGCTGAAAGAGGAGCGTGAGGGGCTGCGAGGGAAGGTGCACGCTCAGACTGAGGCCGTTTCCACGTGAGTCAAGTCGCCGTCTGACCTTTAACTTGTCTGTTTACTTCTGTTCCTTCGCCTCAAACGATGTTTTTTTGTGTCTTTTAGGTTAAAATCAAAAGTCAAAGAACAAGAGAGGGAACTGCTCAAAATGAAAGACAGCGTTCAGCTCCTTCAGGTAAGTCTGCTCTGCAGGGCCACGTTTTAAAGGTAGCACACAGTCTGTATTCAGAAACTGTCTTTAAACGAGCCGTCGGGACTTCCTGTACAGTTGTGATGTCACAAATACTCTATATAAAGGTAGATAGCGACGCTACAGTGCTGTAACAGTCATTCCCCGGCTGCAATGACGGTGCAGAGACACAGAAAGACCCAGAGACACTGACCAATCAGAGCAGAAGGGGCTTTTTCAGGAGTAGGAGGTCTTAAAGAGACAGGTGCTAGAAAAAATTATTAGTTTTTTGAACATTAAAGCATGAAAACATGTTCTGTGAAACCTAAAATACAAGTGAATGAGCATTATCTGGGACATTTAAGTTAAATATTACCATGAAAAGACCAAAATCACCAAAATACTCGCATGCCCCTAAAGTTCGATGTCTCATCTCATCTCATCTTGAGCCTCTTATCCGGGGTCGGGTCGCGGGGGCAGCAGCTTAAGCAGGGGACCCCAAACTTCCCTTTCCCGGGCCACATTAACCAGCTCTAACTGGGGGATCCTGAGGCGTTCCCAGGCCAGTGTGGAGATATATTCCCTCCACCTGGTCCTGGGTCTTCCCCGAGGCCTCCTCCCAGCTGGAAGTTCGGATGTCAAACTTCAAAAACAGCTCAGATGTAGTTTATTATTCTCTTTCTAAAGGTTCAGTTGTTTCCTAAAACAGCTGCTCACTGTCGTTTTTATCAAACAACATGAGGAACTATTTTTAGCGGCGGATGAATCCACGTTTGGTGCTTTAGTGAGTTTTTGTGGCAGCAGGACGCTTTTTAAACACTGATGAAACTGTGACGGATTCACCGACGTGATCCAGGTCAGAAAAAGATCCTTTGGGTCCAGATCAGAACTTCAGATGTGTGTGTGTGTGTGTTTTACCTTCGTGCAGGTCGACCTCCAGAGCAGCGAGAAAGAGAAGGAGAGACTCTTTGCGGAGCTGCAACGGTCGCAGAGTCTCACGCACAACATGGACGCCGTGAAGAGAGAGAACCAGGAGTTATGTAGGAGGCTGTCGCAGCAGGAGACCCCGCAGGACTGTGCAGACGACGACCTAAGGGTGGGCGGGGGGAAAAACATCACATTTAAAAACAAGAGGCTGAAATTCTTAAATACACACAATGACACGCCTTCTCTTTATGCACAATGTCCTCTTCAGGCGCGGTGTCAGGATCTTGTCGGCCAGCTGCAGGACGCTCAGGTGAAACTGTCCGCGGAGAGGGAGGAGAGCAAAAACATCAAGAGACGCGCCGGGGCTCAGGAGAGGGAGCTGCAGGAGGTCAGGGAGCAGCTGGAGAAGATGGTCACATCCTCCGAGCAGACGCAACGGAAGAGCGGCAAACAAGAGGTGAACTCACAAAGCAGCTGCAGAAATCTACACTGTGGTTAGATTTATTATCGTGTGGGCTACGTTGAAGGGAATTCTCGAAGTGTGATTCTGTTGTAAAATCTTTTCCCTAACCCGACTCTCGCCAGATGAGTTTGGTTCATCCGCGCTTCCCTCATCCATCTGGGATCGCTCCATTAGGAAGTGATTTCAGGAGGCTGGGCCTTATCAAGTTCAGCCATCCGTGAGGAACTCGGAGTAGAGCCGCTGCTCCTTTGCGTTGAAAGGAGCCAGTTGAGGTGGTTCAGGATCATCTGGTAAGGATGAACCCTGGACGCCTCCCTAGGGAGGTGTTCCAGGCACGTCCAGCTGGGAGGAGGCCTCGGGGAAGACCCAGGACCAGGTGGAGAGATTAGATCTCCACACTGGCCTGGGAACGCCTCAGGATCCCCCAGTTAGAGCTGGTTAATGTGGCCCGGCAAAGGGAAGTTTGGGGTCCCCTGCTAAAGCTGCTGCCCACGTGACCCAACCCCGGATAAGAGGCTGAAGATGAGATGAGCCTTCAAAGCCTTCAGAGCCGTTCTCTGGTTCTGTTAAAGAAGAAAGATTCTCTAGATCGGACAACACGGATGAAACAGCAGCACCCATGTTGACGCCTGCTTCCACAGTGGTTTCTCTACTACGTCACATCTATAAAACCTCCTGATTGGCTCGACCACCTGAAATCACTTTCCTGTGGAGCGATCCCAGGTGGTTGAGTGGAGCTAGGCGGAACCAAAGTCATCGGGAGAGAGTCAGGTTACTTTTTTGGCACTTAAATGCATCAAATAAACCATCGAGACAGTTTTTTTTCGTGTAAAAAATCCTGGAGAGTGGCTAACAGCCGGGCCTGGCTAACAGTGATTAGCTCGGGGCAGTACAGTGAAGGCATTCAAAGGTCTTTTTTAACCACTAATGCTGCTGAAAATAACAGCAAACCTCTGCAGCAGCATGAGAAGAGTCCCTACACACAAAACAAAGTCAGTCATGACCTTCAGCACTGTTAATGGACCCCAGTATGCACAAATATGAAAATAACACATTAGTACTGCAGGAGAAAAGACCCAGACTCTAAAAACGGAGCTTGGTTTCCCTTCGTTGTTTCTCAGCTGCAGCTCAGAGAGGCACACGAAGCGATCGCAGACAAAGACGGCCTCATAGAAGAGAAGGACGGCGTGATCAAGCTGCTGAGACACGAGATGGAGGAGCTCGCCAGAGAAAACCAGGTACGTTCACGCAAACAAACACCGCCTTCAGGGTAGAGATGCACCGAACCCATACCCGGGTCGGATATCAGACGAATGAGGCCGATCCTTTCATCCAGGTATCGGATTTGATCGCAAAAAACTGGATCGGTGCATCTCTACTTCAGGGTCACTGTGTAATTTTAGACGCTCGTTTGTTTTAACTGGTTCATTCTGTCAGAGCCTGATGTGTGACATCGAGGGGCTGCGCAGAGTCAACGCCGAGCTCAGTGCAGCTCCACCCGCCGACCCGCCGCACGTGCAGCCTGACACCACCGCACCAGCCGCCGCCGCACCAGCAACCCACGACCGGGAACCGCAGGAGACGCCTGAACAGCCGGAGAACCTGTACGAGATCATAGGTGAGGAACAAGGTGGAGGTTATGTTACGGCCATCAGCTGCAGCTCTACACTAAACAATGAATAAAGGTTTTTATTCTATTATTAAGTTTAATTCAAAATCATGTACAGAATCATATTCATCATATCTGCTGTTTCATGCACAAGGTACACAACACATTTGGAGGTGTCTTTATCGGTGCACTCGAGTTGAAACGACACTTTTGAAAGGGTTAAACAGTTTTAACACTGTGACGGCTATTGTACCTTAATCACCAACGCTTCACTTAGCGTTGGTTTAGCAACGTTTGTCCCAGTCTACGATAATCGTTTTTAATTCATTGGTGTTTACTGATATGCCTGTCCTTGCAGGGAGCGCCGCAGAGGGAGAGGGAGAGGAAGAGGAAGAGGTGAGTCAAATCAGTTTAATATCACCTGTACCATCACTCACATGCAAAACATGTCCTCTATTGTGTCAGTATGTCACATAGACACACTTTCAGAGGCCAAAAACATCATTTGAGAGGCTAAAAACATTATTTGAGGGGCTGAAAACAGCATTTGAGGGGCTGAAACCAGCATTTGAGAGGCTGAAAACACTATTTGTGAGGTTAAAACATCATTTGAGAGGCTAAAAACATAATTTGAGAGGCTAAAACATTATTTGTGAGGCTAAAAACATAATTTGAGAGGCTAAAAACAGCATTTGCGGGGCTAAAAACATCATTTGAGAGGAGAAAAACATCATTTGAGAGGACAAAAACATAATATTAGGAGAGAAAAACAGCATTTGAGGGGAGAAAAACAGCATTTGTGAGGCTGAAAACATCATCATGACTTTAAACCAATCAGAACAAATGTTTCCTGATAAAACTAAATATAGTGTTTATCATTCATTAAAATCAAACTTAATGAACCTGCATTGAAACTAATCTAGGTTAAAAGAAGCTGGACTCTGCACTCCAAACCTCTCCGCATGCTCCCAACATCACCTCAGCTGTTTACTCTCCAAGGGGACTTCAACCCTAATCCTCGGCCTCTTCTGTTACCTCCTCTGTAACCTCTTCTGTCTCTATTTCTGCTCTGCAGCAGGCGCTGGTGTGCCGTCACTGCCAGGAGTGCTTCCCCTGCATAACCCGACACGAGCTGGAGCAGCACGAGCAGAGTCACCGCGTGTGCCCCTTCTGCACGATGATCTGCGACAACATGGAGCAGTCCGTGTTCGAGGATCACGTCTACAGCCACGAGCTGTGAGGGCGCGTGTGATCCCGGGGCGACACAGACGTCAGGTGGTCGCGTGTAAAAAGAAACATAGTTAGAGTTTTAACAGACTTTATATTACTGTTGGCCGTCGTCCAAAGCAAACGCGGTATACACTTTTTGTTTTCCAGCACCTAGTGTCCGTCGAGCAGAAAGAATCCGCGGAGGTGTTTCGTCACAGCGAACGCCGTGTCCTCGTTTATTTTGGTCTTCTTTAAAAAGTAAACACTCATTCTCAAATGGCTAAACAAAATAGTCTGAAGTCGTTTGCTGTATTTACGCATTAGGCAAGCGTTTACAAATGTCCTTTTTATTATTCAATTACTGGCAACAGGCCACACACACACACACACACGGGTTTCTGTCTTCCTCAGTGTGTTAGTGATTAAATTAACCTGTAAGGCTGCAGCTAAACCCAAAGATATTCAGTTATATGATATAAAGAGAAACACGGGACATCTGAGTAATAGAGAGGCTGAAACCAGCATTTGAGGGGATATAAACATCATTTGAGGGACTAAGAAAAGGATTTGAGACTGAAAACATCATTTGAGACTGAAACCAGAATTTAAGAGGCTAAAAACATCATTTGTGAGGCTTAAAATAGCATTTGAGGGACTAAAAACAGCATTTGTGAGGCTAAAAAATTAATTTGAGGGACTAAAAACATCATTTGTGAGGTTTGTTAATGTTTGTTTGCAACATCTGCAAAAAGCAAACATAAAATAGTTTGTGATTATTTTTCTGTTCCATCAACGCAGCGATTCATCGACTGATCCGTTGACCTCAACTTCCCCCTCAGTTTTCCCTGTTTGTGAAAACTATGGTGTGCTTTGGAAAACAATCAGCAGTAAAGTATATAAATAAATACATAATTTGCAGTAAAACATGCTTTAAAGATGGAAGGGTGCCTTCAGGTGGATGAAAGTATAATTTAAAATAAAGCCTGTCACATTTAAAACTGACTATTTCACCCACAGTTCTTAATTTGCATCATAGCTTTGCACTTTTTTCATGTCTCCATGGAGATTCTTGATCGACGATAACCACATTACGCTGATTTATGTTTATTTAACTGTTGATTTGTTGATTTAAAAGTGTGTATGACGAAGTGAAGTGTTGGAATGAGGAGGAGAAATGTAGAAAGTGAATGTATGTGAAGTTTAAGTGCACTTAAATGCTGATACAATAAAGACAAAAATCAAGTGGTGGAATGCAGTTTGTCGTCTTTAAAACTTTATACATGAAAAATGAAACGGTTACATGTTCTGTACATTGGCTCACAGCCGCCCGCACATCGTGACACGAGCAGCACGCCGCTGACGCTCATGTGAAGCGTCGTTTCTAATAACGTGAGCGGCTCGCTGCATAGAAGCTGCGTGCACTCGTGTCCAGAAAACAACCTCAGAGTTCACCCAGCAGGCACATTTTGTTACCAACACATCTCTGGAGCAGTCACCCCCCTCTTCCTCCTCCTCTACCTCCTCCTCCTCTCAAGGCGTCATCTGATTGGCCTCCTCCTCCTCCTCCTCCTCCTCCTCCCCCTCCTCCCCCTCCTCTTTCCTCCTCCTCCTCCTCCTCCTCCTCCTCCTCCTCCTCCTCCTCCTCCTCCTCCTCCTCCTCCTCCTCCTCCTCCTCCTCCTCCTCCTCCTCCTCCTCCTCCTCCTCCTTCACCTCTCAAGGCGTCATCTGATTGGCCTCCTCCGGCGTGATGTCACGGGAGCTGAGCTCAGAGAAGAGGGCGGGCAGCCAGTAATGTGCTTCTCCCGCTGCCTGAGAGTCCAACCAGGCCAGGCCTTCCTTCAGCAGGTGCTCCTGGAAACACGCAGAGTGGAGGTCAACGATGCTTCAGAGTTCATTTAACACCACTTAGACGGCAATTTAACACTAAATAATACATTTTTACGATCAGGTCGTCTTAAATCAGCTGATTTTCACTCACCAGGACGTGACAAGCTCGTTCCTTCTCCCATTTCAGACTCTCCGTGATCTCACTCACGGAGACGTAGCCCTTCTTCTACAGATGAACAAAGAAACAACAGATGAGCCATCTCTTCTTTTACATCTGTTGAAACCTGCTGCTACGTCCGTCTCTTTAAGTAACAGCTTGTTTGTCTGAACTTGTTTAACATTACAGACGGACCGCTGCAAAGCTTGTGATGTTTGTCAGCTGGTGATGACGGGGAGGGGAAAGCAGGAAGATGGAAAACAGTGACATCAAGTGATAGACTTTGGAACTTGCTTTACAGTTGTATTTTCCCAGTGTCTTTAATTCTAAATTTTATTGACTCATCTGACATGAGGAGTCTCTGACGCGCGGCCCTTTGCTGCATGTCTCCCTCTCTCTCGCTCACCCCATTTCCTGTCTGTCCGATATAGTAAAAGGCTTGACAACGGCCTAAAATAAATAAATAAATACATTTGTCACTGCGTCTTTACCTCGGCCAGCTGCAGAACTACAGTGTGGTCCATGTTCAGTTCCGCTGGGACCGACTGGACCAAGTAAGAACCACCGACAGGAATCATCCCGAAGCCGTTCCCCATCACCTTCAGTTTCTTTATGGCTCTCATCAAGTCGTCTCTGGGGAGGCACATATTCAATGAGTTTATTAATATACGACTTGAACATGAACATATGGG
This sequence comes from Echiichthys vipera, assembly GCF_963691815.1. NCBI lineage: Eukaryota > Metazoa > Chordata > Actinopteri > Perciformes > Trachinidae > Echiichthys > Echiichthys vipera. The sequence continues at coordinate 3,861,420 of NC_139843.1, read as the reverse complement.
CATTAAAAGATCCAAATATGATGTCTTGAATTTACTTACTGGCTCACATCCTGAGCGTATTTACCTCTTCCCTTCAGTACTCTGTGATGCAGTTCATCCAGAGTAATAAGCCCTGAAAGAAAATACACAAACAATATTAATCATGCAGGTGTTTATGACTGGAATTATGATACAGGGCTTTGTTTACATGCAGAACATCATACATGAGTGGAGTTGACTGCGTTGCAGAAATGTTTGTCCCCTCTGTTACCAGTCAAACACAATGATTACCACTTAGATTACAGATAAATTACAAACCTCCGTTTCTGTGTTTCAGGGCCAGGCACACTTCAACAATCTGTACACCGAGCTCATAATAGAAGTCACCGACGCCGAGCATCTCAGACCAGAAACCTTTGCCAGCTGTGGAATAAATAAGGAAAGTTATTTTCAACACACGATTGAAATGTCTCTGAGACTTTATGGAGTTTTGCAGATTATGTTCCAGATGTTTCTCACAGGCAAGTGGGTCAACTCCGATGGTGGCACACATCTCCTGAAACTGAACCCTGAACTGTGAGTTCTTTCGGATTTCTTGTTTGTGTTTGCTGGCGAACTCCTCCAGGTTCGACTTGAAGGTCTCCAACTGCTTCGACATCTGGAAGAAAAGCAAACAGGTGAGTAAATGCATGAACGAGGGAATATAAACAGATAAACTTCTGCGTACAAAATATATGGCACATGTGGATTTGTAACTGGAGGCCGGGACTGTACAAAAATATATATTTTAAACTGATTGTTTGTTTTTGATTTATAAATATGATAATTACCAAACAGGCAAATAAGTTTTACACAGCCGTCAATTGTTATTTTGTTAAATATGGACAGATAAAAACGAAACTTAGCAACTAAAATGTATATTTTTTTATTCAAAATACCAGCATTACTATATAATACTGCTAGGTGTCTTAATCTTTAATAGATCGTAATTCATTAGTTGAGTATGAAGTAGAACAAAACCCAAGAACTGAAGAAGTGCAATAACCCTCGACTTACTCTTGCACCTTTGTTATAGTATTACCTCATCGTGTATGTGTGTATATATTTATCTTGATTTTTATATTTTGCTATTTATATTTCCAATACTTGTAAGCTGCTAAACTGTATTTGTTGTCCTTAAAAAACAATGACAATAAAGATATATCTCAGCTCAACAAAATGTATTTATATAGCACATTTAAGTAAACAACCTTAGTTGCCCAAAGTGCAAACAGCAGCATAAATCATCAACGTTAACAACAAGAAAGGGCAATAAGAATAATTACTGAGATGAGGTAAAACAATTAAAACCTTTACTAAAAGATACAAATAACAGTTAAGGCTGTCAGAACAATTACTAAGATGAGGTAAAACAAATAAAAGTTATAATAAAAGATAAAAAATAACAGGTCAGGGTGTAATAACAATAACTAGGAGAAGGTAAAAGAAATAAAAGCTATAATAAAAGATAAAAAATAACATGTCAGGGTGAGTGAAGGCCAATGAGAAAAGGTGAAAAAGTGATTTAAAATGCTCCGGTTTCTATCTAAAATGTAAATAATCACGTACATCACTTACTTGTAAAGTACTTGAGTAAATGTATTTAATTACATGGCAACCGTGGAAACACGTTTATATTTAATGAAGAAGTGTTTTTTTTAAATAAAATAAATAAAACAAAAAAGACTCACTTGGACAATTTGATCCTCTGCCAGAACAGTTCCTCTTTCTTTATATTTTGCCTAAACAGAGAAATAAAAAATCATAAGTTAGATTTGAGAGTGTTTGTTCAAATAAAGAAGTTAATGTAAGAACAAAATATTAATAATAATAAACTTTAAATGACCTCTGCCAGCTTCTTTTTGGCGATAGCTCCCGCACCAACTCCTCTGCGATGCATCCTGCTGAAGTTTAATTAAAAATATAAACTACAAAACTACAAAAAACAGTCAGTTACGTTTATTTAACATTTATATTTATCTGGTTAGAGCTAAGCTAGCGTTAGCTGCGAGTATATTTCTTGTTTTTGTCACTTAATCTCACACTTAAACGCATTAATACGCACTTATTTAATAACGTTAGCGTTTACATAAGCAGTCCGCTATTAAAGCTAACAAAAACAGGTGAAAAATGTACTTTTTAGGAGATAAATGCGGTTTAATTTGATGTATAAATCCACTTTAGTTCAACTGTTTCCATTTTGAGTGACAGGAAGTGAAGTACTTCCTCGTCGGTGACGTCAGTAAAGCCTGTCACAGCGCCCCCTGGTGATGTGGCGAATACAGCAGGCCAGTGTGGGAACTACACCTGCAGAATAACAATACGAAGTGATAATGCACAGGTAAATGCACTGGCATGCACAGGGGTCCAATCGTTGAAAAACGTGTGCAAAGGTGCCCTCTAGTGCTAAAACATGTGCTAAAGTGTCTAATAAGAGCCAAAATGTGTGCTAAATTCCCATCCTGGAGCCAAAACGTGTGCTAGAGTAACCTCTAGTGCTAAAACATGTGCTAAAGGGTCCTCTGGGAGCCAAACCGCGGGTTAAAGTGCCCTCTTGTTGGAGCCAAAACGTGAGCTAAAGTGCGCTCTTTGAGTGAAAACGTGTGCAAAAGTGTCCTTTTGGAGCCGAAACATTTGCTAAAGGGCCCTCTAGGAGCCAAACCGCAGGTTAAAGTGCTCTCTTGGAGCCAAAATGTGTGCTAAAGTGCCCAAACCGCGTGTCAATGTGCCCTCTAGAAGCCAAAATACGTGCTAAAGTGCCATCTAGAGGCCAAAACATGTGCTAAAGTGCTCTGTCGGAGCCAAAACGTGTGCTAAGGTGTCCTATATGAGCCAAAACGTGTGCTACAGTTCCCTTGAGGAGCCAAATCTTGTTAAAGTTCCCTCTAGAAGCCAAAACATGTGCTAAAGTGTCCTCTAGGAGCCAAAACGTGGGCTAAAGTGCCCTCTAGGAGCATGAACATGTGCTAAAGTGCCCTCTTGGAGCCATAATATAAAAGTGCAGAAGACTTTTATTTTTGATATTTTAAGTACATTTGATGATACTTATGTACTTTAACTTAAGTAACATTTTGAAAATGAGAACTTTTACTTGTAAAAGATCATTTTTCTACTTAAATAAAGGATCTTACTTTATAATTCTGCTCCACTGTATATGAGAGGTGGGATGTAACTAAGTACATTTAATCAAGTACTTAAATACACTTTGAGTTGGTTTTTGATTATTTTAATGATTACTGTTTATCCAGTTAAATATCAGAATACAACTTAATTATAATGATAATACATTTTATTCATATAAGTGGTTTTTTTTTTCATAAAACTCAATATTAGAAGCAAGAAACCACCAGTAACAAGTAAACAAATCAAAGTAATAATGCAGGCAGCTGTGTTCAATTATAATTTCAGTGTTTATATAAAGAGCTGCTGCATCACTTACAAGTCAGTGTAAATATGTGTAGTTTCTTTTTGATAAGATAAGCTTCAGTCAAACATCCTGATACTGAACATTTACGCCCTCGTTTTACGTCTTTATCTAACAAACCATTAGTTCTTCATACGCCGCTAATGTGCCACTTTTTCATTAGTTTAATGGTGCGTGCGTCTTCTCCTGTAAAGGTTTTTAACTCTTTGGAAATCCATTCCCTCTCTCTGTATTTATCACGGCGCTGCTTATCGCTCATCGCTTGTCACCTGTGTTTCATTAATGCTTTAATGTGCCGTAACTAAAATGTTTTTCCAGCTCCCTTTCCTCCTACGACACGTTTGCCTCTGAGAAAACTGTATAAAAGCTCATTTTCTGAAGGCAGTCCTCCAGGGAAGGCACTTTCTTATTGCATGATTTTAAGACATCTCAATTTAAAGGTAAGAAAATGCACTTAAAAATGACTTTAATGTGGTTGTTCGCACTTGATTTAAGCTTAAAGTTTAGTCCAAATGCTCTTAGACTGCTGCATTTGGGCATTTTTTATTATCAGATCTCATTTAATGAAACATTTCTGCTTCAAGGTCATGATGAAGGTCGTGCTGTTGGAGGTTTTGGTCGTCTGGCTGCTCGGAGCGCTGCACGCAGACACAGAAGCTCGGCCTGAACTCACAGGGTTAGTCTCACTACACTTCCCCAGAGTTTTAGCTTCTCAAATCTGTTTAATATATGAAGATGTCACATTTTAGCACCTAAACAAACCATTACAGCTTCTTATTTATTCATTGAGAAAGAAATCCTTTTGCGTTGGGTTGTAATTCAAGTGTTCTGAGAGAACTCTAGGCATCTGCACCTCCTCTCAGTTGTGTTTTCAGGCTTTAGAAAATCTAGTCCGTGACGGGAGACGTTGGCCAACAGGTTATTTCAGAGACAAACAGCGAGAGAAAGTGTTCCTATTGGCTGCTCTGTGAATGCAGATGTACGTTGTTACGAAAGTCTGATTCAACGATGGAAAATCCTGCAGAAAAAGTTGCTATTTCAGCTTCTGCAGCAAATTATGGAAGATGATTCTCAAAAAGAGTCAACAAAAAGAGTCAGAAAGAATTAGAAAGAGTCAAAAGAGGCAGAAAGAGTTAAAAAGAGTCAAAAAAGAATAAAAAAGAGTCGAAGAGAGTCAGAGAGAGTCAAAAGGAGTCAACAAAATGAGGCAAAAGAGTCAGAAAGAGACAGAAAGAGTGGAGACTTCAGGAGCTGCAGCTCTGCTCATTTGTGGTTTTGTGTCTGTGTCATTTGTGGTTTTGCATCTGTGTCATTTGTGGTTTTGTATCTGTGTCATTTGTGGTTTTGCATCTGTGTCATTTGTGGTTTTGCATCTGTGTCATTTGTGGTTTTGTATCTGTGTCATTTGTGGTTTTGCATCTGTGTCATTTGTGGTTTTGCATCTGTCTCATTTGTGGTTCTGCGTCCGTGTCTGTGCCAAGCCTCGGTGAGGATGAGCAGCAGGTGAGCAGAAGATACGCCGAGTCGACCATCGCCAGCGAAATCAGCAAAATCATGGACTCCATGGTGCAGAAGAACTTTGTGGACTTCCTGCTCAACCACAGGGAGAGACGAAGCGAGACGTGAGTCACTGAGAGTTTGAGCAGATTTCAAGAAAACCGCAGATTTAGACTCTCTCTCTCTCTCTCTCTCTCTCTCTCTCTCTCTCTCTCTCTCTCTCTCTCTTTCTCTCTCTCTCTCTCTCTTTCTCTCTCTTTCTCTCTCTCAGGCCTTCAGATCCAGAGGAGCGTCTGCACGGTGCGCTGCTGGGGCTGCACCAGAAGCAGAAGGGAAACCTCTAGGTGTGTTTTCCCTTTTGTTCTTTGGATATAAACGGATCTGCGTGGCTGCGTTTAACATCCTGCCTCACTTCCTGTTCCTCCAGGTCCAACAGGAGCAGAGGTGTTGTCTCCTCTTCTCCTCTTCACCGACTCGTGCGTAATCTTGTGTGTCGGGAATATTTGCTTCATGTTTGATCAGAAAAATCATCAGACAGAAAAATAAAGTGATTTGAGACAAAGTTGCATCATGTTTTCACTCTCAGAAAGAGCAAATAAAGGAAATACTGATCAATAATGGACAGTTACTTTTGTTTATTTATTTATAAATGTTGTTGTTTTACATCCTGAACCCTGAAAGACACGTAAACTTTCCCCTGAAGTGGTTTTAAAGTTCATTTCCACACGGTTTGACTTGATAATGTTTATTTGGGGCATTTTTGCTTGTTTTTTTATTATTATTATTATTTTAGCAGCTGCAAAATTACATTAAAACTGAATAATCGTTTATCTTTTACATTACCTTTTATGCAAAAGTCAACAAGTAAAAGAAAATATAATAAAACAGAAATATTGGACTAAAGTAAAGTAAACAATACCTGAAACGTGCTTTAGTACAGCAATAAATAATAATAGATAAGTAAAATAAAATAATAATAGATGAATCATTTAATAAGATAGTAAGTTTGTGACTCAAGTAAAACAAAATATAATAAAATAGAAAGATTATGCCACTAAAATAAAGTATACAATACCTCAAATTCAAGTAATAGAGAAGTAAAATTAAAAAAGTTAATGAATAAAATATAATATAATAATAAGATAGTAAGATTGTGACTCAAGTAAAACAAAAATATAATAAAATACAAAGATTGTAGCACTAAAATAAAGTCTACAATACTTTACATTTGTACTTTAGTACAGCAATAGATAATAATAGATAAGTAAAATAAAATAATAATAGATAAATAATTTAATAAGATAGTAAGTTTGAGACTCAAGTAAAGCAAAATATAATAAAATAGAAAGATTATGCCACTAAAATAAAGTATACAATACCTCAATTTCAAATAATAGAGAAGTAAAATTAAAAAAGTTAATGAATAAAATATAATATAATATAATAAGATAGTAAGATTGTGACTCAAGTAAAACAAAAATATAATAAAATAGAAAGATTGTAGCACTAAAATAAAGTCTACAATATCTCAAATTCAAGTAATAGAGAAGTAAAATAAAAAAAGTTAATAAATATAATATAATATAATAAGATAGTAAGATTGTGACTCAAGTAAAACAAAAATATAATAAAATATAAAGATTGTAGCACTAAAATAAAGTCTACAATATCTCAAATTAAAATAATAGAGAAGTAACATTTAAAAAAGTTAATGAATATAATATAATATAATAATAAGATAGTAAGATTGTGACTCAAGTAAAACAAAAATATAATAAAATATAAAGATTGTAGCACTAAAATAAAGTCTACAATACCTCAAATTTGTACTTTATCACAGCAGTTGAGTAAATGTATGCCTACCACTGTCCCTAACATGACCACAGTGACATAATTACATAATAATAATAATAATAATAATAATAATAATAATAATAATAATAGTAATAATAGTAATAATAATAATAATAATAATAGTTTGTTGCTGTTTTCATCCAAACCTTCAAAACACTAGAAATGGCCATCCAACCCTTGGCGCATGCGCAGTCGTGGGCGCTTTAAATTAGTGTTGAGAGGGAACATGAAGGAAGTCCGCAGGTGGACCTGAACAGCGGTCGAGGTGAGCTCAATAACACAACACACACGACAAACACACGTCAACAAACACACTCCTGCCCGAGAAGGAGTCTTTAACAACGCGGTCGTTATAGTCGCTTCGCTCTGTGCTCTTTATTTATATATTTTATCGGTTAAACTAGCCGGAGCTAACGTTAGCTGCTAACGTTAGCTTAGCATAGCTGTTATTGTTTTTCGCGAGAGCCAAAATGGAGGCGCAGGCTGCAGCCAGTGTCCTCCTTCACAGCCACTCCCGAGTCCCCGCATTTTACTCTGTTCTGACTCAGTAGTGAGTTTAAATCCGATTAACGGGACTAGTTTGTGTCTGAATGAGTGTTTGTGCCGCGGTGCTAATGTTAGCTTAGCCTCGGTTTATAGGAAAAGGAGTAAAAGGCTCAGTGTCGCTGCTTTGGTTTAGTCCAAGTGTGAACAGTTAGTGTTATGGCAAGCGGTTTACACTTTACTCCTCTCTGTAATTACATTTTAGACATTTATAAAAGCATTTAAAATAGCGCTCTTACTCTTAAAAATGACAGTTAAAGATACCCACAGTGACATTCTTCCTCTCGTTTCACATATCCACAACAATGACGTCACTTTTGACATTCATGTGTATTGGGGCTTTTCACTTCTAGATATCCACACTTACATTTTACATATCTGTAATTTACTAGGAAAAAGGGCACTTTTACGTATCGGTAATGACATTTTTTACTTGTTAGAATGTATTTTTAGGGAGTCAAAATTACACTAAGCATATCTGAAATTCAAATTATGACTACTCGAGTCAGTTTAATTTTATTTATAGTGCCAAATCATAACAAAGGGTATCTCTGGACACTTTGCAGAGTAGGTGTAGACCACACTCTATGACTTATTTATGATTTTCTTAGACCCAACATACGGTGGCAAAGAAAACCTTCCCTATAACAGTCTGTCAGACCCAGCTTTTGTCATTACCGATGCATACAGGTGCAGTTTTCCTAGTAAGAATTACATTACAGCTATCTAAAATGTAAGTGTTGGTATCTAGAACTGAAAGCCCCAATACACGTGAATGGTAAAAGTGACGTCATTGTTGTGGATATCTGAAATGTGAGTTCGTCCTTAGTAAGAATTACATTAAAGATATCCAGAATGTTCTTTATAGATATCTAAATTATAATTGTGCTTATCTAGAACTGAAAGCTCAATGCACATGGAAAGCAAAAAGTGACGTGATTAGTACTAGTAGGAATTTCATTGTGCATTTATGATACATTGATATTATCGGACGATATTTGCGTTTTTTTCGGTTTATCGCATCTGCCGTTGCGGGCTGCTGCGGTCGTCGATAGTTTTTTTCTGTCATTATTTACAGACAGGCGTCCACATGCAGCTCTGTTTTGCTGGTGACGCCTTTTTAATTTCAATAAATTATCCTTTTTTTAAAAAGAAATTACGACTCATCACATTTGTTATCATCATTGTCTAATTTTTATGATTTTTATCGAAAGTCCCTATCGGCATTGACCCTAAAAAATCCATATCGGTGTAAGCCTATTGTGGATATGGGAAATGCTCTTTTGACCAGAAAGGACTGAATTACAGATATCTGCAACACATCCTGTCTAGTTCTTTAATGTTAAAATCACTTGCCATAGTTAGTGTATATATTTTACAACACTATAGAGACAATACGCCTCCAGTTAAACAGACAACAGTAATAAAACTTGTGTCTTGTGTAATAAAACTTGTGTCTTTGTCTCTGTTTTGCAGGACAGCAGCACTCATGGGAGGTGTCTGTGGTTGAGGCGCTGCAGGATGAACAGCCGTTGTTGTGTTCGCCATGACTCTGAGGTCCACATTGTTTCCACACACAGGATTCAAGCAGGACGCCGACACCGGTGACTTTGACAAGACACATTTCGGGGCCGCCACCGCGAGAGCCGTGAGCCTCAAGGGGGAGTCCCGCGACTTCCTTTTAGATGTTAAAAACGCACACGGGGGCGAGATCCCGAGCAAATCAAAGGACTTAGACCAGAATTACATGAGCAGCAAAGTTTCCCTCGCAGCCACAGTTGCAGAAGTAGTTCAAGGAGACAATAACACTGTGGGGGTATTGTCCCCTGTCAGACAAATGGGGGGTGAGGGAACCCCAGTGAAAGGTAAACCCCTCTCTGCTGACAACATGGATAACCCTCAGATGGCTCTGAACAATAACCCCAAGGATGCTGGTGCGGATGACAGTGTGAAGGGGGTCGTCCCTGAAGTCGTTGGCACTGCATCCATTGAACTCTCCTCTGAGGGCAAGTGGAGGAACATCAGGAAGACCCCTGCAAATCCCCACACACAGGCCAACTGCCTCCGTCAGATTCTCCTCCTCCAACTGGACCTCATCGAACAACAGCAACAACAGCTGCAGTCCAAGGACAAGGAGATCGATGACCTCAAAGCAGAAAAGGATACAGTATGTAGAAGTATTTAACCAACCAGTATTGGTCTGTTGCATAATGTTGATTTTAAAAGCATTTAAAGTTTTTGCCCGGGTCTTTTTTCTTTTTTTTGCAGCTGCTTGCGCGTATTGAACGCATGGAGCGCCGTCTGCAGCTCACAAAGAAGGACCCACCGCGTGACAAGCGCCTTTTCCAGCCCCTGGAGCCATGGACCCCTGACAAAGAGGACATGTGGGATATGGACGCAGAGGAGAGTCCGCGGCCCAAGACAGCCGCTCCGCTCCCCTTTAGCCGGGGAGGCAAAGGTCAAAAGAGGTAAAGTTAATAGCAGACAGCGCTAAGCTTCTCTTATGTGACTTATATTTAATGAAACCACAGTAATGCAAGTAGAAAAGGACACTTTACAGTTCATTAATATGATGTAATCTAACCCGTTCTTAGGGTCATATGTTAGTCAGCCCGGCAACAAGCGATCACTGGTATATTCATCCAGCAGTTCACTACACTAATGAATAACGAAAACAACGTCACAAAACGGAAAAATTCGACCATACACCTTTTTTGAATTCAAGTTTCCCTCTTTCTTCGAACTCATTAGCTTAATTAATTTGTTAACGTACCAAAACACACTTCATTCAGGCTGGACAGAGACAAACCCGTATTAGTTTGTCTTTCCACTGTTCAAACAATCACCAACTCTGGTTTAATCCAAATAAATCCTTAATTCACAGAGTAAGATGTGAAATTATGCAGGCTTCCTTATTCCATTTCTTTATTTGTGCAAATTTCTAAAGATATATAGTTCTTGAATAAAAAGTCTTGTGATATTGTAGTAACTAATCCTTCTCTTTGCACACGCGCACACAGGAAATCTTGCTTTGGAGACGGGAAGGTCCAGAAATCGCGGGGGAAAACCGCCAAACTCCAGCCCCCGAAGCCTGAGATCCAGCCAGGCTCTCCCAGTCAAAGAGAGCTGCGCATTAAGGAAACCCCAGAGAAAATCGTTCCCATGAGGTCGGTGGTCGAGAGGGAGATCACGCTCCCGTTCAAAGAGGAGCCGCAGCTGAGCTGTCAGATCGAAGACCTGCCCTTCATGTCTACTACAGAGATGTACCTCTGCTGCTGGAACCAACCTCCTCTGTCTCCTCTACGGGAGACTTCCCCTAAAAAGGAAGAAGAGGTGGCCAGTGAGTGGACTTCTCATGTAGTACATGATATGCTGATTGTTTGTAAGCGTGACCTATATCCATCTTTAATCACTATATCCATCCAATGATCCAACCCCGTTATCTCAGAGTAACTTCTTGTCCCTCCTTCTTTCTTCGTCCCAGTTCCGTCCTGGAGGGAGAAGCACATAGAGCCTTTGGAAGAGGAAGAGTCCTGTAACCCCGCGGAGGTGAGACACATGATAATACTTCTGCCGCTGGAGTTTAAAAATGAACTCACATGTAATACAAAAAAATTGATAACCATTGAGCCAGTATATAACGATGACTTACGGTACAACAACTACTACTACGACAACAACAACAACATATACTACTACTACTACTACTAGAACAAAACAACAACAACAACTACTACTACTACTACTACTAGAACAAAACAACAACAACAACTACTACTACTACTACTACTACTACTACTACAACAACTACTACAACAACTACTACTCATACTTCTACAACAAAACAACTACTACTACTACTACTACAACAACTACTACTCATACTTCTACAACAAAACAACTACTACTACTACTACTACAACAACTACTACTCATACTTCTACAACAAAACAACTACTACTACTACTACTACAACAACTACTACTCATACTTCTACAACAAAACAACTACTACTACTACTACTCATACTTCTACAACAAAACAACTACTACTACTACTACTACTACTACTACTATTATAACAACAATTTCTACTACAACAAAACAACAACAACTACTACTACTACTACTACTACAACAACAAAACAACACCAACAACTACTACTACAACAACAACTGCTACTACTACTATAAAAACAACTACTACTATAAAAACAACTACTACTACTACTACTACAACATCAACAACTACTACTTCTACAACAAAACAACAACTACTACTACTACTACAACAACAACAACAACAACAACAACAACTACTACTACTACTACTACTACTACTACTACAACAACTACTACTTCTACAACAAAACAACAACTACTACTACTAGAACAAAACAACAACAACTACTACTACTACTACTTAGAGTGTGGTCTATACCTAGTCTGTAAAGTGTCCTGAGATAAGTTTTTTTATGATCTGGCACTATAAATAAAATTGGATTGAACGAAATGATAAATGATCAAATCAGTCCGTTGTTACACGATGTCTGGGCCGATTACATGACCCGCTGCCCCTGCTGTCATCTGGCTTTCATTTAAAAATAGAATTAAGGCTGCGTTCAAACTGCAGGTCTTAATGCACAATTCCGATTTATTGCTCAAATCTGAGTTTTTGTTTGGCCTTTCACATTACGTCTTTAAATGTGGCCGGTCTATGGATCGCTGTGTGAACACCTCACACTCCTGAAGTTACCCACATGAACGGTTGATCATTAATGACATCACGCCACAAAGATGTTTACGGAAGCGAACATGGCAACGGCAACCATTGTTGTAGGACTTTATGGCCCCGTACAGACATTTCTCTCGAAATGCTATGGAAAACGGATCGGTTACAATAAAATGTCCTCACTCTGCTCATGAATCACGTGTGTGACTTTGTCTCCCCATCAAGCTGATGGACGACAGCGTGTTCCTGAAACGCCACTTGAAGCTGGAGTTGGATGAGAAGAGGAGAAAAAGGTACCAAACACTTGACTTAAGATATTTGAATACATACGTTTCTTTAGTTTTGACCAGAGATCGACTGAAACTGTTGATTAAAGTGTGTACTGAGCAGGAAAATCGACTGTTTTTAAACAAATATTAACAACTAGAACATCAATTTACATGAAATGATTTAGATAAATCACCATGTTAATAACACAAACAAGAAATATAGATTAAAGATGAGAAAATAAACATAAAACTCTTTAGGTCTGAACTATGACAGTGACAGATGCTATGATAGAAAGCTGGTCACGTATGCTTCACTGTAATATACGTTTAAGTGGGGGAAAGCCCGGAGTTTGATCATTAAATACAATATTATAGTTAAAATAGCACAAAAGACTAATTCAACCTTTAGTATTATCTAAGTAAGCCGCTGGTTCAGGACCCGGACAGCCTGAGGAAAGAAATTCCTCCTGTAAACACAGAAAAGGAAACACAGGATGGTTGAGATTTAGTGTTTAGTGAAGGACTGATTGAATTTGTGGAGTAATGAAGTTCCCAGACGTCTGTTTAGTCTTTAAGCTACAAATAATCAAGAGTTTCTTCCAACAATAAAGGAGATTTATTGTTTAGTCCTGCTGCCGTTTTGACTGACCTTCCGTGTTTTCAGGTGGGACATCCAGCGAATCAGAGAGCAGCGCATGTTCCAGCGTTTGCAGCAGCGCATGAACAGAAAGAAGGTCGTCGTGGAGACCGAACCTGAGCTCTTATCCTTCTACCCCGACACTGACGACGGTACGTCTGCGCGGCTTTATTCACAATTAAACCGCAGTTCAGCAGCATTTGCGGCATGTTTTTCTAATTGGATTCTTATTTTTCCTCCAGTTGAAACTTTAGTGATCACTCCCTTCCTACCCGTGGTGGCGTTTGGACGACCGCTGCCAAAACTCTCACAACAGTAAGTGTGTTTGTCTTAAATTCTGCTTTGTGACATTTTAACTGTTTTTACCTCATGGCATCATTCCTCTGGTGATTCTGCACGGCAGGACGTTTCCAAGTGTTTCCAAAAATGGTTAAAAAGTGAAAAAACAAATGAACCGGTGAAAGAAAGACGAGAGAATGGAAGGAAGAAACACGCAAAACCTTTTTTACAGATTAGTCATTTAAACGTTTTACTGAGCCTCGATTGTTTAGGAAACAAAAACTTTATTAAACAGTATTAAAATAATAAACTTCAGACATCAGGAGAATCAGGAGAACAGATGTTTTTCCGTGTCAGACGTGTTCTCTCGAACTGGAGAAACCGGCGCTGGGTAGATCGTGCAGGAGGCAGGACATGACGCAGGACATGACGCAGGTTACACCGCGGTCACGTAGCCCGTTCGTCTCCCCGAGCTATTCCTTGAATTTGTCTGATGAGTTTGGCGCCCGCACTTGCCACAGACGTTGCCAAATCTCATTGTCTCTCTGTTCTGTTAGACGTTCATGTTGGCGTCTTTGTGTAAATCGACCTCGGATGTTTGTTTGCCTCCCCTTTCACTCGAACCGCAACATGAAACGTCATCAACACGCCCACCCGCTCACGGTGAATGCTCCGGACAATGAGCTGCTCTATTCATACGTCAGTCGGACATTTAACAGACTTTGTACTTCAACTGATTGATAAACGTGTACGTACGGGTGCTGGAAATCCTTGAAAACACTTGCATTTAAGCGCGGTGTTTACGAGGTTTGACTAAAGTTCTTGGATTTTTAACAAAGTGCTTTAATGGTTCTGTTATACGGTGATGGCGTATATGATAGAACACAGAAAAGACGAGCGACTGAAAATAACATTTTCTGACATTTTTGCATCAAAAATAACTATCTGATTCTCAGATGATCAGAATATTTGGTGATTATATTTATGTGGAGTTGGTTTTCTTTTCATTTGTCGTTCACTGTCTCCAAACATCATGTTGGTTGTTTAAAGGACAATAACCTCTAATTTGATGTGACGAACAAGTGCAATAATAAATCTACTGAACATTGAGGATTGTTCTGCACACAAATACGTAGTTTACCACGTTTTTATGGTGCCGGAAAAGCGTGAAAATGCAACTTAAAATGCTCGAAAAGTGCGAGAATTTGACTTTGACAAAGGCGTAAAGACTGAGTAAAAAATTGAGACAACTGCGTCCGACTGTTTATGTGTGAAAGGATCAACAGATCATTCCTCATTTGTCGTTTTGATGATGGACGCAGAGAACGTTGTCTTGTCTTTAATTTGTCACACGTCTGTACTTTTATTTTTATTTTTTTTCCTGCAGTTAAATTTAAAAACATGGAAATCTTAAACTGAAACGTTTATTCTTTTCTTGCAGGAACTTCGAGCTGCCTTGGCTGGACGACAGAAGTCGATGTCGCATCGAGGTGCCCAAAAAACACACTCCGCACCGGACCTGTCGAAAGTGAGAGACGCCGCTCCACGCTCAGATTAGAAAACGCTATTTTTGTCTTGCCTGTGGGGGCTGAAAGGACACGTCACCGGTCGCCGTGTACAGTTTAACTGCTGTTGTTTTCACTCTGAAGTCTCCACACGGACCAGCTGATCTCCTGCAGAGTATCATAGAAGATCGCTGCGATATTTTTGGTCTCTGACACATCTGAAGGGAGATTAATCCCCGGATGCCACAAGATTAAAGTCCCTGTCGTGTTCGCAGCTGTTGAAGATCATACATTTTAAAAAAGTGTATGTAAGATGTTGCAGCTGTGCCATCCAGAACTGACTTCCTCACATACAAAGTGGACTTTCTATGCAGTCAAGTGGACTCTAACGTTGAGCGCATTCATGTGGGGGTGTAAAAAAAATAAAAAGCGCTTGTGCTGTACGTCACGAGCAATGCAACAACCTTTTGTTCAGGGTTAATCCCACCGCGCTCATTCTCTCCGCCTAAAAAAAGGCAAAATCAGACCGTACCATCAGACCGTACCCTGCTGCGTGTTTCCTTTAATCGTTCGCACACAACGTCAAATCAGATTTGACCAATGTTTCGTGTGATGTCGGGAGTTTTGAGCATAAAAATCGCAGCCCGGTCCAATTTAAGAAAAAGCAACAACCAGATGATTGTCGCGTGTTCCCGGTTCGTGTCACGAAACAACAACGGCGCCTACAATTCGAGCGGGTGGCGTAAAAACCCAGTGTTCTGTCCCCTTTTCTCTTCCTTTCTTTCTTTTTACACGTGAGTTGCATGGACTCTTATTTAGCTGTTTCAAGAATAACCACGGTAGCATGGCTTCAACCCCTCGAGCGGAGACTGATCTCTGCTCATCGGGCTGCGGAAACTCCAGAATATTCTTTTAAAAGCATGACTTTCGGCCGCGCTGTTGGAGCCACGGCCGCCGCGTTCATCCATCTAATAACCGTTCTGATCGTTGGTGTGTCCGATCTTTCCCGTACGCTCACATCCAGTGGATATTAGGCGACTCGTGTGTACGCATTTGTTCCCTGGGGGATATTTGACGTGTCCAGGGAACCTTTTTAGACGACGAATACGCTTTTCTAGCTGTAGTTCTAGGGATGTACGCTCTTTAACATGCTGCCAGTTACTCTCTTCCTCCCGGTGTTTGATTTCCGCCCGTGTTTCCTCCCCCGCTGCGTTCGCTCGGCCTCTTTTTACGTACGATGCAATGGCTTCTTTTGTTTGTTGCAGCTCTAACGCTTCGACTGCCCGGCGTCTGTTTGGAAAACACACAGTTGAGTTTCTTTTTCTGTACATAGCTTCCAGAAAGAAATGTACATAAAACATGGCTATTGTTATTTTTTTATTATTTAATGTTCGAAGTGTTCAGTACATTCAATATTGTTCTATAATTGTATGTTGACAAATTTACAGTTTTGAAAGTTAAATTCTTTTGGAATAAAAATGAACGTGTCTACGGTAATTTGGGTTTGGTGGCGTTTGGTTTTGAGTTTTAGAAAATCTGATTTTTTTATTTAAATGCACTTAAACACTTTTAAAATGTAGTTATTAAAGAATTTTAAAGGATTTTTTATTTTACAGATTAAAAATAAATGTCAGTGCGCTCTGGGTTACAAAACACTGGATACTACACTTATATATATATATATTATGAATATTATTTATAATATTTGATGTATTATGCATATTTATTATATATTATCCAGGCTCTATTTTATATATTATGCATATTATTTATTATATATTATCCAGGCTCTATTTTATATATTATGAATATTATTTATTATATATTATCCAGGATCTATTTTATATTTAATGCATATTATTTATTATATATTATCTAGGCTCTATTTTATATTTTATGCATATTATTTATTATATATTATCCAGGCTCTATTTTATATTTTATGCATATTATTTATTATATATTATCTAGGCTCTATTTTATATATTATGCATATTATTTATTATATATTATCCAGGCTCTATTTTATATATTATGAATATTATTTATTATATATTATCCAGGATCTATTTTATATTTAATGCATATTATTTATTATATATTATCTAGGCTCTATTTTATATTTTATGCATATTATTTATTATATATTATCCAGGCTCTATTTTATATTTTATGCATATTATTTATTATATATTATCCAGGCACTATTTTATATTTAATGCATATTATTTATTATATATTATCCAGGCTCTATTTTATATATTATGCACGTTATATATGCATGACAAAACTGAGTGTAAAAAGGTCATTATACATTTTGAACACTATGAATAGAACATTAAACACATTTTTAACATTTATTTTGTATTTAAAATATTATATACATAAATAAAATCAATTTCACTGGATTTTTATGAATTTAAAGAATAAATTTAGACTTAAAAACACAAAAAAGAATTTATATAAAATATTATTTTACATTTTTGAAAAATAATTATTATAGTTCAATCCCAATTCTACTATTTCCTTGTTTCTCCGTATCATTGTGTAAAGTGCATGTTTGTCAATAACAAACTAAGAAAAGCTGAAGTTCTACTTTATATGACACAAGTTCAACATGATGCAGCTGTATTCTTTGTGTTTCTCTGAGTGAAACGTCGTTAAATCAGACGAACGTCTTGTTAAATCTGGAAAAAAGAAACTTTATTGAAGAAAGAAAAGCAAAAACAGGACGGGGGAAGTTTTGGTGAAAATCCAGCTGACGTCAAAAACACCACGGAGACGCGGTTCCCGAGCGCCTCAGCGCCGCTGGAGAGCCACCTCTGTTTCTTTCTTTTGTCCTTTTTATAGAGTTGTGTAAAATAAACCGACCCCGTTTGTGAATTTAGACAGAAAAGACGTCGAGGTGACACACTTTAGGTACCGTCAACTCCCACAAATGAACATAATCAAAAAGCAAAAAGTGTGATTATATGATGATGATACGAA
Source organism: Echiichthys vipera (assembly GCF_963691815.1). Lineage (NCBI taxonomy): Eukaryota > Metazoa > Chordata > Actinopteri > Perciformes > Trachinidae > Echiichthys > Echiichthys vipera. The sequence goes on along the minus strand of NC_139843.1, from coordinate 3,843,675 downwards.
GAACGCCTGAAGTCCGAACAGTACGACACGTAAAACATCCACTTCTGTCCTCTCACCGTCTCCTTTTGGCTTCTTTTAAACATTTTTAGTGTTAAATAAACTGTGAAAACACCGTCGTGCCGTCATGAGGAGTTAGTATTTACACAGATTGGAGAAATAAATCTTCACTGTCAGAGAGTTTGGCAGTCGTAAATGAGAAAACCTACGAAGGTTTGAGGGTTTTTCTTATTTTGTTTGTTGATAAAATACATAAAACACGCATGAAAAATGAAAACACCTCAAACAGAAAGCCACACACCTTCATAACGCGGCGGAAACAGCGAGTGTTCTGCCGGTTACACCTTCAAAAAGGACCTAAAACACAGAGACTGGAGTATGTGTGTGTCTGTATTAACGGCTGCGTCACGGCGTCGGACGCGTGACGGCGTGTTCAGTCTCTCCGGAGGTTATTCAGCCGCTCCTCCAGGTCTGCGTCGGCGTCGGCCAGGGCGGCCTGGGGCTCGGCCTTCTTTCCTCCGGCCACAGACAAGCTCCCTCCGGTGCTCGGGAGGTCTGCCCGGGGGTAAAACACACACGTCAAATACCAGACAAAAGGAAATCAATTACATTTGTGTTTGTTTATTTGTTTCCGAGCAAGTAAAGAGAGAAAATAGGGATAAAATGCACAGCTCCTCCTCGTTCTTGTACCTCATGAAAACAACCCTCCCGTCTGACCTCTTGAACTGAATATTGTCTTTACTTTGCTTGAGCTCCGCGCCCAAATTATTCCACAGTCGACTGAAATGCACAAACTCTTCAGAGTCGTTTCTTTAAATTAAACTTTCCTCTCCAATAATAACGACTCTCTCTGTCAAAGAACGCCTTCTGTTAGCGACCACGTTAATAATCCAACAAGGGTAAACATCAAAAAGGCTCTTTTTTGTAATAGTCCTTATGTTTGCAGGGGGCTTTTGTCGGCGTAACCTTGTTTTCTTACCTGACAGTTGGTCGGACAGGTTGAGACCCAGCTCGTCCAGCACTTGGGACACGATGGCGTCGCTGTGCACGAAGAAGAGACACGGTCACAAAATGGTCAAAGTGAATTCAAAACCCTTTCCAAACATTTGAACCACATTTTTAGTTTGTTTGTGATGACTCCTAGAGAGACGGGCCGGAAACACAAGGTTCTTTATTGTTATATTTGTTATTATGGTCCCAACAATTTCTCAGTACACTTGCATGACACCTGGCGTCAAGGGACCTTCGCATGACGTCTGTGAAAACGGCCTATTTAACATGGGGCTCAATGAGGAACTGCTCCGTTATGAAACCTGCCCCTAGTGGACACTCGGAGAACTGCAATTTTAGGCACTTAAGGAAGTGGCTGTGTTTGGGGCTTGGTCTCAGTCCCTTACCTCTCGTCCTCATCGTCCTCGTCTCCCATGGCGTCGTCGATGGCGTCATTCATCATCTCCTCTTTCATGTCCATGATTTCACTCTGCTTCTCAAACTCCATCATGATCTTCTGAATCTGAGGCAGTTTCAGCTGCAGAAGTGGAGAAAACACGACACCGTCAACATCAGGAGCTTTACACCATCAAAGAGTGTGTTTCAGAGTTTGTGCTTTTTCTGACAGACCTGTCTGTTCATGGTGGCCATGGCTTTGGTGACGCCTTTCATAGCCTGCGCCATGCTGTTGTTGGACTTGAGCGTCTGTATCTTGAGACTGACGGCCTGAATGTTGGCCTTCATCATGATGAACTTCTTGACGTAGCGCCGTGTGCGGACTAAATCTTTGGCCATGATCTTGACGGCGTCCTGCAAAAACAAACCACACAAATCACAGTCAGGACGACAAACTAGCCTCTCCTCATAAAACACGTTATTTCCCTTCCCCCTCACCATTTGTCCCTGTTTGGCCATTTTCTTGATGTCAGCGATGATCTTCTTCTCCTGTTGCTCCAGCTTCATGCGCTCCCGGTCCAGTTCTCTCATGGCTCGATTGAGCGCCCTCTGATTCTGCCTCAGCATCTCCTCCGGCGTCCTCCTCTTCCCAAACAGGAACTCCATCTGTGTGGAAACAGCAAGAGCAGAATGGCGATACAGTCAAACTACAGACGCACAGGTAAAGACTGACTCTAGGAAAATAAATGACTCTAGAACTGATTAGTCACTTCATCTTTTGGTGCTTTTTCATGTATTTCTTTCTTATTCCTTTACTGTGTTAAATGGAAAAATATTAACTTGATAAACACGTTTTGGAAAGAATTCTGGGGCTGAAACAATTTCCAGATTAAATGAGTTGTTGAGTGACCAAACAACTTTGAATGTAATGTAATTATATAATTATTTAATTTCTCAAACAAAAAGTCCAAAACATTCTCTACGTCCTACTTCGTCTTCTCTGTTCCGTATCACTGTACATTAAATATCCTAGAACAAGAACAAGTCACTTAATGACTAAATGACTTAATGATTAATCAATTAATCAAAGAAATAACTGACAAACTTATCTATAATCAGTGGGATGAAACTAAGTACGTTGGTACTTTGGTTTTCTTCTCATGCAACTTTCTATTAATATTGAACCTTTTACTGAACTGTGTTCATCTGATAGCTTGAGTTACTTTACACATTTTTGCACACAAAACAAAAAACGTTTACAGTGCAGGTGAAACGATTAGAAAATTAAATGGCAACTTTTTAAAAACATAAAATAATGTTAATTTATTAGTAATTAGCTTTGTGTTTTGGGTAAACTATATGCCTGTATTAATAATAATAACAATAAAAATGTTAGCTTACCCAAAACACATGAAAATAAGCTATCTGTGATAATAATAATACAAATTTAAAATTAAAATGTTAGTTCACCCAAAACACATGAAAATTTTTTACGCTATTTACATGTGTTAACAATAATACATGTAAAAACTAAAAGTGTTAGCTTTTTTTCATGTCATTTGGGAAAACTATCTGCCTGTATTAATAATAATCAAAATAAGAAATAATAATAAAAACTTTAGATAATTTCCAAGTGTTTGGGTAAACTATCTGTGATAATAATAATAAAAGTAAAAAATAAAAGGTTATTTTCATGTCTTCTGAGGTAAACTATCTGTCTGTATTATTATTAATAAAAATAACAATTAAAACATAGCTTGTTTTCATGTCTTTTGAGGTAAACTATCTGTCTGTATTAATAATAATAAAAACAAAAACTATCTTATTTTAATGTGCTTTGGATTTACTATCTGCCTGTATTAATTTTAATTAGTTTTTAATTTTTACATATTTTTGCCGTGTGGAATTTGTACTTTAACTTAAGTAATATTAATATTAATAATATATAGCACTTTCCAGTGTACTCAAACACACTTTACATTTAAATAAATAAAATAAAAATCACCCAGGATGTTGTTTTTTACACATAATCATGGCTCAGTTTCTAACTCTGTTGCCGACAGTGTTTTAATGGAAGTATTACTCAGCAGTTTAATAACAGTTGGTTGTGTGTCCGGAGGCCTGGAGGCTCCGTCCGGCCGTGTTCGAGCTCCTAAATCCGCCTGAACACCTCCCTGTCAGCTCCAGCGCCTCACACCCACTAACCGCAGCTTAACGGAAAAGTACCCCGGCAGATGTGTCTCTCTCACCGCGTAAAAAAGACGGTGATCCGGGAGGTTAGTCGGTGCTTTGAGGCGTCTTCTCCGACTTCAACTCGACACAATTTTGAACAATTATTTGTTTTCTTTCCGACACTTCCGTGTTGCGATAGTTTCACTTCCGGGAAATGACGCAATTACGTAAGCTTGAAAACAGACGTCACATTTTCCCCCCGCCGGCGTCATAGCGTCACAGTCAGTTGTCAAGTTCACGCACCACAGGAAGAAACGTGACCTTTCAAAATAAAAGCCGTCATTCAAGAATCTGTTACATTTTCTTTATTAACTGGTTCTGCTTTAATAAGTACTTTAATTAAGTTCAAGTTCAGCAAAAATATGTATTATTATTATTTTCTTTTTTTATAGGAATTTACACATGAAGGATATTTTACAGGCTGATTCCAGGATATAATTTATTATTTTATTATATTGTTATTTTATATTTTTGTTCTTAAATTTCCAGTTTCTAACTATTTTATTAAAAATATATATATAAGTACAAACTATTAAATGTTATTATTATTATTACTATTATTATTAGCAGTATCATTATTATTATTATCATTATTATTAAGTACTTTAATTAAGTTCAAATTAGGAAAAATATGAAATATAATTATTATTATTGCCATTTTTATTAATATTATTATCATTATTATTAGCACAAATATTAAATAAGTACTTTAATTAAGTTCAAGTTCAGCAAAATATGAAATCAAAATATTATTGTTATTATTATTATTGGGTTTTTTTTCTGGGAATTTGCATATGAAGGATATTTTACTGGCTGATTCCAGGATAAAATATATCATGTTATATTATATAGTAATTTTACATTTTACTTTATAAATATTTCGTTAAAAAGTTGCACTCGTTATGCAGCCTATTTGTTTTGTACCTGATTGTTTACTTTATTTTTCACAAATTGCTTTTATTTTATAGGTGAAAGCGTTCGACATCCGGTCATAATCTTCCGTACTTTACGTTGCTGGCTTGCACGTGCGTATTTCATGCATTAACATGTCAGCCATGGAGGAAGAGAGTTGTTGAACAGAGGAACAACATTTGTGGATTAATGGACGGTTTCTTCTCAGTGTCTCTGTTTAAACATGTGGTTCCTCTTCAGCAGAATCTCTCCTCAGCACCAGTTGCTGCCTGTGTGGACCAGAGGACTGCACAAGCCTGCACCAACCTCCAGAGTGGACTCTTACCATGTCTCAGCATCTCTCCTGTGTCCAGAGGGCAGCAGCAGCATCAACCCTGCGGTGAAGAGACGACGCAGGACCTTAAATACCTCCAGTGTCCAACACAAGCCTGTTGTACGTGAAGGTGTGCAGACGCATGAGAGGTCAGCTCAGAGTAAAGCGTGGAGAAATGAGACCCCAGAGTTGCAGAGGTCAAATGAGAGGAGAGGGCACGACAGCAGGGTGTCATCTGAACTGAGGAGGCTGAGTCTGGAGGACTTCCCTGCAGAGAAGAAGCAGCAGCAGCAGCAGCAGCAGAAGATGGTGGTGGGACAGAGGTCAGCGCTGGACTCCAGAGCTCACAGCCATGAGATTGTTTTTGGCATCGCTCCCTGTGTCCTGGCTCTCACTCAGGGCAGAAGGAAGGCCCTGAAACTGTTTGTGAAAGACGGCGAGGCCTCTCACAGGGAGTCTGTGCTGAAGGTGTGTGAGGAGGCTCATCGGCGGGAAGTGCCAGTCCACAGGGTCAGTAAGAGAGACCTGGACAAGATGTCTTCGGGACGGGTGCATCAGGGAGTGTGTCTGCAAGCGAGTCCTCTGGGATACCTCACCGAAGACAGAGACGCTGCACCCAGTGGCGGATTAAGGTGGTCATGGGCCCCTGGGCTACTGTTTGTTTGGGCCCCCCCATATCATGAATCATGCTTTATCAGAAAAGCAGTTATCTGACATTTTAACGCTTTAATGTTTAGTAACAGTGAGTGACCGCAGCTGATTGGGTCAATGTGTCCCATATCTATCCAATCAGTGACTTCAGTTTTTTAAATGTTTCTAAGGAGGCGAGTTTTTTCTCTCAGTGAGGTAAACAGGGTTCGTACACCTTTTCCAAGGTCAAATTGGTGCTTTCAAGGTCCATTTTCAAGCTTTTCCAGCACCTTACTGCTGTGGTAAATTATAGATTTCTACAAATATTGAAGATTATTAATTTTTTTACCACGTTAAAAGAGATGGTTTTATGCTATAAATTACTAAAATTGTGTTCTGTAACAATAGAAGGACAGAAAATAGAAAAATGCGAATAGAATTTCACGCACTTTTTTCAAAATTCAAGCACTTTTCAAACCTTTTCATTGCTTTTTTAATGATTGCAAGCACTTGTACGAACCCTGGGTAAATTAAATTGTGTCAGCCTGTGCATTAATCTGTCTCTGTCTGCACCCAACAGCGGACGCACCCCTCTCTGGCTCGTCCTGGAGAGAATCCAGGACCCGATGAACATGGGCGCCATCCTGCGTTCGGCTTACTTCCTCGGCGTGGACAGAGTCGTCAGCAGTCTCCGCCACAGCTGCCCGTTGTCTCCCGTGGTCAGTAAGGCCAGCTCGGGCGCCATGGAGGTGATCTGGGTTTACGGATATGAAAACCTGGAGGACATGGTGAAGGGGAAGGTGGCGCGGGGCTGGCAGGTGGTTGGCACCGTGGGAGCCGATGAAGCACAGGGGGTTCCCGTCACTCAGTGTTCAGACTTTCAGATGAGCAAACCCACGGTGTTGTTGATGGGGAGTGAGGGGGAAGGGTTGTCCCGGCAGCTGCTCTCTCTGTGTCACACTCTCCTCACCGTCCCGGCTGGCAGAGAGCTGTTCCCCGGCATCGAGTCGCTCAACGTGTCTGTAGCGACGGGCATCCTGCTGCACTCTCTGCTGTCGTCCAGGAGGTCGCCCAGATGATGACCACCTTATATCATGCACATTCTCAGGTTCATTGTTGTATTTTGTGTTTTACGTGCTTTACTGTACTAAAAACACATTGTTTTTTCTTATACTGTGTCTGAATATACCTCTGTTCCCCCTGAGCTCTTCCTGAAAAAGGCCCAGTCTGCTCTGATTGGTCAGTGTTTCCAGCTCCTCCTCCTCTGCACTCTTGGCGTCTGCACCGTGATTGCAGCCGGGGAATAGACCTGTCGCGATAACGAGTTTTGCTTGGCGATACATTGTCCTAGAAATCGTAGCGAGAAGTGATAATTTTGCCGTATTGAGACCATTTTCATCTCATATAATGATAATGGAATAATAATGCAAGTCCACCCTTTCAAGTATCAATAAATGTTTATTTCTAAAGAATATTTAACATAACAACTGAAAGACATTTTGAAAATACAAAATAAAAAAGCAAACAATAAATAAAATGGACTCTTAGGGCGCACTCATTTGTACCGTGCACAAACACGCTTCACAGCTAAAGTCTGGTTCGTTTGACCAGTGTGAGTACAACTGTAACGCGCCCAGGCACGGCACGCTTGCCGGCCGCGGCCCGGGTGAGAGAGGTGACTTTTGTAAATCACGGATGCACGTGTACGGGCGAGCTAGACAGCGGTCCTTATGTCGGACACTTAAAAAGATGCTGCCAAATGGTTTGCAGTGGTTTGATGCAGAGGTGGAGTGTTTACTGCAGATTTGGACGGATAAAACGTTCAAAAGCAGACAAAACTAAATCTCTGAGTTTTGATGACGTATAAGCACAAGACATATTGGAGCCACGGCCCGGATCATTTCAAGTAATGTGAGAACAAACAGGCCTGGGACGCGGGGGAAGAGGGAGGGACAATCACTTGCTGGCTCACCTCAGGTGAAGTGGTTCACCGCGGTCAGTGGGTTTGAACCTGCAGTGCTCCAGCACGGCAGCTGTGGCGTTCGCTTTGAAACCAACTCCATCTTTGTTTTATACCTCCAAATCTTCTCACAGGGCTCTCCTACTGCACTCTGGGTAACTCAAGGGGTCCGCCTCGCTAACTGCGACAGGCCTACCGGGGAATGACTGTAATGGCACTGCAACTCCACTTTCTACCTCTATCTATATCTATATATATATACAACTACACTAGAATATATATATATATATATATATATATATATATTCTAGTGTAGTTGTGACTTCACAATGGTACCGGAAGCCCTGATGGCTCGTTTAAAGGCACTGTTTCTGAATACTGTGTGCGTTTTTCGGTGGATTGAGAGTTTTGACACGTTCACAGTATTTGTACAGCACCTCAACCTGCTTCAGAATAAAAAAAAATGAGATTTTAAAACAACAAAATGGGATCTTTAATATCTGTCTACTTTATAATAGATACAAGGGAACTGAGAATTAGACATTTCAGAATCAGAATCACTTTCATTTGCCAAATGCATCAACGGACACAGGAATTATCCAGCGTTTAACAAAGAAATTAAACAGTAAAATGCACATCGCTCTAAAAGACATGATTTTAAAAACAAGTCCTGATAATAAGAACATTAAAATAAGGTAATTATATATGCATTGCATGATTTCAGGTTAATTTCACAGCCATATTTATGTATTTAATGACCATATCCATCTATTTCCCACTGATTTAATTATATTCCCCACTTCTAAAACCGACTCCCTTGTTTGTGTCCTTGTGTAAATGAGTTTTTTATTAAATAATAATAAACATCTCGCACCTGTAAACCCAGAATACCTCCACAGACACTCTCCACGTGGCGGCAGTGTGCAACAAGCGGAGCCCCGGTGCAGCGCGTTGGAGGACCGGGGAAGAAGAAGGGGCGCACACAATGCACTGCACGGCTGACAAGGGTTGTGTCGCCCTGATTTTCACCATAAATTTACAATTCAGTGGAAACTTGTGAAGCAGCAGCAGCGGAGCCGTTCACAACCATCCCCGTATGTATTTGCACTCTTTGGATTTAGTGAGAATAAGAGGTTTTTTGCTTGGAAACGTCGGCGAGTGGTGCAACTAATCCTAGAACATTTGGATTACACCAGCAGTGAGGGCTGCATGAAGGAGCTGCCCAGCCCGACGGGGGCTCGGCCGACACCCATGGAAATCGACACCGAGGCTTTTGATATTTGGGCCTTGATTTTTTTTTTTCCTTCTTTATAACGGAGGTGGAATGAAAGTGTAAAGAAACGAGATATTAGTATATAACGGTCGATTGGCTGTTAAAAAAAATTAAAAAATCCTCCAGCTTCCTTTTATATCAAACCGAAAAGGTTCTTGTTTGTTAACGTTACGTCTTTCACGTTTACGTCTTTTACGTTTACGTCTTTTACGTTACGTATTTTCTTTTGATGTGACGCGAACTCAACCGTTACTAACGGCCATCAACATTTTCGGCAGTTGAAACATTAGCTCTCTCTAAACTGCGGGGTTATTCTTTTAGTTAGCTTCACGGTAACCTACCCGGCTTGTCAAGTCTTTTTCCGGACACGTTTTAAAATAATTTAGTTTATTTTTTTAGCTTCGCCGGGCTGAATATATTGTAACGTAGCGAGTTAGCCGTGTAGCTACATGCTAACAAAATGAGCTATCTGGGTTATCGTTTTTCCTAATAAATTCGTGAGCGTGTGCAAAAAACGCGAGAGTTGCACTGACGCCAACGTTGGCGTGATTTTCATTTAGAAATTAATCTATTGACATTTCTTCCTGCTTTTGTTCGTAACACAACTAGTCTTTTTGTTTTGTTTACATGCGCGTAACTTATGTGGTTGTAATGTTAGCCTTTTGAGGGACACAGCCAGCTATAATGTCCTGACATTTGTGTGTTTTTAAATCCTCCATGTGGAGCTGCGTTTGCGTTCAGATTCACTGAAATGACACTAAAATTTCGCCGAAAGAAAGGCACTGATGCCGGCAGACTGTTGTTGTCAGAGGACGGTGAATAATAGCCACTGGTTCCTTTAACGCCATTTTAAACAGGGGCTCCCTGCGAGGAGGCCTGTGTGGTGGTGGTTTGTTAGCGGTTCGGTGCCTTCAAACCGGACCCGGGACTCGAATAAAAGTGCCTTTGGTGTCAAACGAGGTTTTTGAACATGGAGGGCCCGAGCCGGAGCACTGGATTCAGGCAGAGCCGGCGGTCCCGTTCACAGCGCGACAGGGAGCGGCGGCGGAGGAGAGTGGTGGACCTGGCCGAGGAGCGGGCCACATCCCTGTCCTCGGGCTCCGATCGGGAGGCTCGTGGTGGGACGAACAATGTGCTGGGTCCCGGGGGTGGGAGAGAATGCCGGCCCGGCTTTGGGAGACACAGGCCTCCGCGCCGGAGGAAGAGAGAGTCGGTGTCCTGCGAGGAAGACATCATCGATGGCTTCGCTATAGCGAGCTTTGTCAGCCTGGAGGCACTGGAGGTAATATCGCTATTTTACACCCAGCTGTCACAGAACTATATAATTAAAAATAACATTTATTCATATTGCTATTGTCAAAACATGTTACAAAGTGCTCCACAAGACAATAAAACATACATGTTGCATAACCTAAGGACTAATAATTGACTACATACATTTACTTATATCACAATTATGCATTTATTTATTTCACTGAATTTAATGTTACAATTTTAAAGGGGTTTCTATTTTATAATTCTGTATTTATTTATTTCAGGGGAGTTTATTTGGCATTCACACTGGTTGATCTGACTCAAAACAAGTTGTTGTTTGTGCATGTTAATAGGCAGTTTTACAACATAACCTACTGAAAGATGATTTAGTTGAAGTCCCAGGCAGATTAACTAATATAAGAGATTATTTTATCGTCAGCAGATTGCCACAATTGGGCCACATGCATACATATGTATTATGTATTAAGGCTCTAAATGCTTGGTGGAAAACAACTAATGCTGATCTTATAATGAGCCACGTTAGTTTCCTTTCTTGTCTTTGTTTTCCACAGTACTTTATAAGAAAAAACAATACATTTATTTATACAGCCCCTTTCAAAACAGATGTCACAAAGTGCTTCACAAGACATTAAAACAAATAAATGAAACAAGCAGGTAATTATTCAAACATTGCAGCATCTATAATGGTAAAACAAGGCAAAACTAATGTATATACATTAATGTGTACATGTCATGTATACATATAAACAGACGCATACATATCTGGACGGGAATTTGATATTATCATCTTCCAGTGGAGATTTATCATGATACACAATAACAAACACAGACTGACTCAACTTTATTATTACAGTCTGATGGTAAGTATTTTGAGTTAATATTTTCCACTAGGATGAGAAAAAACGTATTCATTACGTCTTTAATTCACACAGGAGTATAATAAAATAGGTATTACCATATGGTTATTTCCTATAGACTATTGAATTACAAGAAAACATGCCATATATCGTTATCGAGACATCAAATTACCTATCGGGATAGAAGATTTTGGCCATATTGTTCAGCCCTAACCCATACACACATTCTTTACCACACAAATACATAAAATATAAAACTGTTGGATCACTTTTTCAAGAAGCACAATCCTTTCCTCTAGTTTGTGATTGATGTCGTGTATGATTGACTACTTTTCCTCTTTACTCCTCTCCTTCGCGTCAAGTCATGCACTCTTCCCTCCAGCTAAAGGTGTGAAAAGGGTTTCAGATTGAACTCCTCAACTCTTGACACTGTTCCTGGTTTAGGAAAAAGAGCTATCCACTCCCAGGGCCAACCCCAAACCCCAAAGGCATTCCCTCTGATGGGTTCTGGAGAGGCCTCAATTATTCATGTTCTAATTCAATGAGGTGTTGATGAGCTGCCAAATGGCTTTTTAGACTAAGAAAGGAAAAACTAATCCATCAGAAATACGCTAAGTTAAGTATCACTGAAGAGCAAATATTCTGTTGTTTAAGGGTCCATTCACACAAGGATACGTTTCCCTGTAACGGCACAACTTTAGTATCGCTTTGCTCGACCATCCACACGTAGTCGCCGTTATCGGAGCCTGAAAACGCTCCTTTTTGTAAGCAGGTCCCAGAGAGGGAATATTTGAGAACCACTCGTTGTCGTCTGGACGGTGAAAGCTCATACTTTGTCGTCATGGCCCCACGTCCGACCTCTGACCCTGCGGCGTCACATAACAACAACAGTGCTGCTGCGTGAGAGGAGAGAGACGGACCCACAGACAGTTTACTGAACTGGACTCTGAGGGCGCACGTTTCATGGCTAAAGTCTAATTCTTTTGACAAGTGTGAGTGCAACCATACCGCGCCTCGTTACAGCGCCACATCCGGGCCTGGCATGTGTACTACAGCGTTTGAGTCGGTTTTCACTTTTTAAGAACGATGGAGAAAAGAGAGGTAGTTTTCGATCGTGTGGACGAACCCTAAGTACTACTTTAGACCTTCACCTAATATTTTACATTCCTAACTTTCTCAGATCAGTCGTCAATCAATCAAGACAGGAAAGGAAACTAAAGTGGCTCATTATCCGGCTGTTTAGACGCTACGTAACGCCCTTTCAAAATATGTTTTCCGGGTCAAAGCCTCGCATTTCTCCAACGCCGCGTTCCCCGTTGTTTGAACAGATCTGAGTTTTTAGAACGTAATTGTCATTTTACCTTTTTCTTATGGATGAAAAAGTGTCTAAATAATGGAAGAGGTGATCGTAATTGTTCACATGTTCGGCAGTTGTGTCTGTTTTCTTTCCACGGAGCGTTTGGACCCAGGAAAAGGTGTCACGTCAGACTGAACAGCCATGCGTTTAAAGCTTTAACACGTCATTCGTATGTATGCATGTGGTATAACTGGTAATCTGATGATGAGAAAATGATCTCTAATATTAGTTCATATGCCTTCGAGGGAGTCTGAAGACGTTTGCATTTGACTAAATTATTTGGGAGTAGGTCATGGTAACGCTGCTTATTTACATGCACAAACGGTCTCCTGGGTATCCTGAGTTTCCAGTCAAATCAACCAGTGAATGTCAAATGATGGCTGGTTAAACAGCCCAAAAGCTTAACTTAAATAAATACAACGTTTATAACTGGAATGTGGCAATTTCCTTTTCCAAATTTCTAACTTCCTGCCTCAATTCATTAACTGTAACTGCCCACAGTTATTCTCTAGAAGATGGATTCATTTCAAAACAACAAAGAAACACGTCCACCAATAAGACACACAAGCTTCATGTTGAGTTGCGTTTTATTTAGTCTTTATTCCAAATGCAGGTATCTTTTTAAGCTACTGTATTTTTCTGTACTTAACAACACAAACTTCCTCATTCACATTTTTTAATGCATTTAATTAGCAACTTGATGAGAAACTCTACAGAGTAGTTGTGGGATATATGCAGCAGCATTATCTTGTGTTTCCAAGATGTTAATTCATTGAATGTCACTTGTTATCTGCATTAATTTGGATCTAAGTGATCTTTAAATTTCACTAAATACAAACTGTCTCTTGGGGTTTGAAGACACGTTGTACTCAAACTCTCTGGTTGCGACTCTTTATAACCTCATCACACACTGGGTTTTCCTTTTTTAATTATTTAATTTTAATGATTTTAGACGGCCTAAATAGGTAATGCTTTCCATTAAAAGTATTTTATGAAGCACAGATGCCTTTTCTTTCTTTCCTAACTTGTTTATCTCCTCACATTTATCTTCTAACCCCTTGAGGTATTTTGTTATTGTGGGCATTTGTCAGAGGTATTGATTAAACCCTAAAGTTGCCTTTCTTTTTAACGCTATAAGTTGTTTTTTTGTGTTAAATGACGCGTGAACATATTAGAATCACGGCGTTCAATACAGAACAACCACAAAATACAGTCTGAAAACACACCGTATAATCGAGTCGACACGCAAACAGCTGAAGCCTCGTGCAGCTCGTTGTGTCGCATTACATCATTCTGGTGTTTCTGTTTTCGCCGTCACTCAGAGTAGAAACTACAGAAATCAGGTCTGTCAGGGAATTAATCGCCATGAAGCTAGCCTATGGTCTTTGCCCTCAGGCGTACGCAGTCATGCTTGCTGCCAGACATGTAAACACTGATTACCTTTCTTCTTTTTATCAGATGGACTGCTCTTTGAAGCCCAGTCAGCGCACTGATATGCTGGGAAGGAGGAACAAGGGGAAGAGGGGGCCGGAGGAGAACGGCGGAGGGCCGCTGTCGGAGCCGGAGGAAGGAGCCCCGCACAGCTACTCCAGCAGCTGTTGGAAGAGTAGAAACAAGAGGAGAAAGATAGAGGTGAACCGCACGTTATGACGCCACTGGGTTTGAATGTTTTGATTGGATCCAGCTTCAATGTTGCCACGTTAGATGTTGAACTAATTCTTCATCAAATAGAAGTGTTTGCATTTCTGTCATGCTTCTGACCTTTTATATCCTGCCACTGAAAATGAGCCAGTCATACTGGTTTACAACACCTATCATTCAAGGGAGGTTTTGTTATTTAAACATGGTGCATGGTGATTCCTCCGAACCAGGAAAGATAGTTTTATGTAATGGCTTCAACTGATTCTACATTTAGCCTTTGTTAAAACCTATTTTAAATACTATATATTAGTTTTATTTAAAGATGGATGGTGCTCTTTTGTATCTACACATGTCAAGAAAGGAAAATTCACATCATTACAAAAGCACCCACACTAGTGGTAGTGATAGTTACAGAAATAAAAATGGAGTAAATAATGTAGTTAACTGTACAGCAGTAAATAAGATGGACAATAACGGCTGTGAAATACATTTGTCTGCTCCATTTGTACCTTATTCATAATAACTGCGATTGCAAAATCAACAACACCAGTGACTTATTATAGCTTAAGTAAGATAGTTTGCTGTTTACATGTAAAACTCTTTATTTGCTGAACCAAAGTAAGAAAACAGAACCAGATGAGTGGAGTCAAAAACCATGGTGGTTTATAACATTACCCGGTGTTTTAGCTTAAAGTTTCTATAAAGTTCATCCAGGTTTTCCAGTAAAACTCAAATTTAGCTTGTTCGAGCCTGAGAATGAATGTTAAAGTACTATATATTCTTTTTGTCCTAGGGGCACCCTTTGGAGACTGGCTACATTGTAAGTTTCTTATGTTATAGTGAACATGATGACGTACAAATGCACTGATTTAAAGTGGGACATTGGCTGAAACTTTTAAATTATTTAAATCTGAGGTTTTCTTTCCTGTTTGTCTTCTTTCAGTGTGACACTGAGAGCGATACAGGAGACAAGGTGTGTACTGCTTATTAACTATTCACCCATTAATTGCAGGTTCGTCTTATTAGGTAATGACTGTGCGTTTGTAGTGCTTGCCTGTGGGAACTAGGGACGTCGGGATTAACCGATTTTTGCCATAACTGTGGTTGCGTAACCGTGCAGTTTCATAACTGTAAGAATTGTAGAAGCTATGATTTCTGATGTGTCCTGATTCCTGCATTGTTGTTTGTTTTGGTGTTTGCATTGTTTGTGTGTGACAGATTATCAAAAGGCACTGATACACACACTGAAATCATTTCAGCTACGTTTAGATTACAAATAAATTTAATATTTAAATACATTTTACACTTTTGCATTAAAATATTAACATAGGCAACACGCGGCATAATAAAAACACCATTTAAATATTGATGAAATAATGTTTTTAGTCCACACTAAAAGCTTAATGATTAACAGGATTCATTTTAAAATAATAAGAATTATTGTTTTATATTTGGTTTATTTGTAAAGCTGAACAGTATTTACTTTAATTCAAACAGTGTAATTAAACACGGTTTTAACGATAATTCAAATTTGAAATGATAATACTCTTTATCTGGGATTATACCGCAGTTTATCAATAAAATGGTAAATGTTTCATCCCATCCAGCTTTATATCTCCAAACTGAGCAGAGAGTTGTAGAAGGTGGATGTCCAATTTGCAAAGCGCTGCGTCTAAAAGTGACCGCAAAGGGTCCAACACCGTGAATGTGCTCAAACATCTTTGGCATTTGTAAACATATTTAACAGATGTATAAGGTCATACAGTAGACAGTCACATATGCAACCGTGGTAAGAAATAGCTGTTTGATATGTGGAGGTGTGTTTTTTTTTTTTGTATAAATGAAATTAAATCTTTGCTTTGTGTCGTCATCCAGGCCTCCGACAACGACATGGACCCAGTCTTCACAGTCAGCACGAGGAAAGGTACGAGAAATTCATTCATATTCATATTCATCAGACAGTGAGCTGACGTGTCATAAACTCATATTTGGAACTTAACAGAAGATTAGCGTGGATTGTTTTCATTCCTGTATCGTCACATTTTTATTTAATGGGACACCTGCGCTGAATTATCTACAACCGTCAAAGGCTCAGAATAAACTGTGCCGTGTATTGATGTGATATGAAATGAAACATCTATTATGTGGGTCCTTGTGGGTTTAGTCGAACCAGTTCTCACGGTCCTTTTTTTTTTAGAAATATCTATTAAGATCTAAAATCGGGACCTGTGAAGACTTCTTGGTTGGGTTTGGTGTCCCTCTCTGTAAATGTTGCATTTCTCACCCTTAAGGTCTTTGCACTTGAAGTCCGTACGCACAGTAACCTTGAAGACCGTGTGATGTGTTTTTATCACTCAATTTGGTGCGAAATTCACAAGACAAAATGCCGCCCTTACACGTCACTCTCCTTTATCCTCTATTTCATCCCTCTCCTCGTCATCTGACCTGTTGAAATTCCCGTAGTCCAAAATCTGAGTTATGAAACAACACTTTCAGTTCTGCGTATGTTCCTCGTAAAGTGCTTTCTGCTGGGAGATAAAGTAATCAATCAGTTCATCAGATGGTTTGGATGACGGCGTTTGAATGTGCGGTGGCTCCGAGTGCTCAAACACAGAAAATCAAACCTGTTCTGAAAACTTGAGTGACTGACAAAAGTTTTCGAGAGTCAGCGTGTAAATGTGATTGACACGACGTGAGGTTGTATTTATTTTAAAACGTGCGACAATTTCAGACAGAAAATCCAGTGTGTTAAGGCTTTTTCACCTGTGCTGAAATGTGCAGGAAAGTCAAAATGCTGACTGATATTCTCTTCTTTAGTTGTGGAGCCCGCCCCCTCCAACATGGCTACGTCTATGGGCAAACTGTGCCCGCCTCTCCTGGCCCGCATCTCGCGCTTGATGGTGACCCCGAGAGTATCTGGCCTGGAGCGAAGCCAGGAGAAAAACTTGGAGCAGCATTTCCCAGAACCTGTTACTTCTTCTACCTCTACTGCCCCTTTCTCTCGCCTGCCTTCCCCGGTTACCGCCTCAGGCCCGGTCCCCAGGTCCAGCCCGTTCAACGGCAACGGCAGCCGCCACAACGGCAGCCCGCCGCTCTCCAAACCCAAACCCTTCCTCACTTTGCCTGGGCGGTCTCACTCCATCTACAACATCAACAGGTATTTAAATTATGAAAACCTTTTCAGTATGTTCTTTTTTTTCATCATGCTGCTTTGATTCATTATTTATTCATTGTTTATCCTTTTTCTCCTCAGGAGCAACACCCCAATCAAACCTCCCTCATCTGCTTCATCTGTTGCGTCTGCTTCGTCCTCCATGCGCCCCCCGACTCCCTCCACCAGTGTGTCGCTGCCCTACTTCAGGGGCTCAGGATCCTCAGGGCCCCTCCGACCCCCATCCCGAGCCAGCTCCGGGGCCTTGTTCACATCCTCACCCGGCCTTCCTCCACCTCCACCTCTGCTACAAGGTCCTGGCCACTCATCAGCAGCAGGTACGGTCGACAACAGGAATGCTTCTTTTCACTTCTGTCGGTTTCAGTGGTTCTTGGGAACACAATGACTCATATGTGACTCAAATTAACCAAACCCAGACTTCCTCTGGTGGTTGTCTGGGTTCGTCTGGGGTGATGAGGAAGTTGTATATCAATGAACGGAGGTCTGATCACGTCAGCGCTGCAAGTATTGTGTAAAGCAAAGGCTGCATGTTGCACTGTTTAAGTAGCGCCTTAAAATACACAAACGTGTTATTCGTGTGTGTTAAATAAGTCTCCAACTTTCATCTTTATCTAATCTATCAACTATTGAAACAAGTAATCGATTATTCCGATAACAAATCTACTCAGTGGCTCTTCTAATGTACGTATCACATCAACCCTGTCGTTCACAAGCGTGTTATCGACACATACGTTTTCTTTTTAGTCTTTTGGGAAACAATGAAAATCTATCAAATATCTTTTTCCTTAATAAAAGGAAATTAAAATGTATCTTCATAAAAAAGGACACTAGGTGTTTCAATCTTAGTATTTTTTTTAAACTACAAGGTTCAAGGTTAATAAATAAAAAATAAAAAAAATAAAATCGTACGTAGAAATCTGGGGAAACAGCTCTGTTAATAAGAAATGTTACACGTGGTGTTTATTCAAAGATCCACAGCTTTTATTGTTACCTAAACTGCCATTTTGCTGCTTTAAGCTACAAATCTCATGGCGCTGCAGTAATTTACAAACACAAAATACAGAAAGGTACGCATGTGAATGGGAAAACAAACGTGCGGTACAATTGTAGAAGCGTGAGATCAAGCGTGAGCAGATTCTCACCTTCACTCACGCCAAGCTGTGGTATGAATTGTTTTATTTTCAGTAATTCACTTTATTTATTTACTCCCTTTTTTTATTTCCCGCCCTGTAGACCAAGAATTACTGCGTCAGAACCTAAACTCACACTTCTTGAACTCACAAGAGCGCGAGGGCAGACGCAGCGTCCCGGGGGCTGAAAATAACGCAGCAGCTGCGGGCCGCTCCACTCCTGGCGGTCCATCGGCATCGAACTCTGCATCGGGTTCATCAGGCCGGACGTCTCAGAACCAGCCGAGCATCCCGCCTCTGGCCTTCCAGTTCCATCAACACAACCACCAGCACCAACACACGCACACGCACCAACACTTCACGCCCTTCCTGCACCCCACGGCTACCGCACCACCTCTGGTGAGATGCTCTCTGTTTTTCTGCTGAACATCTGTGTCGAACTTGAAATTCCAGTGTGGCTGGAATGTAGACACGGTTCAGTTTTGAGATGTTTAACCCTCACACTGCTTTTGTTTTCGTTTTTTAGTTTGATAAGTATGCAGGCAAAATGGACGGACTGTACCGACACCCTGTGAGTACTTTATGTAATCTTACTGATTTTAATTTGGTGATGATAGTTTACAACTTAATATATTTAATCATAAAACAAGCTTGAGTACGTTTCAGCTCAGTTTTATAACCTTTAACATTCGAATCAATAACTACATTTAAAGTATAAAACATTTAACTTCCTCAGCCTTTCTGTGTTCTTTAAACTGTGTGTGTTTGTGTGTGTGTGTGTGTGTGTGTGTGTCATGGTAGTTCTTCCCGCAATACCCGCCGCCCTCAGTGCCGAGTATCCAGCCCGTGATTCCTCCCACTGGGCCTTTCAGCTCCTTGCAAGGAGCGTTTCAGCCAAAGGTGAGAAAAACTCTTTCCCCGTCTTTGTATTACTTAATCCAGGGCAGCAGCTAGACGTCATATTGTCCGGGGAGGTCTCACATTACCTGGTGTAATTATTGTCTGGACAGCAGAAATGAGTGAGTAGAAAGGACATTGAACTGTTGTCTGTGGTCATTTGACTAGTTCAAAAGAAAATGGCAGTTGTTGCTAGTTGTTACGGTAACAACACACGTCAGCGGGGGGCGTTAAATGTGCAGCAGCTCATTGGGAAGCAGCTCAGGAGACATATCTGGAGTGAGGCGGTTAGACCAAACTTCAGTGGCCGAACATCTCGCCTGAGCAGCGTGTTTGTGTCGCTAGTGCTTTTTTTTTTTCTCGCCTACTTTCACCGTGACAGGCAGGCGTCCACAGTGAAAGGTCATTCACTCAACCCTTTCTATTTCGTTTCTGTGGACAGAGTTTAACCTTTTACGTCCAAAACAAACATCACCGACATTTGTAATTAAATGAAACATTCTATTATTTATGGCCATTATCTTAATATACAGTAGAAAGGCCGGGGCGAGCTGCAGCAGTTTCAGCGAGGCAGCACCATGCACTGCTCATGCAAGATACGTGGCTCGGTCATTAAAGTGTACTCCCGGCACAAAATCATCGCATGGTCTTTTTCGACTCTTACATACATCGAATAAGCCATCGAGACAGTTTTTTTTGTGTAACAACTGTTAACGGAGAAATCCAGGAGAGTCGCTACGGCCGGACATGGCTAACAGTGATTAGCTCGGGGCAGTACAGTGAAGGCATTCAAAGGTCTTTTTTAACCACTAATACTGCTGAAAATAACAGCAAACCTCTGCAGCAGCATGAGAAGAGTCCCTACACACAAAACAAAGCAGCTATGGGCTCCTTCCTTTGGGACTGACTTTGCTAATCCACTGTTATGGACTTTACTATGAGAGGAGCTGGTACAGGGGCCAGTTGGTAAGTCTTTAAAACACTCTTTAAATAAACTCTGGCTTCACTAACTACGCTGTTGGTGCTTTGTTTTTCGTCCGGCTGTTAGCGACTCTCCAGGATGTCTCTGTTCACAGTTGTTGCACGTCTTGATGGCTTATTTGATGAATGTCGGAGCCAAAAAAAGACCAGGGGATGATTTTGCGCTGGAATTGCACTTTAAACCCGCTGTTGGGCTCATTTTCTATAACCAATGCAGCATTAAACAACGGTGGAACCAGCAGTTGACTGGATAACTAAGTAGCTGGCTTGCCAACTTCACCAAGTTGCTTTCTACGCTGTGAAAACTCTTAGGATTAACAGTGAGTTGTTAAATTTGACTCATTAAGAGGTTGGCTCTCTATGCCTCGTACGTTACTGCTACTCTGCTCATTCGCCCTTTACTGCAAAGCCTCACCTCTGCGACCTTCAGGTAACAGTACCCGTATAAATGGCCGCCACACAGACCGTCCTGCTGCATCGATTTGAATGGAAATGTCCTTTCTACTCATTCTATTTCTATGGTCTCGACCTTGACTCATACTGGAAAGGAATAACCTCAGACGTTAACCAGGTGTAGAGCAGCAGGTTATGGCTCATTTGTTGTGTACTATGTGTTTGTGACAGTCTCTTGTCCCTCAGGGAGCGGGTCCGGATTTAACCGCACGGCTCGGGGTTGTGCCTCACCACCTGCAGCCCAAAGACCCCAGGGTAAGAACAACATGCTTACACAGAACCTGCAGTCTGCATCATCACTCAAGAGATATCCTCCTTTTTGTTTGCATAGGACTGTTTAGATTCAGACAGACCAAAGTTTAGACTAGGAAGTGCTGCAACACGGGCCCAGTCAGTGCAGTAAAGAGTGCAAAACTATTCCCGATAAAGAGTGAGACATGTGGATTAAAAGTGTCTTTACACTTCTGCTTTCTTGTAGCTAACTGATCCATTTGGGACATCGTCGAAAATCAGTAATGTAAGCAAAAAACAGATGTTTTTGAACCCCTTGGCTCCTTAAAACCTTCAGCCTTTTTTACTCTCTCACTGCTTCATTCACTCTTTGCACTAATCTCACTTGTAGTCTCGACTGCTACTGGTCTACTCTCTGCCCCCGCACACCCAGTTAGATATTCCAGAAGACAGAAATGATTCTGTGTGTAATGTATGTCGTTGGTCTCTCCCCTCACTATTTGAGCAAAGGCTTTAAAGGTGTACAGTCAAGATTCATGTATGACAAACGTCTGTGTTGTTTTTCCTCTGCAGAAACCAGGGAAGTGGTGTGCTATGCATGTATATGTGGCCTGGATGATTCTAAGCCATCAGAAAAAAGTGAAGGTACTTGTTACAGTTGAATTACATTTAGAGAGTAAAACCATAAGGTAGTTATACCCCAGTGACGTATTCACTCAGCAGACAGAGGAAGGTACAAACACCTGGCTCACCTTTAAACCCATCTCTTCCAGCTGATGCAGGCTGATCCTCACAAGTTGGACTTCCGTAGTGACCTGCTGTCCCGTCTTCCTGGAGCTGGAGGACTGGGGCCCATGGGAGGAGCCCTGCCTCCCACTCATGACTTGACCAGACCTCCCAGTCTCTTCTCAGCTGCAGGTGCATGTCTAAACATTTTAGTCTCTTAAAGGCAGAATGAGTAAGATGTTCCTATGTAGACTAGAGCCCCTTTCACACAAACACTGCAAATATGAAATGATTTAGAGATTACCCGACTAAGTCAGAGTTTACCGTCCCTGCTCCCGACTACAAAGACTGTTTGTTTAATCTCTAAGTGAGCCCATGTGTGCGAATACAGCTGCTGATTCCCCAATGTGTTCACTGAGAGCGAATGAGCGGTAAACAACAATTACTAACAATTACCAATTACTAAGACGGCAACAAAAATTAGTACTACAGGACTACAGATGCAAATTAGCAGCTTTGCTATAATTCGGCAATAATAATTACAGAGATAGGTAAATATCAATGTTCATTAATGTGCACTGTTTATCCAAAAATAAAGAATTATTATTATTAATAATAATAAAAAACACAGTGGTTAGAGCAGTCGCCCCATATAAAGAGGCTGAAGGTCCTTGAGGCAGTGGTTACCGAATCCGGCCTGCAGCCCTTTGCTGCCTGTCTCTTCTCTCTCTTACCCCATTTCCTGTCTGTCCTATCTGATAAACGCTTGAAAAACTGCACTAAATTCAGGAGATTCAGGCACCTGTCGTGAGGGCCGACACCAAAATCACCAGGTAAAGTCAAAGAACAGCAAGAGACCGTTTCTGATCAAATGACGAACTGGGTCCGTCGGTGTAATTCCTGTTAAATTCTCCCGTTCTGTTTCTAAAGAAATCAATAATTTGACAAAACATTGATTTCAACAGAAAGCTAATGTTGGCTGAAATTAAATTTACCGGACCTCCTGATGATCCCGCTTGATGATCGTGCTCATTGAGACCACAACTGCGTCCAAAACAGCGGTCTGCCATCCAGAAATAACAAACCATAGAGTGGCGTAATTAAACAATCAGAATCAGAAGTATTCATTAAAGTCATGTATTAAAAAACTCACCACCAAAAATAAAAAAGCAAATATAGCGATCCGAAATGCCAAATTGACAAAGCTCGTTCCAAAATGAGAATCTGGGGTTGGATTTCACACAGTTGCGAGCACTGAAGAGGAGGGGATGAAGAGCAACCACGGTCAGGGGGCGTGCACTTCTGATGCGGCTACACCGCGGACAAACTTTGAATATTGTGTTTACAGACTGCAACGGACAAATCCTCCTCATTCTGCCTTCAACAACAGCTGACAGAGTGAATTTAATGTTGATGTGACGACTTGAAGTTGTGTAACGTGCTGCATGACTAAAAGAAGGTATTCGGACTGTCTGGGATGTTTTTCCCTGAGTGTTTTAGTATTTCACGACTGCACGCGTGATTTCCTGTCGTCCTGTCCTCACATCCCTGACGTCTGACTGCATTCCTGTGTTGAGTCACAGCATGAAGTGTGTGAGAAGCTCGATGCGTCTGATTTGATGAGTTGTGACATTTTTCTTTTTACTACTACTTCTTTCCCTCAGGGGGAGTCAATCCGTCCTCCTCTCCTTTCATCTCTCCATCAACGCCCCACTCCTCTTTCCTCCCACCAACTGCACACTTGGGTAAGAGCGGCTTCTAAAGGCACATCTGTACACCACAACCACTGGCTGTCACTTTGATTCACCCACTACAGATCTGACTTTGACCTTTCATAAATGACTTAAACCCGTGTGAAATGTTTGTATCAGCACAGCTTTTCAGACGTTTACCTGCGTTTGTGTTTTAGATCCGTACGGTCGATCCCCCCCCTTCACCCCACTGGGAGCCCTTGGTTCTGGTGCCTTTGGAGGACTCGGCAGCCCGACACTGGGTCAGTATTACAGTATGTCTACTCTTGAAACGCGCGGCCTAAAGGATGGGTTCAGATATTTTTCAAGTCAGTCTTAATTGAATCTTCACATCATTTGTCTGTTGAAAGAGTAAGTGGTCGTTCAGACAGGTGGTGCGTAGCTTCAGCTCCAGGTACAGTTGAAAACATAAAATGAAATCCAGTTTGACTAATAGATCTGTGAATTTGAAACGTATCAGAGGCCTTAATATTGCATGTTGGTTTAGGATTCTATGACACAGGATTTTCCAACTCAACGATTCTTTTATCACAAGAGAAACAGTAAAAAAAATACAGCTTCCACTTCAAGTAAAAGTAAGTAATTAACCATCTCCTGTGGACTGGTTTCATTCAATCTAATAAGGGGACTGCGTTTTTGGGGTCTTCAAAAAGTCTTATTGGTGGGACTCATTCCTCCTCTTCATCCTCACCATGAAGTGATCCATTTCGAAATGGGGGATAAAATCTACATTCATGTTCAGCCAGCGCTAATATGAGGAACAGCAAGAGAATCGGTTGTTTGTGACTAAATTATGAACGGGCTACATTACCGCGGTGTAATCCACATCATGTCCTGCCTCCTGCACACCCCTCGTTCTCAAGTGAGAACGCAATCGACACGGAGAATCTCCTGCTGCGTGCCACATGTGAGAGAGGGAAATTTGTCAGACATTCAGAGTTCATTTGAGAAATCGGCTTCAGTTTCTTCATCCTGGCTGTGTCGGTGTTGTTGTTTTTAACTGCTGGGGTTGTGCTACAAACCCAGATGCAACCACCAGGAGAAAATGCTGTCTGGGGAAGCTGGCAGAGGGAATCATGTACTAAAAAGACTTCAGGAGAAACTCTGTGGCTTTTGGTCTTACTCTGCTGAAGCCTCATAATCATTTCATCTGAAATTTACTGGCAAGGAATCACATCACAGCCAGTAAGGAAAGAGGGAATAATTACAGCAACCAATAAATCAACATACTGTACGTGATGGCAGAATGAGTATTGTATAAAGACAGACTTCATTCATTCATCTTCAACCGCTTGTCCCTGTCGGGGTCTCGGGGGGCTGGAGCCGATCCCAGCTGACATCGGGCATGAGGCGGGGTCCACCCTGGACAGGACGCCAGTCTATCGCAGGGCACATAGAGACAAACAGAGACAGACAACCATTCACACCTACGGGTGATTTAGAGTCATCAATGAACCGAACACCTGCACGTCTTTGGACTGTGGGAGGAAACCGGAGAACCCGGAGAAAACCCACGCAGACACGGGGAGAACACCCACGCAGACACGGGGAGAACATGCAAACTCCACACAGAAGGGCCCAGGCCGATAAAGACAGACTTGAAAAATGCAAACCTATCCTTTAAGTCAAAGAACTCTGTCTTTACAGGAACAGTCTATACAGGCGTGTTAAACAGTATTTAGGTTCATCTTGTGACTTGTGAAAAGTTCACTGGTTGCCTTTGATTGAGTCAGAAAGTGTGGGTGGAAAATAATTAGTCCTCTCACCCACGTAGTGCAATATTTAATGTTTTTGAATTCATAAATCAGTAACACATCCGTCTGAGTGGGTGAATACATCGTAAGATTGGCACATTAACTGTGATTGGAGAAGCTCTCCGCACTCTGCTAATGACTAATGACGATGAGCTTGTTGCGGCTTGTCACGTCTCACCGTCGCCGCTCGACATCGTGAATCAAGTCTGTTCAAAATGGAGCCGGCGTACGAGAAGGCATTTTTACACCATGACTCTCATGGCGTCACACTTGGCTTGTTAATGAAAAAGGGTTCTTGTGGGTGCTAGAAATCCTTGAAAAGGAGGCTTTAAAGGTTTGAGAAGTCAAAAGATGTCAAGTCTACTTAGAACAGGTGACACATTTTGAAACATGAACCTTTGTTGTGATTTCCTTCCACATAATTTTGGTTGTTTATGGCACAGTAACATCTAGTTTAACATGCTGAAGTGCAATAATCTGTAGACAGTGTGTTCTTTATATAAATATGTACTCTACCACCGCTGTAAGGTGCTGTAAAAGCTTGAAAATGCACTTTGGAAAAGGTGTAGAAACCCTGATGTATATACGTTTTGCACTGGTTTCTTTGTTGCAAAATTACATCATATGTTTAGATCCTATTATTGTGGATTTAACAAGTTATTTTAAAATACTGTTAAAGGTAGTTGCTACTTCTACGGTTTCACACGTTCAGCAGCTGATCTGTGGTTTGAGTTGTAAAGCTAACTGTTAGTTTATTTAGTTCCTGTTTTGAATACTGCTTTTCTCATGATCAAATAATTGCGGCTGGTTATCTTCCTCTCATTCTGATCAACAGATAATTCACATTGAGAGGGAGACAGATATTGTGAGTGGTGCGCGGTTTAATTGTAGGATGTGAGCATCCATAAACAAAACAACTAACCGTTTCTTTTTCCCCTCTAACTAACTCAACATTTAAGTCTCCTCTGAAGTCAAAACAACTACAGTGGATATTTAGTGAGGAACTGAGATCTGGTTCTGCTTTATCACAGCTCTTAACACGACCTCCCTCCTGACTGTGATCTGGGCCTGCCATTGTTTTTTATTGTTCAAATATTTTCCTGTTGAATATTAGGGCTGTCCTCCATTTAAAGAAACTCTTAGTCGACTCACACTCATACGATCGAATCGATTTGTGGATTTAATGAACAAATTTTGTAAAACGTTTCACACCAAGCAGCAACAGATCTTTGTCCAGAAATTCACACGGAAATTTATGAAAAGTGGTTTAGTGGGTTCTTATGAATGCCTGAACACTTTAGTGGGTTCTTATGAATGCCTGAACACTTTAGTGGGTTCTCATGAATGCCTGAACACTTTAGTGGGTTCTTATGAATGCCTGAACACTTTAGTGGGTTCTCATGAATGCCTGAACACTTTAGTGGGTTCTTATGAATGCCTGAACACTTTAGTGGGTTCTCATGAATGCCTGAACACTTTAGTGGGTTCTCATGAATGCCTGAACACTTTAGTGGGTTCTTATGAATGCCTGAACACTTTAGTGGGTTCTCATGAATGCCTGAACATTTTAGTGGGTTCTCATGAATGCCTGAACACTTTAGTGGGTTCTCATGAATGCCTGAACACTTTAGTGGGTTCTCATGAATGCCTGAACATTTTAGTGGGTTCTCATGAATGCCTGAACACTTTAGTGGGTTCTCATGAATGCCTGAACACTTTAGTGGGTTCTTATGAATGCCTGAACACTTTAGTGGGTTCTTATGAATGCCTGCACATTTTAGTGGGTTCTCATGAATGCCTGAACACTTTAGTGGGTTCTCATGAATGCCTGAACACTTTAGTGGGTTCTTATGAATGCCTGAACACTTTAGTGGGTTCTTATGAATGCCTGAACACTTTAGTGGGTTCTCATGAATGCCTGAACACTTTAGTGGGTTCTTATGAATGCCTGAACACTTTAGTGGGTTCTCATGAATGCCTGAACACTTTAGTGGGTTCTTATGAATGCCTGAACACTTTAGTGGGTTCTTATGAATGCCTGAACACTTTAGTGGGTTCTTATGAATGCCTGCACATTTTAGTGGGTTCTCATGAATGCCTGAACACTTTAGTGGGTTCTCATGAATGCCTGAACACTTTAGTGGGTTCTTATGAATGCCTGAACATTTTAGTGGGTTCTCATGAATGCCTGAACACTTTAGTGGGTTCTCATGAATGCCTGAACACTTTAGTGGGTTCTTATGAATGCCTGAACATTTTAGTGGGTTCTCATGAATGCCTGAACACTTTAGTGGGTTCTTATGAATGCCTGAACACTTTAGTGGGTTCTCATGAATGCCTGAACACTTTAGTGGGTTCTCATGAATGCCTGAACACTTTAGTGGGTTCTTATGAATGCCTGAACATTTTAGTGGGTTCTCATGAATGCCTGAACATTTTAGTGGGTTCTTATGAATGCCTGAACACTTTAGTGGGTTCTTATGAATGCCTGAACACTTTAGTGGGTTCTCATGAATGCCTGAACACTTTAGTGGGTTCTTATGAATGCCTGAACACTTTAGTGGGTTCTTATGAATGCCTGAACACTTTAGTGGGTTCTTATGAATGCCTGCACATTTTAGTGGGTTCTCATGAATGCCTGAACACTTTAGTGGGTTCTCATGAATGCCTGAACACTTTAGTGGGTTCTTATGAATGCCTGAACATTTTAGTGGGTTCTCATGAATGCCTGAACACTTTAGTGGGTTCTTATGAATGCCTGAACACTTTAGTGGGTTCTCATGAATGCCTGAACACTTTAGTGGGTTCTTATGAATGCCTGAACATTTTAGTGGGTTCTCATGAATGCCTGAACACTTTAGTGGGTTCTTATGAATGCCTGAACATTTTAGTGGGTTCTCATGAATGCCTGAACACTTTAGTGGGTTCTCATGAATGCCTGAACACTTTAGTGGGTTCTTATGAATGCCTGAACATTTTAGTGGGTTCTCATGAATGCCTGAACACTTTAGTGGGTTCTTATGAATGCCTGCACACTCGGGAAAACTATTCAGATGTATATTGTTTGTTTTTATATTATGTTTGACCAATGAATCAAGAAATTAACCTACAAGAAAAAAAAAGTAAATGCATGCGTACAAAAGGCTGATTGTTCAGAGACTAATAACTGAGTTACAGTCATGTCTGTGTGTCTGTGAGACCTTACCACATGTGTATTTATTGGTTTATTTCAGGGACATTGTACAATGGCTCACTTACAGTTTGACTGTTGATTAGTTACCAAAGAGGCTAGTTTGCGTCAGTGGTCCCCGACCAGATGTTCAAAAGGCTTCTTAAAATTACAACAATAAAATGCATGTTTGCGTCACTGAAGCTCATTTAAGTGTTGAAAGGAGATCCGTCGTCTGTGTTTTAACAGACTGGAGAGAAGTTTGAAATTTATAAAGTCTTATTAGCTCCTTTTATTCTGTCCTCACTAACCACATATATGATATATAACATATAAGTAAACAATGTGGAGCTGCGCTTAACCTTATACAGACAAACAATAACCTCACCGGAATATCTACAATTTCCTAAATGTATTTCTGAGTGAATCAGGTTAGAAACAAGATTAAGAATCTGACCAAGCGCTCAGTGAAGTTACGTTTGTCACCTGACAGTTTTGTTTTTCACGGGCGTTGGTCAGTCAGCACAAAGTGTTGACGGTAAATACTGCGCCGTAAACGTCCCATAACTTTGTGTTTTCTCCGTCATGACTCACTGCTTCTCTCCCGTTTTTATAGCACAGCTACATCTCAGCTGTCACTGTCACAGACATGCTGTGATTGGCTGTGTCACTGATATACAAGCTCAAGGTTGGATGCATCCATTTTAGTCGGAGCAAAGTACAAAAACTGGAAGAAGTCCAAATAAAAGTCCCAATAGGAAAGCATAAACATTTTTGTCAAATTGGAAAAGATAGTTGTGTTGGAACAAGTCGGCCAAGGTCGGAGAGGTAATGAATTAATAAAGCCCGGTGCCAAACTGTCAATCAAAGGGTTAGAAGGTGTCGTACTGCAGAAATCTTTATGTTGCATGATCCTCTTGTGCCATTATTGATTGCAGACGTGTATGTGCACCCTTCTATGTGCGGTAACAGAAGTTACGGCAGTACGAGTAAGTTTGGAGTTTAAAAAATGTGCTTTTGTTTCTTCAGAGTCCTGATCGCAGGGTAACATTAGATGCTAACAGCTAAGAATATGTCTTTCCTGTCCACAGCAGGATCTGTCTTTGGCCCTAAAGATTCACCAGCTAACGTGGTTGGAGGTTTGCCCGGACCCAACCATCACGACCCGTGGAACCGTCTGCACGGCGGCCCGTCTGGGTTCGCTCCTGGCCCCAGCTGGGCCAAAGGGCCAGACAAGCGGGATGAGAGGGACAGAGCGAAGGACATGGAGAGGAGAGACATCCCCCACATCAAGGATGAGAAGGACAGGTAGGACATTCAGCTGGTTTCAGATTTAAGGGATGTGTTGGCATAAAGGACCCAGATTACCTCAGGCGGTCCCGTGCCCACAGATCTCGGTCAGGTGAAAATGAGCAGCCTAAAATAATCTACAACACATATTTCCTCTGATCTCTGTACATCTCGGTAGCAAAATCAAGTTTTAATCTACAGTGAAAGGTATAGGTACATTTCCCCATATTAAAACGCCCTACATATTTAAGATCTTGGTGGTTTTGAACAGGATGAGGGGTTTTAGTCGTCGGATGTCTGGATCTGAAGTTATCAAAGAAATGAGCTGAGCAAACGATAGCAGATGATTTTGAAACCTCTTCATTCAGTGATTTAGAGGAGGAGACCTCTGTGGTAAAAACCTGAACACTGAATATAACCTAACATGACTTGAAGACTATAACTCCCATGATCCCACGCTGCTACTTCACCGTGTCATCACACGCTTGTTTTGTTCTTCTTCTTTGCTTTTGAGACTCCTAGTGGCAGAAAATTACATATTAGGCATTTAAGCTTTTGTTAAAATACATCCTTTATAAACAGTTTATGTATTTATAACTGTTACACAGTTTACTAGTAAAAAAAACTGCAGTTAAAATGATGAATATATGGATCTATATGAATTATTTCCATTATCTAACTGTTGTGCACGTTGTGTTTTGCAGAGACAACATGCTGTACGGCCGACAACCTGTGAGAATGTCTCCAGTTGCACCTTCCTTCAAGCCCCGCAGTAGCACGCCGGTCTCCCACATTAACGGCCACAGCAGTGCCCTGGGGGGCGGCACTGGGCCTATCGAGGACCTGACACGCAGCCTAAGTAGAGACAGAGACAGAGACCGCGAGCGGGACAGAGATGGGGACAAGAGGCCGCAGCAGACAGTGTCTTCACGGGGACCTCCTGTTGGCTCTTCATCTTTAGTAGCAGACCGGGACAGACCGCGGTCTTCCTCATCTTCTGTCCTCACCACTCCCCCGCCCTCCAACCGCTCAGCCCCATCTCCTATGGACCATTACCCCCGCCCGATGGGCCCGACAGCACACAGCCACCACAACGAACCCTCACACTCCCAAAGAGACGGTAACCTCCCTTCTTCCTCCGCAGCGTCTGCCTCTGTCACTTCTTTGTCTCATGCCAAGAAGTCTGACCGGACCACAACGCCCGTCTCCAAACCTCTGCTGCTTCTCCCGCCGGTCAAAGTTAAAGAGGAGCGGAAAGAGGAGCCGGAGCATATCCCCATCACGCTGCCTCCCCCGGCACCCAACCACAGCTTCGAACGCCCCAACAGCCATCCACACCACCATCGCTCTGGTACCCCTTCCTCTTTATCACTGACTCCTACTCCTGGTGTTCCCCTCATGCCACCCGCTCCAAACCCTGCCTCCCACCACAACCTGTCCCTGCTGGACCGCTCCAGGGCCATTGAGGCGTATCTTGGGAGCACAGGTGCTGCAGGTTTGGTAATGGGTCCAGGAGGAGACCGTTTCCACCACGGTCCGGGCCAAGGACCGTCACAGGGTCCACACAGCTTCACCTGGGACCCCTGGAGGGAGCTGGCGGCTCAGCAGCAACATCAGCATCGTCGGGAGGCTTTGGCACTTCGGTCAGACCCTCACCTAGCGCTGCGATCCGATCCACATCTGGCCCGACTGCTCCAGCATCAGCGCATTCTGGAGGCAGAGAGGTGTGCGGCCGTAGCAGCTGCGGCCGCTGCAGCCAACCCTCACCACCCTCCGACATCTACCTCTTCTGCCTCCAACTCTGCTGTCCGCCAGGAGTTCGGCCTAATGGCGCATCACTTCGACCGCCCTCATCACCTCGGACCCCCAGGAGGAGGACTGATGGATGAGGAGCAGCGTGCCCAGATTTTGAGGGAAGACTTTGAGCGGGCTCGCTACTTCGGGATGCACCCACACATCCCTCCTGGCGCTCACCTCTCAAACCCCTCCCATGCTGCTACTGCTGCTCACCTGGAGCAGCTCCACCCTGGCCTTCTCTCCCACTCGCTCCAACACGGAGCCTCTCATGCTTCCCAGCACCACGCTGGCCTCTTCGCCCGTCTCGGCCATCTAAACCCACAGCACGTGCCCAACGGCATCCTGGCAAAGACCCCCGCAGGCTTGGTGGGAGCTCTGGCGGTGGGGGCGCCGCCTCCACTCATTCCGTCCATGACCAGCCGGTCGTCCACACCTCCTCGTAGACTCGGAGGGCCAGGTGATCTGGCGGCACTGTACGGCGCCCACAAAGACGGAGAGTCCAGATAGTACAGGGACAACACTGGAGGAGATTAAGGGAAAAGTCAGGATCACTGTGCTGCTCTCAACCTGCCCCCCTTTTCCTCTTGCAGACTACTAAACCCTGCCCCTCCCAGTTACACAACCACACCAGCTCCAGTCCCCCCCAGAAAGAGGGGTCCCCATGACTGGCTGGAGGTTTATGGAAGGGCGGGGAAACGCAAGACTCATCAGTGTGACTCGGAATATGCGCAATGGTTCTATCAGTGCAATTTAAAGGTACAAGGTTTCTGTGCATCCTTGGTGTATTTTTATTTTATACTGGCTGTTGGTTATAACAGAAGTCAGTTGTTGAAAGCTGTGGGAGGAGGCAGGCGACGGCTTTTCGTTCATTTGTCACATAAAAATATGACCCATGCTTTTTTCAGCGAGCCTTTTGTTCCGGGTGGATTGGAAATGACTTCCAGAGGGATGTACACTGTGAACACAACGTCATGGGTTCATCCCCAAGCTTGGTTTAACTCATAGGATATTAATATTATTATTATTATAAAGCCTTCTCCTGCATAAATCAGCCCTGATTAGGTATCGTGGATGAGGGTCTTTAGAAATAGTGGTAAAAGTGGTGCTCTCTGTTCCGTCTCGGTGTCTTCTTGTCCTTGTGCAAAGACAGATTAATGATCGGTGAGCATCGCACCTCACTTTCCTCCTGCTTTACCCAAAAATCCAACCCCCTCAGCTTCACAGATAATGAGATTCAACCTTTTTTTTTGTTTTCGGGGGCTTGTTTTTGTTTTGTTTTCTCCAAAGGACGAATGGCGAGATGAACTGTGCTACACTGTGTGAGTGAACACAGTATTTTTTAGAGCTTCCTGTAACTGTTTCCCACTCTCCTCATGACTATATGAGCAGGACCAGATTATAGTAGTCTAGAGAAATTGCCTTTGTAATTATTATTCTCAACATTAATTATCTTCTATAATAATAAATATATTCACTGTTATGTTATTTGTCTTTGTTTCGGGTATCCACCAGTACTCTCTCCCCCCTCTCCCCCGGGTAGTTTTCAAATCGTGCAGAAGACAAAACGAGAGGCGTCTGCGTCACAGAAAACTGTTTTAATGCTCGTGAACATTAAACCGTCTCCATCCCGCGACCTCCCTCCCTCCCTCCCTCCCGCCCCCTCCGAGGATCTCATCTACGACTTTATTACGCTGAGAGGGAGGTTTTGCCTGTGTGTCATTGGTTGTGTGTTATATCCATTTTGGGACTACGGGACTTGTACATTGAACTGTCGAGTTGTTTCATCAATAAAAATAAGTTATATACACGGATAAGTGGGACATCTGCTGAAGAACGGAAAAAAAGTATAAGGACTTGTGTCAGAGGACAACTAGACAGTGGGTATCCTGAGAGGGAAAAGACTGGGTCGATTATTTTAATATGACCATTTTATACCTTTCAAACCCCTCCCCTAGAGACCACAAAGATTAATTATTAAATGAATTGTTGTTTACTCTGTCGTGTGGGTCTTTTGTTCTGAGTCTGTTTAATATCGGGACGGCAACATGTGTCTGACAATTAGTTTTTTTTATCAGAAGATGAAGAAAACGAGCATTTTTACATTTAAAAAGTGATTTTTTTTTGCCTTTTTTTAATTAAAATTATGAATTTTCTGTCAGTTGTCTCACTGCTGAGTCACACAGTGTGGCAGATTATCATTAACACGTGAATTTAACATTTATTTATTATGCAAAAGGAAATAATCCTGCATTTAAAGGGAATGAGCAGGAAAAAGGGAAGTCTTTAATATTATTACGGCGCCTCGTGCATTTAATCAAAAGCAAAAATGCAGCGACCGGGAGAATTTGATTATGTTTAATTAAATATTGTTATTTACAAGTTTGAGGTACTTGAGTCTTTTACACTCAATCTCAGAGATAAAATACTTTTTTAAATTAAGATATTTGTTATAAATTAAACCTCCCAGTTACAAGTATTGATTAATAAATTAGTCTTAACTAGGAACATTTAATGGTTCCAGCTTCATATAAAAGTAATTTTGATGCAATTTCTCTCTATTTTCACTCATTTTACAAACCAATATAGAAAATATAATTTCTATAATTAAAAATAATCATTGGTCAAAACCTCAACCAACTATAACTATAAAATCTGCTTTTATACTTTGCATGAGTAATAATTAAATTAGTACTTGTAAAAAGTACTAATAATAATGCAGTGATTGAATATGTTGTATAATAAGGGGACATTTTAAAATACATTTTCCTTTTTTTTAAATTTATTTTTAAAATATTCATTGTGCAGTGTTGGCATAAGAAACAAAAGGATTAACAAATAGAAAAGTACAGGACAGAATAAAAAAATAAAGTTTATACAAATATGAACACGCCTAGTTTGTTATAAAATTATAAGATTTGCATAAATTAATCTTTTCAGAATATGTATTTAAATTTGCTTTTTTAGATATTTCATCTTATGAATATAAAATTTAGCTTCAGCAAATTAATTATTTTATTTTATTTATCATTTTCCTGATTATTCTTATATATTTTTACTTAAATCACATTTTCAATGCAGGACTAGTTTATTGTTTATTTTATTAAGTTGTTGGTAATTTTACTTCAATAAATTATCTTAATTCTGGTTTCATTACATCTAAAGATTAAACTATTAAAAAATGTTTTATATCTGAATTAATAAATGTATAAATAAATGCTTTATACATTTTTGTTCACCTACATTTATGCATTTAAATGTATATGTTAATTAGGTAGGAGGGCCCATTCATTTATTTATGCATGTATTTTATTCCTATATTTATTCACCCATTTATCAATGCATTTATTTATGTGTGCATTTATTTATTTATGTGTCAGTATAATAATTAGGTAGGAGGGCCCATTTATTTAATTATGCCTTTATTTTAATCTTGTATTTATTCATCCATTTATCTATGCATTTTTTTATTTATGCATTTGTTTTAATCCTGTATTTATTTGTATATTCATTTATTTTATTCCTATATTTATTTACCCATGTATTTATTTATGCATTTATTTAATTCCTTTATTCATTTACCCATTTATTTATTAATGCATTTATTTTATTCCTATATTTATTTATCTATTCATTTATGCATTTTTTTATTCCTTTATTTATTTACCCATTTATCCATCCATTTATTTATTTATTCATCCATTTATCTATGCATTTTTTTTATTATGCATTTGTTCTATTCCTGTATTTATTTATATATTCATTTATTTTATTCCTATATTTATTTACCCATTTATTTATTCATACATTTATTTATTTTATTCCTGTATTTATTTGCCTATTTATCCATACATTTATTTATTTGTGCATTTATTTTATTCCTGTATTTATTTATTAATTTACTTATGCATTTATTTATTTATTTATTTAGGCAAGACAGGTTTATTTCTTTAGCACAATTTAACAATGTAATCCAAAGTGCTTTACATAAAACATTAAAAACATCGGAAGAAACACATATAAAAGGACATTTATATAAAAAAACAAAGTAAAATCATTAAAATCTTAAGAAAAGTGTTGAAAATGACATTAATACTTTAAAAAAAAATACTTTTATTAAGACTTACGTCATGTTTACTCCTCCGTATACCATCACCTATCCCATTCATGTTACTATATTTATAATATCTCCGCATAAAAGGTGTAAATAAACAGATTAAATTATAATATTTTACGCTTTCTTCCGTTAAAGAACTACAGTCAGAAACATTTCAACTGGCGCGCTTGACGAGTTCTCGCGAGATCTCCTCTCCGCTCTGTACTTTGTCAGCAGCAGCGGTGCCTCCACCATTTCGCTGCGTAAAGTCTCCTCCCCGCGACCGCTACATTCTGCGCCGAAAGCCCAGTCTCTCCCGGTCCGTATTTTAACTTCTTCCCACGGACCTAGTGGTACCTCGTTGGGTACCGGGAGACAGTTTGGATTACTGGCATTACGGATTGAGTGCGATTTTACGCGGATGACGACTTCTTCAACGAGAATTTAGTAAAAGAAAATCGGTCGGAAATTTCAGGTAGGTGGGAACTTAAGATGGCGGCCTTGGAGAGGGGAGGGGGGCAAGGAGGAAGTAATGGGGGGATTTAAAGGGGGTCTCCGACTCACGAAAGGACACAATCAAACCGCGTTTTACTTGGTGGGCCTTTTTAAACATTTAAATTGAAACGTGTTGGCGATACATTCAAACCTAAAGCGGACACCGAAACAAAAAGCCACAACAGCGGTGAAAAAAACTAATTTAAACGTTTAAACGGTAACAATTGAATCATCATTTCCTTAAAGGTCGCTTCTAAAGCAGCCAGCCGTTGGGACCGTGTAGATCCCCCCTTAGGTCCCCCGTGTAATCATTGCAAAATTTATGTGGAACTTTATAACATTTTTTTTGTTTTGCTGCTTTTTATTTCTAGTGAGAAAGTAACACGCACGGGTGGTTTAAAGGGAATAATTTTAACGCGTTTAATTTATCGGGAAACAAAGATTTGACCCCACGCAATGACGTCACGAGTGAGTGCCCCCCTCTTCCCCCCTCCTCCTCCTGCTCTCTCTGTATCGTGCATGCAAGAAGCTTTTTTTGGATGTTTTTTCCTTGTGTCTCAGTGAGAAGTAACTTAAATCTTAATGTGACGGTACTAGGACGGGCTTTCTGTTGTAAGGGAGCAATTACATAACCGCGGGTGGGGATGATAGCGGCGCCTGCGCGTGGAAATGAACGCACCCTTTAGTTAAACTCTTCTAGTTAGCGGCAGGCTTTTCCTTTCTCAGTGCCACCCAAGCAGCAGCAGCGGCAGCAGCAGCAGCAGCAGTGTTATTGTGCAGAGCTCTCATGCAAACGCACACGCAACTGCTGAATAAAGGTGTGATTTTGCACAGATGGTCGCTCGAATACAAGTTGAAGCAGCCCCCTCCTCCACAAACCCACATTTAGCTGCAGCTTTATGTCTAAAAATGAATGACTCGAGAGGGCCCGCGCGCTTGGTCACCGGCTTTTAGCATTTGAGCTTTTGAGAGAGCGCGTGCTGCAGGGTCCCTAACATCTTCCTGTGGGCGACTGCAGCAAAAAATGCAACTTGGAAGGAGCTGCTCGTTTATTGCTGCTTCAACTGAGTGTTTTTTATTACTGCTGCAAGATGCACCACTAAACACACACACACACACACACACACACACACACAGCAGCTGTAGCCCTGTAGCAGTTGGCTAACCTAAAGCTATGTGAGTGTTTCTGCTGCTCTCGTGACGTGACATCATGTTACTCATCGTCCCCCTACACACACACACACACACACACACACACACACACACACACATAAACACACACTGGGATATTTGTGTTTACTAAAATGAAATCTAGCATTAGCTCCTTTTTGTTGCACTGCTGCTGTCCTCTCATAGGTGTGTGTTCATGTTGCAAGCACAGTGTTAGAGTTGGTTTTTCTTTGATTGCATGTTTGATTTTAAATAATAAAAGTCAGCCGTTCATCTCTTGTTTCCGCCTCCCTCAGAATATGTGGAGGGGACCCTAATTTCAGCATCCTGGAAGTAGAAAGCACAGAAGATCTGTGTCTCACACCACAGACAGGTGAGAAGTTTGCACACGCACACACACACATTAGCTTGCTGACTTTCTTTCTGTTTTTAGAGTGTAGTGTAGAAAATAGTCACATGCTGTGCAGTATGACATGATCAAGAACGTCAAAACAGTCTAAAAATTATAGGGTGACCAGACGTCCCCGGTTTTTCTTTGTGACTGAAATGATCCAAAAATGAAAAATGTAAATATTAACCACACATCTCGTATAGTTGCGCACCCTACTGCTCACAGTCACAAATTGGTTTGACATCTCCAGGTCAAAAGATAAGGAAGTATAATAGATTTAAGTTTGGGAGAGATTAGATCTCCACACTGGCCTGGGAACGCCTCAGGATCCCCCAGTTAGAGCTGGTTAATGTGGCCCGGGAAAGGGAAGTTTGGGGTCCCCTGCTGGAGCTGCTGCCCCTGAGACCCGACCCCGGATAAGAGGCTGAAGATGAGATGAGATGAGAAAATCATAAATATATTATTAAAAAACCAGCCTTGTGACACATGAGGAATATCAGTCTTTACGTTGCAGAAGTGGTTTGACATAATTAAATTAAATGGTTTAAATGCAGAATAGGGTTTTAGTCTGAATATCAAACCGGTCATTTTTGGAGGTTTTTACGCCTTTGAACCAAAAATGTCCCGGATTTTGTCTCAAAACGCTGGTCACCTTAAAAAATGTCCTTTTTATATATAGTTGTATGTATTGTTTTTATTGTGATTGTCGATAAAACAGCGTCTGAACTTCATGACCGCAGTATTTATGCCATTTGGACGCCGCTTCACAGCACGTAATGTTCTTTTCACACTAAATGTCTTTAGTACTTTTCATCTGTCAAGTATTTAATTCGCACATAATACGCATTATTTCATACAGACTGTTTATTTATTAATTGAAACGACCTCTATGACTTGATGATGAGGTGTGACTTTTATGAGATAGCGGGGAGGAAATGTGGCGAGGAGAATATAATCTCCTGTACTTGAATTTAAAAAACAACAACACAGCAGCAGCACAGTCTGCCTTCCTCATCCACAAACGCTATTTTTATTTGTGCCGAGTTATTTTTTTCACGTCCCTGTTCTTTTTTCTTCTTCTTCATGGTCCAGACACTGTGTTTTAACCGCCTGTATCCCCCACAGGTGCAGTGTGTAGCCGGGGCAGCACAGAGGAGGGACGCTCTGGGGAGGAGGCGGCGCGGCAGCGTGCCTCTCCGGCTGTGGATGTGCTGGGTGGCAACCCCCAGGCTGCACAGAATGTGGCTGGGGAGTCACTTCGGCGTGCCCCGCAGCCGGTCGCAGCTGCCCCCCGCCCAGTTCCTCCGCTCACCAATCTGTCCACTGTGCCACTGCCCGAGAGCAACGACTCAGCATTCCTCGGCATGGAGGACGCCTCTGAGACCAACCTGCCCGAGACTCTCCCGACCAGCGGCGACATCTCAGAAGAAGTCCACGCCGAGGAGAGCGTTGTTGAAGGTGTCGGAGTTTCGAGATCCTTCCACGTGGACTGCGGTTCCTCCGCGGAGGTGCAAAGGCTCCCAGCTCCCCTTTGTCCCCCCGTCGCTCCAGATACACAGATTGACAGCACAGTGCAAGAGTTGCAATACGGGTCACAAACTGATAAAGAGAAAAACCACTCGAATAGTCAGACAAACCAGATCCAGCCACCCAGAGAAGGTGCTGGACCCGTGGTTATTACGGGGACAAAGGAGAAACAGTCCGTCACAGTGGAATATAAACCAGAGACTGGAACAAACGTGGAGCTTGGGAAAGAGCACAAGGGCGGAAATATTCTCTTCCAACCCCGATCTCAAATCCATTTCACAGCCTCATCTCCATCTGTCCCACAATCAAGTTTTAAAATCCAAGACGCCACAGAACACGGGGCTGTGGAGCCGTCTGACAAGGGCCCGCTTGTCCACGCAAATCAAGGCAGCCATATACCCCCACCGGGTGCTGCGGAGCCGGCAGGTGGTAACCAGGACTCACAGTCGTCTCCGCTCCCTTTACCCTCACCTGGCAACAGAGAGATTAAACAAACTGACCAGTCAAAAACACAGCCTGAAATCATCACGGAGATATCAGCTGATGCCAGAGAAACACAGAAATCAAATTCTTTGGAATCAGCTGAGACGTTTGAGCGCGTCAAAGAACTCGCTGACGCCTCTCGCAAAGAGAGACAACCGACCTCGGCTGAAATACTTCAGCCCCCGAAAGCGAGAGAATCGCTTCCCGGATTATACGCCTCGCCTGGAAAAGGAAGCTCTGCGTCCAGAGAAGATGGCGACATCGGCGAGCAGAGGGAGGAGAGCGTGAAGGAAGAACAAACTGTCACCTCCTCGCCTGACGTCACAATGCTGCCAGAGAGTTCCTCCAAACCCTCCGCTCCACCTCGTCTGTTCGTCTCACTGCAGGCGGAGGCAGTCGTCAAAGCAGAAACATCTCACCCCTCTGACCAAGCACCCGCAACCGAGACCGCACTGACCGCCGCCCAGCTGGTGCATTCAGCCGGAGCGCAAGAAATCGTCGTGGTCAGAGAGGAGGCTCACATCAGCGGGGACTGGTCGAGCATGCACCTGAATCAGAGTTACCTGCTGCAGCGAGAAGACGGCAGCGTCTGCGAAGCCGCCATCGTCAACGAGCTGAGCGGCGGGGAACCGAAGCTGTACGAAGAAGGGGTTCAGGCAGATATCGAGTTGGACTCGCAACCCGTGGAGGTGTACGAGTTCTGCACCCTGGTAGAGGAGGTCGCCGAGGAAACGGTGTGTGCCAGCAGTAGTGCACAAATCCCTCACTCTCCGGGGTACGAGGTGAACTTATTCGACGCGTTACTAGAACACACCGAGGAGTACACTGAACCGTCTCTTCACGCGATTAACGAAAGCGGCACTGTCATTATTTCCCAGCAGGCCTTGCCAAATCAAATACGGGATTCCTCTAACAGCAATTCCCACGATTTGTCATTACAGAACACGGTGGTCGCTGCGGTCGGGCAGCATTTGGTATTAGACGCTCGCCAAGCTGTTGAGGTGGCGAGCTCAAGTCAGGTTTGTTTGGTTGAAGTAGCTGCTGTTACATCTGACTCACTCGCCGTTGAGCGGTCAGGCGCCGGGACGGAAGTGAGGGACTCTCCTCCTGTGACTCAAACGGCTTCTCAAAAACAGGAAGCGGGCTCAGCTGGCGCGTTATCTTTCACATCACCGGTGGTTAGCGGTGAGGGCGTGGGGAGGGAGTCACCTGTTGCTGTTTCAGTGCAAGTTCAGCCCTCTCTAAAACAGACTGTCCAAACTGCCACGAAGCGCGCGGCTTTGACGCAGTCACAGAGTATCCAGAATATCACCGTGCACACAGGAACCAAACCACAGGCTTTCTGCACCACTATAAATCCAAAGCTGCTCCTGCTTAAACCGAGAGAGACTCCCCTCCTCAAACCCCCACCCTCCCTTTTGGCACAGGTGTCCAAGCCACAGAATGCGGGCGGCGCGCTGGCCAATGCCCACAGCTCACGGTCTGGCACGGCGTCTGACGAGTGCCTTCCCAAAGCTGTCCCAGACTCTTTATGTGCATCTGGGGCTCTCAGCGGTCAGAGAGATCAGACGCAGTGCTCCGTCAATAAAACTCTGGTGTCAGCAGCCGCCCCTCCCGTCAAGGTACAGAGCGGTAACTCACTTCAACTTGACCCGGGTGCATCTGTCACCCCAGCATCCTCAACAAGCAAACCAGACAAAGAGGCCTTAAATGTTACTGAAACTTCATGTGAGGCGTCCCAGGACGTCGTCACCTCTACAGACGCTGCTACGACTGCGCCGCCTAACGCCCTGTACGTGCTCCCGGCATCAGCGGAAGGGGACGGCGCGGTGGCGGCATCTAGCAGTCTTAATGACTCAGCCATCAGCCAACCGG
The DNA here is from genome assembly GCF_963691815.1 of Echiichthys vipera. Classification (NCBI taxonomy): domain Eukaryota; kingdom Metazoa; phylum Chordata; class Actinopteri; order Perciformes; family Trachinidae; genus Echiichthys; species Echiichthys vipera. The sequence goes on along the minus strand of NC_139843.1, from coordinate 3,802,457 downwards.
ACTCCTTCTACACAGAGGAAGAGAGCGAGGACATGGAGCAGGACGAACCAACGGGAGAAACGGAGGCTCAGGACGCCGCTTCAGGACAGGTCAGCAGTCCGGAGGAGGGCAGCGATGACGAGCCAGAGGCAGACAAAACAGAGAGCGAGATGACCACCCCGAGCTCTCCACACAAGGTAATTTCATGAATGAATGAATGTAATTAAATCCATTTTATTTCAGGTCTATGACGTTGCAGGGAAGCGTAGACGGGGGGGAGACGGCGTGCGTCCAGAGGCAGGAAGTCGAGTAATATAGCTTTGAAAATGACACATTGAAGTATCTGTGCCTCATGATACTAAATGTCCTTGGACGCCTCTGTAAGACAGTAAAGGATCGAAACCAAATCCAAACATCGTCTCCTGGTGCTAGCCTCCGTCCGGTTTCAGCGTGGTTACGGATGTTATGCAACACATCCTTTTAGAGGGCAGCGCCCCGTCGCAAATTGCCGGCATTGACAATCGCAAACATGGCGTCTGAAGAGGAGAGGGTTTTGCTGTTTGTCATCTGAAATCGGAAAAAAGGCGCAAAAAGTGAACGCAGCGGTGGCGTGTGAGACCACTCGTAAGAACTGACACCTTTAATGCCGTGTCTTTGTCTTTGGTTTTGCAACTCGCAGACTTTCTCCTCCAAAGTTTGCGGCATTTAAAATCTCTCTTCTTCATTGATTGTTGCAAAAGGTTGTACTTGTATCCGGCTGTTTCCCCCGTTGTTTGAACACATCTGAGTTTTTTACGTAATTGTTATTTCACTCCATGAAAAAGAGGTCTGACTGACGAAAGAGGCGATCGTAATCGTTTACTGGTTTGGCTGTTTGTACGTAAATCGTATTTGTGGATACTGCCGCCTCAGCGTCCGGTGGTACTGCTGTGTTTCCGTATCCGTATTTATCGCAGGGTGGGAATGGGCCTTTAGTATCTGAAGACAGGGACGTAGCTGAAGTGAAAACTATGTTGATAAATGTAAATGTGTGTCTGGGCGTCTTGTCGACTGTTGCACAGTGAAGATGAAACGTGTTTTATTAATTTCTATGTGTTTCTCAAAGCTGATTTTACTCGTCTCAGTAAAGAGTTGGTCAGGTCCCACTGTGCATGCTCATATATGTGTATTTTTCAGGGATGCACTCATCTGACACTGATTCATTCATTCAAACTTTATAATGAAAACAGAATAAATGCAAACAGAAAATAATCAGAAAACAGAACACGAATAAGGAACAATTACTGTCGTGGGTGGAAGTTTGTGCTCATGGTTTTTTAAAGGTCGTGTTGAGTTTTAATGTTTATTGTTTAGTTTAGTGTCTGCGCGTGGGACCGTAGCACGACTTTAATAAGGAGCTGATAAATAAAAACAAATCAGTGTGATATCAGGCTGGTCCTGACTCAAATAACAGGAGTGAAGTTATAATTCTTACAGTTTTGATTTGTTGCTGAATGCAAAAAGGTTTACACTTGAATTATAATCCCTGTTTAATTTTCACCAAGTTGCAGCATTTATTATTTTAATAATAATAATAAGAAACAAGCACAGACCTCCTCCTGGGCCCCTTATCTCTGTTTCTGCAGTGTGAATCTCTCCAGTCAGGAACTAATTTCTCCAATTGTTCCGACGCCATGAGAATAAAAAGTATCAGTACTTCAATTCTTTTCAATAGCACGTGTTTCAAAGCGACACAATATCCACGTTCGACGTTATCTAAAGAGAAAAGAGGAAAGGCTGAGATGAAACAACGCAGAGGAAAATCAGCTGTGTTGGTTTGTGTTGTGTGTCTTTATCTGAACCAGCAGGTTTTTAATGCCAAAAAAGAACATTTTGTCCTTTTTATTGTGAATTTGAGTTTCGTTTTCTTTATGCTCGTATTGTATCAAAGCTTAAAACTCTGGTATTGACGACCGTGTTAACGAAAGGGAAAAATAATGCGTGTATCCACACAGTGATTTGAAACTTAATGGGTTTTTCTTTTGCCCATTTAAACAACCTTCAACAAAGTTTCATTAAATTTATGTAGTTTTCCCATAATCCTGCTGACAAACAGACAAACCGAGCCTAAACACACAACCTTCAGTAACAATCGGGTACATTTATATCATGTATTTGTTACTTTTTATTCTACAAAGTCAGGAAAGTGATGTTAAAGTTGAGCCTGAGGACGATCCCAGCCGCTTCCACACCGTGCGGCGTGTTATTTAAACATTTTTTATCCAAAAACAAGGACTGAAACAGTGTGATCGGTGCATCCCTGCTTCACCATCATATCGTTTAATTCTGTAATTCAAGGGGTGAGAACCAGAGGGACCCTTAAGTGACCTTTTAATTAACTTTACAGGTGATCTAAAACAAAAAACAACCACATTTTATCCTCACTTTATCACATTCAGTCTTTAATATTCAAACACTGACGTTTATTTACAAAAAAGTACTTTTTTAGGCCCTTTTGGCCCCAAATATCAGTGAGTTTTCACGTGCAATGAAATATAGAATAGAAAGATTACCATAAAATATGAATTTTGATTACAAATACGTCAAATTTAAAGTGATTTAGATGGAAAAGCTGCACAGATTCATGCAGGATGTGCAGAAATATATTAACTGCATGTACAAAACAATAGTTTACTGTGTTGGCCTTTTTCCTTTTTCATTAATAACTGGTTTAGAAATCTCATCAAAAGCTTTTATTTGATTTATATAAACGACTCATTTCCACCCAAAATGTCACGTGCACCCCTCAAATTCATATTGCGTATGACTGCATGTTTTCACTGCACGTAAACGTCTGTTGTGTGAATTGTTTTTATTATTATTAGTGATTTATTCCTCCTAAGTTGGCCGCATGCTAAGCCATGTGTGTGTTTCCAGCGTGGACAGAGCAGGACAGACAGCCAGGCACTGTTCCTTAAGGTAAGTGGTGCTGTCAGACACCCAGAGAGGTTTCCCTCTCAGCAGGATCATTCACCAGCACTTGGTAGTCAGGCGCTGTCACTGCTAATGTTGGGGAGCATCTGGACTTCAAAGGGCTTTTCCTTTGACTCCTGCTTGATGATTGTATGCATGACAGAAACGCACTGATGGTTCATAATCCTCCAGCACGTCTGGATTTGCTTCTCGTAAACGCTTCTAACCTCGTCTGTGCATGTGGCTTTTGCTGCTTTTGCTACTTTTGCTAATGTTTTAAAAGTAATTTCACCTTTCTCCTCCTCCCCTTGTCTTCAGGTACGCCAGTGGATAGCAGACAGGGTGACAGGGAGTTCGTCTCCTGCCTCACCCTCCACCTCCTCCTCTTACCCCGGCCCCTCGCCCACCGGCGACTGGTCGACCCCGCGTCGGGAGAAGTCCTCGTTTCTCCGCGGTCCTCACGGGAAGTTCGTGTCTCCCTCCTCTGTCAGTGTCTACAGTTCCTCCTCTTCGTCCCCAACGGATCAGTCCACGCCTCAGCGGCCCCGCGGAGAGCGCCACACGGACATGGCAGAGCTGGCTAAACACGTGAGTCAGCAGTATATTAAACACTGTCACGACTTTTAATTTGGTCGTTGATTAGTAATACAGAAAGAGTCCACAGGTGGTTTTGAGGTGTCGTAAAATGCAGTTGAAAGGTGTGTGTGTGTGTGTATGTGTGTGTGTGTATATGACTTATTAATGCCAGGCTACCTGTCAGAGCCTTTCATACTAAGCTGCGTGCATACAGGAGAGACGGTACCACACCCGGGTCTGAAATGTTCTCTGGCGTTCTCCGCATCGCTTCAGCATATAAACAGCCACACCAAAGCACCGTACAAGCACAAGGACATCACAGTAACAACACACTACCCAATGTTTATGACCCCAGTGGATGTTATCAGTGTTTTACGACCACCAAATGTCACCATTTGCAAAACCCCCCATGTGACTCCTCTCTGCAATCCCCCCAGCACTCATCCACAGCTCGACTGTTGTGTTAATAAACAGAAACCAAGGATTTACATCATAGATTAAGAAACACTTACAAAGAAAGAAGGAAACCCTGGTTATTTCCCACATACTCCTGGAGTCCCAAGTTTAAATCACCTTCTGCGTTGAGAGTTAAAACCTCCTGCAGCAGTTATGTTCAAACTACGCTGCTGTTGTCTGTTTCGATGACCACCGCGTCATATAAGGTGATTTTAGACTCTCTGAACCCTGAGGGACCACAGTAGTAAGATGCCAGGGTTCCCACACAGAGCCTCTCCAGGTTACTCGGTATGTGCGTTGTTTTTATTTAGGATGTGAGCAGGGAGAGTGCAAAGCCTGAGGGCGCACTCCCACTGTGCGTGCGTCCCGTGCCCCGTGCTTTAGGGTCCTTGTCCCCCCTCATTACCTGGGCCTCGGCGAATGGTTCTTGCTGCCTATATGTCATCACGCCGTAACACGTCACACGCATTGATGACGTCATGGCGATGCGTGGCTTTGTTTCCAGATCTTTCCGTAGACCTCGGAGTTTTTGTGCTTCTTGTCGACTGTTTTTGAATCTTTTCATCGACCAAATCTGCAGTAAACACTCCACCTCCGCATCACACCAACGTGAACCTTTCACCGCCATTGTTTGAAATGTCCGCGCATGGTCCCTCCTTCTTTTTTCTACGTCCCAACAGGCGCACAGGAAATGACCTCAGAACCGCCGTAGGCCTCGTGCTCGTACACGTGCGCACGCTTGTGCTCGTACATGTGCAACCGTGCTTTACAAAAGCCCACCTCTCCAAAACGGGCCGTGGACGGCAAGCGTAACGCTCCTTGGCGCGGTACGGTTGCACTCACACTGGTCAAACGAACCAGACTTTAGCTGGGAAACGTGCTTGGTCACGGTACGGATGGACAGTGTGAGTCCGCCCAAAAGCAACCGGCACGTGTTTGCAGGATGTACTGAGATTTTTTTATGTGTCCTGCAGGAAGCCGACATCGAGCATCGGACCCAGTCAATGAAGCGAGAGGGCTTCTGGTCAATGAAGCGTCTCACCCGGCTGACGGAGCCGCCGCGGCCCAAAGTTCACTGGGACTACCTGTGCGAGGAGATGCAGTGGCTCTCCGCTGACTTCGCTCAGGAGAGACGGTGGAAGAGAGGGGTGGCGAGAAAGGTAAAGAGTGTGTGGTCACTGGCTTGTTTCGAGAAAGATTACGTGTGTGTGTTTTCTGTTTTTAGAAGCGTTTCTGTTTGTTCTGTTTCTATTTAGGTGGTGCGAATGGTGATGCGACACCACGAGGATCTGAGGCAAAAGGAAGAAAAAGCCAAGAGAGACGAGCACGCTAAAATCAGGAGAGTCGCGTCCAACATCGCAAAGGAGGTCCGCGCTTTCTGGAGCAGTGTGGAAAAGGTACGGACGCATTCTGCTTCAGTGCTCGGCTGTATTTGAGCAGAATACGGCTTTTTCTACCGGTTAACTGTGGTCAAATTCTACCCAGGGTTGCTGTGTTTACATGGTGTTTGAGAAACGCCCCTTTAAAGGGTGGAGTGTTATTTACATTTACACTCTGGAGGGTGGTTTAACTTTTTGGGTGTTTTTAAGCCCCAAAAACGCTGTCTAAACGAAATGCACATCTGATAAAGTAATCTGACGTTTTGCACCCGTGAGCGTTGACGTGTAAACAGGGCCACAGTTTCTATTAGTGAAAAATAACAAAACGAACTGAACCGGTGGCTTTAGATTGTCCTGTTTCATCTGATACCAACAACTTTCACTCTTTAATACGGAGCCAAAAAGTCGTCACAGGGCACCGGAGTTATCGAGTAAAGTCCCCCGCGTGTGTTAAGAGTGTTTGTCTTATCTTGTGTCCGTAAAGGTGGTGCAGTACAAGCAGCAGTCCAGACTGGAGGAAAAGAGGAAGAAGGCGTTGGACCTGCAGCTGGACTTCATTGTCGGCCAGACGGAGAAATACTCGCACCTTCTCAGCAAGTCACTCGCACCCACCCGCCCCGCTGACGCCGAACCCGAACCCGTCCCTCAGCCACCCCAGAAATCTGTGGCACCTGCTGCTGACGAGGACGGTCAGAACCTGTTTTATTTTTTATTTCCCACCTCAGAAATAGAAGCTTACTGTCTCTGTGTGTTTCACCAGCGAGACGGCGTTCAGAGCTGAATCATTGGCTCACACGGGGACGTTGTCATAGCTACACACACACGTATGATTAGATTTCAAAGGTAAAATGGTTTCAAGGAGACAAAACCCTTTTCTTCTTCATCAAGGTCATTGCATCTTTTCAGTGAATCAACCATGTTCTCACCTGAGCTCAGTTGCATCTCGACTAAGACGATGTTATTTGTGATACTCGTCTCCACGGCGCTGAATGGACTTGGCAACCGTCAGACTCGAGACTTGTCAAACCCGTCAGACGAGTCGGCTGCCCGCGTTATCAATGGCGGTTGATTCCTGACGCGTGGAGAGGGCTTTAATTTAAGGGTTTTTGCTCCGTCAGAGGAAGGACAGTGGTTCATTAGTGTCAGTCAGTGACCAGTCTCGCTTTCATTTTGTTATCTGACTGTTTTTGTTGTGATGAAGTGCAGCGACAGTCCGCTTAACAAGCCAAAGTCTAAACGGCCGTGAAACCCAAACTGAAAGTTCTACTCATGAAGGCTGCGTTTGGACCAAATCACCTCCTGAGGCTGCAGTTATTCACTAAATGCCTGATAAGCTCCGGTCTCCGGTCCACGTCACCTGGAAGATCACAGTGTCTGTTATGATCCGTGTTTATTGAGCTCTAAAACAATCAATGATAGGTCGCCTGTATAAAGAATGACATCATTAAGGCATGTCGGTTCATAATATTTTATATTATTATGTATTCCAAATAAAATCCTGTCAGTGGATTTGTGTGCAAAATAACGCTATTTTAAAAATAACCTAAAAATAGAGAACTTTCGGTTTTCTCTCTGTAATAACAAAACTGTAATTTCCGCTGTAAAAAACACGTACAAACCTTTTTAGTTTTGTTTGCCTCTTTACTTCCAAACGCGCCTGGCAGTCTGTCACCAGGGCAAAGGCAACGACGTGAGGAAGCTTAACTCAGTAACCCGTAAATGACCATACCCTGGTTTAGGGAGTAATCAGATTACTGAAGTTCCCCTCGTATACATGAGGGGGGTTGAACGGGAAATTGACGGAGTAACTCTTCAGGACAGTAGGTGGCGCTCCACTAACATACAGCTGCTCTGAATACAGCTTTTTTACGGTTAACCTTTGTCAAAATCACAAACGGACGACTTTTTGACAGAATTACGACAGAAACGCCTCTTCTTGGTAGTGATGTTAGTTGCCGTTAGTTGTTAGTTGACTGAACAGCCGGATAAGAGGCGGTGCAGCGAGCGTTGCCTGCTTGGACAGCGTTGCCGTGACTCACTGTGACTTGAAGGAGCTGCAGGGGGACGTTGTCGTTGTCTTGATCCGTCTCCAATGCTCTATATCAAACACGCAGAGGAGAGTCACCTACAGAGAAGCGCACGCGTTCTCAGCTACTGTATTTTGGCACCGGTTGAACATGAATTGGTCCTTTGAGTCTGAATTGCCAACATGATGGTAACTTTTTTAAAAGTACTGAGTTTAGTACCCAACCCTAGTCGGGTGTGTTGTAGACATCGCTGCAGACCCCCGACGCACTGAGGACAGTCAGTCAGTCTGTCTCCCTCCCCGCAGATGTTCTCAGTTCATTATGAAACTGTGGAGCCCCTCAGTAGCTCGACTGGTAGAGTTTGAATCCGACGTGCGTCTGTTTGCTGCACGTCATCCCCTCTGAAGATACACTTATGCCCCTCTATGATGAAACTGAGGCGGTCGCCTATTTGGCTCATATCGACGGGCTGTGCTGCCGTAATAATCAAAACGTTTCCGCTCACTGTGGGAGTTTTTTCAGATAAAACTAAATAAAAACAAATTTGAAAACACCAAGAACCTATTGCTGACTCATGTCATTTTACTTCTTAAGCGTTTTCAATACAAATGCATCTTTTGTGTTCCCAGAATTCAGGAAGCAAGTCTTTTTCTGTACGAACCCGTTCTCTTTTCTTGCTGCAGACCGAGACTTTGAGCCCCCCTGTGAGGAGGAGGACGACGAGGAGACCATCGAGGTGGAGGAGCAGCAGGAGGGCAATGACGCCGAGAGCCATCGGAGGGAGATCGAACTGCTGAAGGAGGAAGGACTTCTGCCCCTGGACCAGCTACTCAACACCCTGAAAATGCCACAGGTGCCTCCACAAAACCCGTCTGTCCTCAACATTTCAACGGACTCGAATTGGACGACGGATACTAATTTAAAAACATGAAGAAAAACAACATTTGAAAACACAAATAAGAGTTGTTTTGATGCGGACCACAGATGTTTGCATGTCTTTTTAATCACTGAATCACTGGATTACACAGGAGTCGGGCTCAGATGAAGAATCCTCTGATGAAACGTCTTCGTCAGCGGTGGAGGAAGAGGACGGTGAATTCACTGCCAATGAAGAGGACGGTAAGATCTCAATGAAACATGTAGAAAGGAGAAAAGCATTGCAGAGATATATTATGTTGTGATGTGATATTTGTTTCATCTCCAGCTGAGGACGAGGAGGACACCATCGCTGCTCAGGAGAAGGTCGAGGGAAACGTGAACCACGCAGAGGAACTGGACGACTTGGCCAAAGAAGGTATTTCTGCATAAACAGGAAGTGTAATCATGTCACGTAGCCTCTTGTTGTCTCTTTGAAGGTGTTTACACGCTTCTCTCAGCTGAAGAGCCTCTTTTATTACTGAATTAACTTAAATGTCAACTTCCAAAAACATTTACTTAATTAAATTAAGTGCTGATTTAATACTTTATTTCCAGGCTTTTGAGACAAAGTTAGGGAACGTACATGTTTCCAAATGATCTTTGAGAGGCACAAACTTCAGTGTTTTGCTTTTTGGCGAGACAACTTCGACCACAGTGGTGGTTGTGGAGGGAGTGCGGGGTTTAGTTTCAGGCCTGATCTGAACACCAGGCACGTTTCGCCCTGAAGATTTTCAACTTTCAACTTTACAACTAATGAGTTTTCCTCTAAATAAACAAGATTTTATGAATGATTCAGGGTCAAACTTTGCTCCACATGCATTTGTGTCCTTAATTTGGCTTCGAGGAGGTATTTTCAAACCATTTTTCTTTTCAATTTCAATAAAAGTTCCTTAAAATGAAGATAATCACAGCCTCATGAAGCTCTACAACCACAAACTAGAGACCTAAAGCGTTCAGAGGATGGATGGCTCTTCTACCTCTATTCACAATAAAGGGGGTTTCTGAGCAGTTTACACGGCAAGTGCTCGCCATCCAATCGTCAAAAAATACATTTTCATGCAGAAATTCAAAAGAAAGTCAAAAGTATTTGATCCTAAATCGCAGCATGTTTTTTTTATGGTGTTCCTGAAAGTCTGGGGGTCTTAATCATGGACTTTGGATGGATTTTTGACAATTTTTTATCAATTTTAGTGGTACAAATGGTTTAAAGTTGCACCAAATCTGTGTAACAAATACTGTCAACACCAAAACTGCATAATAGGGAATGAGAATGGGCATCATAAACTTAAATCATACTGTGCTGAGCCCTTATACACTCTTTACTTTGAGCATCTCAAGTTAATCCTCGGGTTCACTACTTCTGTATTTAATCTACTGTTAACCTGCTGTCTCCCCCTGAACATCCCCCTCTCTCACCACTCTTAACGAAAGTCTGACTGCTAAGGGGTTAACGTAGCTGTGTGTTGTGTACGTGGCAGCTATCTGCGTGTCAACAAGCCCTACATTCATATTAAGCAGCGCTCTGTTTAAAAAGAACCCGCAGCATTAAACACATCTCCGCTCCCCTCGTAGGCGATATGAGTGTTGAGGAGCTGCTGGAGAAGTACAAAGGAGCGTACGCCTCAGACTTCGAGGCGCCGTCTGCATCCGGCTCTAAAGAAAGCTCTGATACGGAGGTGTCTGGGGACGAGGAGGAGGAGACCGAAGAAGATGAGAGTGATGTGGAAAGCAACACTTCCTCCTCAGGTATTAACGAGCTCACAGGCAATCTCATATAAACTTTTCACATTTCCCTCCGCGTGCTTTTTAAAGATTGTTTATCGTCTTGTGCTTTTCCCTCCAGATTCACAAGGAGACAGCGGAGAGGAAGAAGACAGCGTGAAGGACGAGGAGGAGAGCGAGGGCGATGAAGACGACGACGGCTGTGGAGATGAAGGGATGGAGGTCTTGCTAAAGGAGGGAGACAACAGCCCACCTTCCGCTAGCTCACGGCCAAAGAAAGAGATCAGCCACATCGCTGCTACTGCGGAGAGCCTGCAGCCTAAAGGATACACTCTGGCTACGACGAAGGTCACTTTTGAGTATTTAGACACTTTAATAGCTCCTCTTTTATTAGAAAACCCTCCAAATATAGTCTTATGAGAAGTAAGTGTGTCCTGAACTGTCATTTTCTCTTCTTCTTCCTAATCAAAGGTCAAGACCCCCATCCCGTTCCTGCTGCACGGCACATTACGAGAATACCAGCACATCGGACTCGACTGGCTGGTCACCATGTACGAGAAAAAGCTAAACGGCATTCTGGCTGATGAGATGGGCCTGGGCAAGACCATTCAGACCATCGCTCTGCTGGCTCACCTCGCCTGTGAAAAAAGTAACACACCGTTTATACACACATACGTATCTTTATGCAGTGATTGAACTCGGACTTTCCTTTTTACGTGCCGCCGTCCTGTGAATCGTTGTGTGCAGGTAACTGGGGCCCTCACCTCATCATCGTCCCCACCAGTGTGATGTTGAACTGGGAGATGGAGCTGAAACGCTGGTGTCCCGGCTTCAAAATCCTCACCTACTTTGGCAGCCAGAAGGAGAGGAAGCTGAAGAGACAGGTGAAGTGTTGTTACGCCTCCAAGCTGGCGACGTGCAGGCGCATTTGAAAGACGTTCATGCGCCCAATAAACGCTCTGTGCAATTGTAAACCACGTCTCAAATACGAGAAAATGAACGGGTGGTTCAAAGATTTGGTCGCGGTAGCCGGGCTACCTCTCGTCTGTGCAAATCTGGACATAAAGTGTAGCTGCGCTCGCCAGACACGATGTTTATACTTGGACTGACGACCATGATGTGACCTTTTCTCTTTTCTGTGTGTGTGTGTAATCAGTTGGTCTCCAAAAAACCACATACTTGATCCATATTTAATTGCTTTTGCTTCTTCTTCTCAGGGCTGGACGAAGCCTAATGCTTTCCACGTGTGCATCACTTCGTACAAGCTGGTGCTTCAGGATCACCAGGCGTTCAGGCGCAAGTCTTGGCGATACCTGATTCTAGACGAGGCGCAAAACATCAAGAACTTCAAGTCCCAACGCTGGCAGAGCCTGCTGAACTTCAACAGGTCTGTAGAGCTGCGTTTTTGAGGGCTTGACATTTAAGAAGCACCACAAAGAGATGTTTAAATGTTAAAATAAAGTAGTTTCATCGGATCTGTGCACATTAAACAAACACGCCCCAGTGGAACCAGCCAGAAAAGATAAGTTCTTGTCTTGAGTCCAAGATTTGTTGCTTAAGACTCGGACGTGTTTCAGGACGTGCACCTTTGCCTCTGCAGACGTGCACGAGCCGTCAAAGTCATTTAAACTCACTTAACTGGTGTACTTTGTCCCGTACACTTTAAACAGGAGAGATGATAGAAATGCTGACATGCTGATGTGACACACACACACACACACACACACACACACACAGATCAGAAGGGGAGCACATTTTAGGTGAAAAAACAGCTTTGACACAAATATTCAGATTTTTTTTTTTCCTGTTTAGTCCGGCAAACGTTCACCGCCCATTGACATTATTATTATTATTATTATTATTTCTCACTGTGTGACATAATGACCCGTTGGACTGAGGAGACTCTGACTTGGGTCATAAACAAACACACTCAGAGTAGATTTGTACAAACTAGTAACATTCATTGACAAAAAAACTCTCTGCTCTCCTCGGTGCTTCAGAGCAGATTCAAGGATGCGTCTCTGTCTCGTCTGTGAGCTGCTGCCTGTCACAAAGTCTGTGTGCATTCAGCTGTAGAGGACGGGCATCATTCATAATTAACCATGTTTGACTTTGCACTCGAAATAGCACTTAACTGTGGATGCACAGGCCTCAGTGGTGTGTAGATCTTACAAATAGAAATGTTTTTTTTCTCATCAAAGTGGCTAATTAGACTAAGTTCCCATCATTACGGTGGTGTCCTGTCACAGCTGGTGGCTTCTGCACACACACTTTTATCACACGCAAGCTTTTATTTATAGATCTTCTTTAGGATTACAGGGAACATGAAGATAGACAGAGCACTTATGTAAATATGAGCTCCAATACAAAACACAAATCTGTGTATGCAAAACAAAAATGAATTCAAGGGTGCAAGCATGGAGACTGACATCTCCTCCTGACTGGACGTGATGCGATCGAGCGAACATCAGCGTGCATTGATTACTGCACGGGCCCAGGGGCCCAGAAAGTCAGGGGACCTGATTTGAGATGCTAAATGACCACAAGTATACACAAAATGATCAGAAAGAGATACTGGTATAAACAAAACAACAAAAAATTACTATTGGGACGCAAAATGATCACAAAGTAATGCTAAACAACATAATTAGACACAAAACGACCACATTAGAGACCAAAAAGGACGACTAAGACACGTAAAATGACAAAACCACCACAAAAAGATGCAAAATGACTAAAAATAGATGCAAAACTACCACAAAAAGATGCAAAATGAGTAAAAACAGATGCAAAACCACCACTAAAGATGCAAAATGACTAAAAATATAGTGAAAACCACCACAAAAAGATGCAAAATGTCTAAAAATAGATGCAAAACCACCACAAAAAGATGCAAAATGTCTGAAAATAGATGCAAAAGGACAAAAAATAGATGCAAAACCACCACAAAAAGATGCAAAATGACTAAAAAAAGATGCAAAACCACCACAAAAAGATGCAAAATGACTAAAAATAGAAGTAAAATGCAGTGTGGCCTGGTGGGGTTTATTTCAGGGGGGCTTTGTCAAAAACAAAGGAAATCTAACTGTTCTGTTCAGAAACAGTGACTGTGTGTCAGTTTAATGTACACAGACACAGTTCATATTGTCCTTATTTGGTTCAACATGGTTTTAAGAGAATGGTCGTTACTAAAAACAGAACTCAACATACTTTACTTTCTCTCAGACGTTTCCGTATTTCATTTTGCACAGTATTTTCAGTGAGGGATTTCCTTTTTTCATGTTTTGAGTTCTTCATTAAGGTGCTTCAGGTCATTTGCTCCAGGATTTCTCCAGGTTTGATCTGGAAAAAGAGTAAAAACAAAAGCAGAACAGTTCCCTAACACAGCGTTTTCTACAAACCTCTTGTTAAACGATCGACCGTAAAACTCTCCACGCTCCCTGAACTTATGGTTCTCTGGATCTTTGCCCGGTGAACTTTGTAAGTTGATGATGTCGATGTTGTATTAACAGCTTTTCACCCCCAAGTGGCTCAAACAAAATCAATTAATTCAGGTTTAATTAGTCCAGAAGCAGCTTTTGACTCCATCTATGATCCTTACACACACACACACACACACACACACACACACACACACACACACACACACACACACATATTTACATAAAGTCCTCTTCCCATTACAGCCACCGGCGCCTGCTGCTGACGGGCACGCCGCTCCAGAACAGCCTGATGGAGCTGTGGTCTCTGATGCACTTCCTCATGCCCCACGTCTTCCAGTCCCACCGCGAGTTCAAAGAGTGGTTCTCCAACCCGCTGACGGGGATGATCGAGGGCAGCCAGGAGTACAACGAGGGCCTGGTGAAGAGGCTCCACAAGGTGCTGAGGCCGTTCCTGCTGCGGAGGATCAAGATCGACGTGGAGAAGCAGATGCCCAAGAAATACGAGCACGTGGTTCGATGCCGCCTCTCCAAGAGACAACGGTTCCTCTACGACGACTTCATGGCTCAGGCCTCGTGAGTTTACGCACAGCTGACACTTCCCCAGATCACTGACATTAAGACAGTTATTTTATATATTACGCATTTGATTACATGTCATGTTTAGTCTTAAGTCTTTACCTTTCTCTTAATTTTTTACTATAATATTACTATCAATTCCTTTTATCGTTCATTCGTAGGGCTGCGAATTTCGATTATTTTCATTTTTGATTCATCTGTCCATTATTTTCTTTTAATTCTTTTGTTGTTTGGTCTAAAAAATGTCAGAAAAAGGTGAAAAATGTTGATCAAGAGTCTCTCAAAGTCCAAGTTGACGTCCCTCTGATGAAAGATGTTCAGTTTTCTGTCACAGAAGAGGACAGAAAAAAGAAAATATTCACATTTAAGAAGCTGAACTTTAGAGAATTTGGCCTCAAAGCGAGTTGACAGCGAATCGATTTATCTCTGCTGCTCTCTTCATGTTACTGTCTTTCTCTCTCCATCCATCGCCTCTTCGTCCGTGTCTCCCAGGACCCGGGAGACGCTCGCCAGCGGTCACTTCATGTCCGTCATTAACATCCTCATGCAGCTCCGCAAAGTGTGCAACCACCCCAACCTGTTCGACCCTCGACCCATCCAGTCCCCCTTCATCACGCAGCCCATCGTTTTCCACACGGCCTCCCTGGTGCAGGACGCCCTGGAGGTCTCTCCTCTGAAGGTTAGCGAGAAGAGAAAAGCTTTTGTCAGAACGACACCGACGACTCGATGTTGTAAGATGATGCTGTATGTTTTGGCCTCCTCAGCGCTGCGACCTTTCCGCGTTTGACCTCGTCGGTTTGGAGAGCCGCGTGTCCCGGTACCAGGCGGACGTCTTCCTGCCGCGCCACAAGGTCAGCCGCCGACTCATCCAGGAGATCGTGGAGTCCCCTGAACCCCCTCCGAGACCTAGACCGGTTCGCATGAAGGTCAACAGGTACAGCCGCTGATGCTTGACGGACTTAAATGTAAAGTGTTACACAGAAAAAGGGTCAAGTGCTGGGAACAAGAGTGTGTCAGGATTATTAATGTTCTTTTTTTTCTGACTAAAACAATTAGATTGTCTCAATAAATATTTTCCCTCAAGAATGAAAGGTTCAACAGGCTGCCTTTGTGCGATACAACACTTAAAAGAAATAAAAGTGTGAGAGTAAATGTTAAGTTGTTGTGATCATTGGCAGTGTGAACAAACATGCTGTGAAATGCAAAAATGAGAATAGATGCAAAACCACCACAAAAAGATGCAAAATGACTAAAAATAGATGCAAAACCACCACAAAAAGATGCAAAATGACTAAAAATAGATGCAAAACCACCACAAAAAGATGCAAAATGACTAAAAATAGATGCAAAACCACCACAAAAAGATGCAAAATGACCAAAAATAGATGCAAAACCACCACAAAAAGATGCAAAATGACTAAAAATAGATGCAAAACCACCACAAAAAGATGCAAAATGACTAAAGAAAAGATGCAAAATGACTAAAAATAGAACCAAGATGTCAGCTGTTCTGTTTTGGCTTTTCTCTGCGTCACTCATCAGCGTCATAAGTTGGTTTCGATGTGGGTTGTTGAAGTAGCACGTCAATAAAGGTGACGGACAATTGCTTTATCCAATCATATGCAAGGATTTTCGATAAGGCCTATGGAGCGATCCCAGATGGTTAAGTGGAGCGAGGAGGAACGAAATTCATCTGGCGAGCATCAGGTTAGGAAAATTGTATGAAAAGATCTTTTTATTCTTATTAAAGTAAAGTATTAAATCACATTATTGTATTTTCAACCACGACATGCAAAAACACGCTGCATTAGCACTTTGGAAAAGCTCAAGTAGGAGTCAGAAGTGGGTAATGAAGATATTTGTAAAATAAAATGTAGGTAAAAAGGATTTTTTAAACCCTGAAAACAGAAACAAGAGGAGGTGCAGAAGTCTGGTTTTCCCTCAGAACACTTGAACGAGACGCCAAGAAAGTAAAGCGCCTTTTCCCCGGGTTTAAGAAACAAATGCATGAATACAAGGTTTGATGTTTTGTGCGTTGTCCCGTCTGTTGTAGGATGTTCCAGCCGCCTCCTAAAAGTGAGAACCGACCGGTCCTGCTGATGAACAAACCCACCTGCTCCGTCCCGCCTGCAGCGCAAACCCCCAAACCTCCTGCAGCCACTGAAGTCCCCTCGACTCCTGCACCTGCTCCCGTAGTTCAGCAAGGCGAGTGAACAGGGAACTCGTTTAATCCTGGTAACGTATTTTGTAAAAGCAGATTTTTTTTGTAACACATTTCTCCTTTTTTAATTTCAGTGGTGTGTTCAGTATCAACGGCGCCCCCTCCTCGCCCGTCCGTGCATTCTGCCGCACAAACTGCAGTGAGATCCAGCGCTCCGAAGCCGGTGCTGACCGTACGGCCTCCCGCCGCGACCTGCACGGCGAGCATCCCGGCTCATCCAGGTCCAAACCCCGGCAACGTCCTGCCCCAGAGGGTCCTGCTCAGTCCAGACATGCAAGCGCGGTTGCCTTGTAAGTACGCTGACGTCGCTGTTAGTGTTGTTCAGAACAGATACACACTTTAAACAAACACACCCGCCTTTGATTGTGAATACTGTCGTGGGCGGCCGGTGGCACAGTGGTTAGAGCAGTCGCCCCATCGAAAGAGGCTGAAGGTCCTCAAGGCAGCAGCCGGGTTCGGATTTGATCGGGTCCAAATCCGACCTGCGGCCCTTTGCTGCATGCACCCCCCCCCCCCCCCCCCCCCCTCTCTCACCCCATTTCCTGTCTGTCCTCTATAATTAAATGTTACAACATGAAATCAATGTTTTGATTTGAAGCATACGGAGTAAACGTTAGATGTGAATGCCATATTGTTTCTAATCCACGTCTTCTTTCCGTTTCGCTCTCTAAGCGGGAGAGGTGGTGAGCATCCCCCCCCCCCCCCCCCCCCCCCCCTCTCTCACCCCATTTCCTGTCTGTCCTCTATAATTAAATGTTACAACATGAAATCAATGTTTTGATTTGAAGCATACGGAGTAAACGTTAGATGTGAATGCCATATTGTTTCTAATCCACGTCTTCTTTCCGTTTCGCTCTCTAAGCGGGAGAGGTGGTGAGCATCGCCCAGCTCGCCTCCCTGGCAGGGCGCCCCGTGTCGTCGTGTCAGGGCAGTAAACCCGTCACCTTCCAGCTTCAGGGCAACAAGCTGACTCTGTCTGGAGCTCAGATCCACCAGGTCCCTGCAGCGTCTCCACGGCCGGTTCAAGGTCACTAACCTTTATTATTTGATCTCATTTGTGCCTTTTTTTTAATGCGTGTCATAATTTGGTTCCTGGAGAATTTGAGGAGAAGGAGAACTCCCTGATTGTAACCCGTCTGACTCGCTGCAGGTAATGTGATGCACCTGGTGTCCAGCGGGGTACAGCACCACATCATCAGCCAGCCTGCCCAGGTGGCTGTCCAGAGCGCCGCCAACGCCTCCGCTCCTGCTCCAGCTGCGAATCGGCTGCCTCACAATGCCTCCGCGCAAGGTTTTTAACACTTCTTTCTCTCTCTTTCGTGTTCGGCATCTTAACAGGAAATCAAATGACCTTAAACGGCCTGAAAAAATCCTCTACTCTTGCATTAAAGATTGAAATATCATGATGGAGAAGCTCACAGCTGATTTTGTTCCATGTCTCCTCAGTTGCCCCCACCATGGTGAGCAGCCCCGGCGTTGTGAAGATCGTTGTGCGTCAGACAGCAGGCAAGGACGGCGGGCCCGTGCCCACCCTGGCAGTGGCCCCTTCCCCTCGTGTTGCTCCTCAGACTTCCCCTCACCCCCACGCCAACACAACCCCTGTCAGAAACACTGCTCCGCTGCAAATTGCCCAGCGCACCCCCGGTCCCGCCACTGCGCACTACACCATCGCTCCTCCCGGAAACCTTAGCTCCACCCCGAACCAGCCCCACCCCCCTCGCCCTGTCCTCAAAGTAGTGCAGCCTCCTCCATCAAGCACAGAGCAGCCAGGTGAGAGAACGAACTTGAGCTGTAATTCATAACGCTGTTTGCATGCACGACAAGCAGAACCGGGTCAGAGAGTGTTTTTTTATTTTCTTCCGTACCGTCCTATATTTTAAATCCGCTTACGGCTCATTTCTGCTTCCATTTCCTGCGTAAATAGAGACGTACGTCATCGTCGTTGTAAACGGCACTGTCCTCATGCTTTCATGAGTCCTCTACGGTGAAACGGACGTTGGGCAAAACATCAAAAACAAGTTTATGACAACAACAAACATGGCGACCACAGGAGATAACCATCCTGCGTCTGTTGAGAAGGAGACCGCGGTGGTTAAGCTTAATGTTTAGTTCTGCTTCCTCTGTCAAGTTTATAACTTTTGTTTTTTATTTTTTACTCTGCGGGTCTGAGACAGTTTAAGAGACGCACAGATTTGGACGGCGTCAGAGCCGATCCACGCATCTCTACCAATCAGCTTTTTCTACATGTGCATGAAGAAAGACTGCAGACAGACAGAGAGAGACAGCAGGGAGGGGAAATGAAAGGAGAGGTCATTACATGGAACGATGTAACCTTGAATTTCTAATAACGCCATCAAAGGCTTCTAAATATAACACAAAGCTGGCGCCCTTCAGCCTCAGGAAGTCGAAGGGCGTTTTAACACCTGCCTTGGTTTGAACAGCTCATGGAGTCATGGATGGATTAGTGAACGGGCGACCCAGCACAGGTGCAGGGGCCCTGAGTCACAAAATGTTGCTGAAAAAACACAAAACGACTACAAACGACCGAAAATGACGACAGAGAGGCAAAATGAGCATGAAGAGAAGCAAGATGAGCATGAAGAGAAGCAAGATGAGCATGAAGAGAAGCAAAATGAGCATGAAGAGAAGCAAGATGAGCATGAAGAGAAGCAAAATGAGCATGAAGAGATGCAAAATGAGCATGAAGAGATGCAAAATGAGCATGAAGAGAAGCAAAATGAGCATGAAGAGAGGCAAAATGAGCATGAAGAGAAGCAAAATGAGCATGAAGAGGAGCAAAATGATCCACACAAATCAATCAAAACCATTCACATAATGACTACAAACTACCAGGAGCACGCAAATAGACTAAAATAGATGCAAAATGACCAGGAGGAAGCACAAAGTGACTAAAAAATAGATGAAAAACACCACAAAAATACGACCCAACAACTTAAAGCACATTAAAAAAAAAACGCAAAATGACCACAGGGAGGTGCAAAACGCTTAAGTGACCAAAAATTCAATAAATACAGTTTGGGAAAGTCGACTTTTAGTTTTGGGGTCTAGTTCAGAGGGAGGGGCCTCTTATGTGTCTGTGCCCAGGGACCGGTTGTCTCATTATCTGTCCATGCCTGGAGCGTGCGGTTTATAAGGGCGGGTGTTCGGGTCAGAACAACAAATAAACTCTGGTATTCTTTAGTACGGGTGTTCTCCAGGAGCTGAACGGCGACTAACTCTCCGGAGGAGTCAGGTACTTTCGCGCTGTGATGGAAAGCTCCTTTCTCGCGGCTTTCTCCTCCTCGTCGCAGTTAGTTTTGCAGCGACATACACAGCGACACACGCAATTAAAATGACGGTTTCAAATGAAGTCGGGTGAGAAATCTGACGCCTGACCTGCTGCATGTTCACAGATTTAGAGTAACCAGGTTGTTTCAGTGGATGAAAGTGCATAGTTGTGTCCAGTTACTTTAAATCCATGATCGTTTTGTACTGAAGAGTTTATTAATTTACTCTGCTCCTCTTTCTCCTCTCCTCTTTCCCTTCAGCTCCACTTCAGGTGACCCCCTCCTCTTCCTCCTCCTCGTCGGCTGCATCCAAATCTTCAGCGGCGCCACGCAACAGCAGCAGCAGCACCGGTCAAACACCAGCCACCACCAAGTCGAGGCCCGGTACAGCTGCAAAAGCCTTCCCTGCGCCCCGCAGAGTTCCTCGTGCACCTCCACGCTCTCCTTTCCACATGGTGAGGAAGTCGTGACGCTGATCATCACCAAACCTAACGGAAATATACAATTAATTCATTACCAGGACGTGAAATCGGCGCCCAATTAGTGCGG
This sequence comes from Echiichthys vipera, assembly GCF_963691815.1. Classification (NCBI taxonomy): domain Eukaryota; kingdom Metazoa; phylum Chordata; class Actinopteri; order Perciformes; family Trachinidae; genus Echiichthys; species Echiichthys vipera. Next base: position 3,782,372 of record NC_139843.1, on the reverse strand, counting down.
TTTGTGCGTGATTTGAAAGAGCTACAAGACGCATGACAATTAATCACAACTTTAAAAAAACAACCGTATCGTTTTGATTGACAGATATTTATTTATTTGTCTTGCTTGAAGGGAACAAGTTAAAGGAGTCAGATCCAGACACACCCGGTAAAATAACACGTTAACACACAACTAAAAAGGGTCAAAAGCAACCGACCGGACGCCACGGTGCATTCAGGCGCACATTTTAAACTCTGAGAAACTTCAACTGTTGTCGCAAAGCACCTTTCACTGTGAATTTACCCTGCAATGTTTGTTTTTGTGTGTAAATATATCGAACATTTAGTGAAATCTAAGTGTTTTTAGATTTTAGGATTTTCTGAGTAGTAGTGAAAAAGTCAATCAGGCTCTTACAGGTGCTGGAAATCCTTGAATTAGTAATGTGGAGTTTTTTAAAGGTTTTAAAAGTACTTAGATTTTGGATAAAGTGCTTGAAATTAAGGTGACAGGATGTCTGCTCACAAAACACCCTTGTCATCCTAGTGTCATTTTGGTTGTTTATTAACATTAACTGTAACTAATGAAATGAAATAATGCAATAATCAGTGTACTGCATATACTGAATGTTCTTTATATAAATATGTCGTTTACTGCAGCTGCAAGAGGCTGGAGAAGCTTGTAAATGCACCTCGAAAAGCTTGAATTTGACATTGAGAGAGGTGTAGGAGCCGTGTGTGTAAAGCAAGCTTTTCCCTTTAGTCCAGTTTCCGCGTCTTGTCGTTGTTGTTGTTGTTGTTGTTTGACTGATGTTTACGCTCTTCCTCCACAGCCGTGGCTGGCAGACCGCCTCAAACAGCAGCGCGACAGCCAACTGGACTTCATCATTCGAGTCAACGAGAATCACTGCGCGGCGAAGCCCATGTACGGCCGGGAGGTTTTGGACTTCCTGACGTTCCTCCCCGGTCCCAGCCCCTCGCCAACAGCCCTGAGCCCCCAGGGGGAGTGGGGCCGCTCGGGCCACAGCAGCGCTCTGTACGCACAGTGGCAAAACAACTACTGGTGTCAGAGCCACGCTGTGAGAGAGGCCATCCACAGCATCGACGACAGGCTGGAGATGCTCAACGACATCGTAGACAGGTGGGTAACCCATCAGCCAATCGGGCGACACACACGCTTCCACTAAGACTACAGATCTGTGACCTAATGGTTATTTATCCTGCCCGTTTCAGGTTTACGTTCGCCATTCCCCCCGTGGAGGCTCCTCCGATCTCCATGCACTGCTGCCACCCTCCTCCCTCTCTGAGCCACAAGCAGGCGGTCTTCTCCACCTTGCTGTCGACTCAAGTCACGCCGCGTACTCGCAGTCTCCACCGTATCCAGTGTTACATGAGGACCCAGTTCCCGGACCTGAGGCTCATACAGTATGATTGTGGTAAGTGTAAGCTCACTGTCGTCTGTTTGGACCAAATGTGCTTGTCCAATTAATGTCCTCCTGCTCTGAAGCTCTGATTCACCTTCAGTCCATCCATCCATTAGAATCCAAATTAAATATAATTTTTCAGGTGCTGCAGGATCGTAAAAGTCTGGAAAGTTTCTAGAAAATGTTTAATTTTAACCGTTATCTGTTCTCAAGGTGAGAAATATGCTTGAGTTTGTTATACTCGCCTTCTTTTCAACGTAATCTGGCGTTTATTTAATTTATTCTGCACATAAACGCATATTTAAACACGTGAAATGAAAGATCCCGTCGTCATAGTCGCTGTTTGTCTCCGGGGCGGATCACAGCAGACACACAGCGGGCCGGAGCTCGACGGAGAGACATGGTCGCCAAAATAAGGGCGTGATGAGGGCGAACATCTACTGAAAACTTTAGATGTGGAGCCTGGATATGTTTGCTTTAAGGAACCTTGAAAGTGCTTTGATTTTACTCTTAAAAGCCGTGCGAACCTTGACCCTCTCCCTCTCTCTGTGTGTGTGTGCAGGGAAGCTGCAGACGCTCCACACTTTGCTGCGAAAGCTGAAGACGGGAGGACACCGAGTGTTGATCTTCACTCAGATGACGCGTATGTTGGACGTGCTGGAGCAGTTCCTCAACTACCACGGACACATCTACCTCCGCCTGGACGGCAGCACGCGCGTGGAGCAGAGACAGGTTCGTGCTGACGGAGACTGTTTGAGGAACGGAGCCTGTTCTCACTGCTGTGAACTGGCAGGTTTCAGAACGTTCAGACCAGCAGACTAGTGACAGACCGATACGATATTTGTGTTTTTTACGTGTTTGAAAATCGGCCGATGCGGGCTGCTTAGTTCGCAGATAGTTTTAGGACGTTAACGATACGAAGCCTAACGAAAAACGGCTGACTCATTCCTTAAATGTTCAACGCTTCCCCTTCAGGCACTCATGGAGCGCTTCAACGCAGACCGGCGTATCTTCTGCTTCATTCTGTCGACTCGCAGCGGAGGCGTCGGGGTGAACCTGACCGGGGCCGACACTGTCGTGTTCTACGACAGCGACTGGAACCCCACCATGGACGCTCAGGCGCAGGACCGCTGCCACCGAATCGGCCAGACCAGAGACGTCCACATCTACAGGTGACGGAGCTTATGTCCACAGCCTCTTTTGTTGCCACATTTGTTCTGTTTAAAGCCACAATTTCACTTCATTTTGACCTTTTAAGCAGCAGGAAGTGTAATTTCATTGATGATATTAGTCTGAGGACACCTAAACACAATGCATCCGATGTTGAAATGATGTTGATTCATGTTTTTTAAAGTCAGAATATCTGTGATGTGTCTGTTTATGTCCTCACCTTTAGTTAAATGGAAACAATAACGTTTATTAGTGTAACACATAAGGTCATTACATAAGTGCTTTACATTTAACATTAAAAGCTTTGGAAAGAGACTCATAAAATGACTTTTAAACACAATACTTTCAAAAACATGATGATGCTCCTTTAAGGACTTTCAGCAGCAAAATAATAATTTAATAAGAGTGTCAGGGTTCCCACGCGTCCTTTTCCAGTCGTGGAAGCACCTGGAAATCGATTAAATGACCTGAAAACGTCCTGAAGTTTTGCCTTTGTCGACTATCCTGTTTGAAAACAGTCAAAACGTACTTGCAGCGGACTTTGTGGCGTAAAGTTTTGTATTTTCTGGAGCCGTGAACAGGTTGAATAAACGAATACTGCAGATAAATCACACACACACACACCTGGGAAATGATTTCTGTAGAAGAGTGGGACCCCTGGACTGTAGGTGGACGCTGTTCGATGGAGAGAAACGAGGAAACGTGATTTTATACGAGTTATTTACAAACTTTAACATATTTAGTTCATGCTTCTGAAACAACAAAGACCAAAATCACAAGGGTTCTTTTATCCGAAACACAGTTAATGCGGTTAACGGACATATGAAAGTGAACATGGACGTTTTTAAATCGTCTTGTTTTGTGTTTATATTTTCCTGAGTGACGCCAAAGACAATATTCCTTTCAACACCATATCAATGTTATTTGTCTTCGTCTTCAGGCTGATCAGCGAGCGAACGGTGGAGGAGAACATCTTAAAGAAAGCCAATCAGAAGAGGATGCTGGGAGATATGGCGATCGAAGGAGGAAACTTTACCACGGCCTTCTTCAAACAGGTACTTTACAGCAGATTTACCAACAGTAACTTGTGTTTGGATGTAATATGAAGGAGGGGAGACTCTCCAGGTGAAGAGGGTACATTTTTACAATTATTTAAATATGCAAGTGAGGTATTATTTAAGGAGTTATTTTCATACATTTGCAGAACAGAAACGTTAAAGTCAGGTTCAAAATTAAAGTTTTGACGTATTGGAGACAAAGGTTTTTACAGATATCTCCTTTTATCCCTCCATAAATCAGAAAATACTTGTAACATCCATTAAAAAATACATTTCCGGCATGTTTTTAAGAACAAATGTTGTATAAATCAGGCTGTGAGTGATATATTAACACAGCACTCCGTAAAAGACTTCAGAATAGAGAGGAATGGAAACAACCTTTACAGACGCATCGTAAAATTCACACATTCTGAGACACAGAGTAACATAACTAACACACATCACCATTAAACTTCCCCAGGTGATTACTGACATTTAGAGGGTGACTTTTGGTGAATTTAGGAGAAAACTAGAGACGCAAACGGACAAATGGTGTAAAATAAACATCTAAAACTTAAAAGAAGGCATTCACAATCGCCCAAAATTGACCAGAGAATGAAAAAATGATGTTCTCGTCCCTTAAATCAGAGCGACTCACATGCAAATCAGGGGCATTTTTGAGGAGATAGACCCGCCTCAGGGCATCGACCATAGTGGAACCGCACCTAATGTCCGGACATTAAGCGTTTCAAGTGCCTCCTTTTATTTTCTGCTTATTCCTGAAGTGTAGAGAGACGTTTTTCCTGAACGTGTCTCCTTTTCACTTTGTTCCTCAGCAAACCATCCGAGAGCTGTTCGATATGAACGAAGGCGAGAAGAGGGAGATGGCCGTGGAGCTGTCTGTGCCGCAAGCGGAGGAGGAGGAGGCCGTCAACAAAACGAGCACCACCATTCTGGAGCAGGTGAGACGCAACATCACGTGTGTACAGACATGTATTCTGCGTTTATCACCCACCGTTTTGTGCAGCGCAGGACACACGTTTAACAATCATGATGTACTTGAATAGTCTACATGAAATAACCACATGGTAAAGCCTATTTTTGCATGTTTTTATCATCATGCTTATAGATTTTTTACGTCTTTAAATTGATTTTATCATAATCATTATTGTTTACTCTCACGTTAGTCATTGATTTGTTTCTTTTGTAAAGCACATAAGAGTTGCATTTTATCATATGAAAGGTGCTATATATATAAAGTTTATTATTATTATTACACTCCTGGGTGACTTAAACACATGACCAATGAAAAGTACTGAATATTTTCTAACTTATTTATGCAAAATGAACATAATGTTGATGTAAATATTGCTGTAACGCACATTTTTTTGACCATAGCAACCGAGAAAATATAGAAAAATACATTTAATAGAGAGTTTTACATCGTTTTATGATACAGATGATGATATAGATGTTATCGTGCGGCCACTTGGTGTTTTTTTGGGACTTGCTGATGTTGAACTTCCAAACACAAACAGGGGTGGGCAATCACGGTTCTGGAGGGCCACTGTCCTGCACGTTTTAGGTTCCTCCCTGCTCTAACACACCTGAGTCTGACAATAATCAAACTATGACGAGCATCAGCTGCTTGATAATGAGCAGAGCATCAGACTCAGGTGTGTTAGAGCAGAGAGAAACCTAAAACATGCAGGACAGTGGCTCTCCAGGACCAGATTTCCCCCCCCCCTGACCTAAAGCAATCCAAGGTGTTTCTAACAAACATGGCGGCGTGTGTCTGATCGTATTGACGTGATCGTTGCAGGCCTTGTGCCGTGCCGAGGACGAGGAGGACATAGTTGCAGCCTCTCAGGCCAAAGCGGAGCAGGTGGCAGAGCTGGCGGAGTTCAACGAGAACATCCCGCTGGACGACGGAGGGGAACAGGAGGAGGTGGAGGAGCTCTCCAAGGCGGAGCAGGAAATCGCTGCTCTGGTGGAGCAGGTGAATAATCCCACAGTTCTCTCCCTTCCACCCAGAGATTACATAACCTCTGCTGTATATTAAGAGTTATTTAATGCTCAGGTAATTCACCCTGTGCTCTGCCTTTTCTCCAGCTCACTCCCATCGAACGCTACGCCATGAACTTCCTCGAAGCCTCGTTAGAAGACGTCTGCAAAGAGGAGCTGAAGCAGGCGGAGGTAACGCCACGTCTTCACCGTTACGCTCGCTTTGAATTGAAATAACAGATTTGTGTCTCATCAGCGCAGCTTTCGAAAGGTTTCATTTGATTAAGTCAACGTTAATTACTCAACACAAAGGTGCAAAGTAACAGAATTATGATTTTATGAGGCTGTCGTCTTGGTAAACTGCGGTGATCTTCAGTCTGTCTGGTCAACAGTCCAAATATATTTCCAATGAAATCAAACTCAGAACGCAGCACGTGTGAGGAACGTATTTGGCATTTTTATTTGATAATTGGCCTGAATTCAGTTTTCTGGTGATCGACTAAACCTCTAATTGTCTCATTTTATTGTTTGCTGCTTCCCACAATGCACTTCAAACAGCAGAGAGACTTTCAGATGTATTTATTTCATTTTTACTTAATGAATGTCTTGTGATTTATGTTGAAAATGCATCTGCAGCGCTGCTAAATATAAATGTGGTGCAGGGATGACGTATTATAGAACGCCGATCTGGAAGTTCGCATCGTCCTGATTCCTCGACAAAAAGTCAACGCGATTTTTCCACTGGGGTTTAGATTATTGCAGAAAATCCGCTCTGTGCTGAACAAAAGTGTACGATACTAGAATGAACACCACTTCTACTTGTTTTGAAGCGTAAATGCCATCAGCAGAAGTAAATATCTGACGTTAGGCTATACACAAACTACAACGCCTCGAGCTTCCAAATGATTTTGTGTTCAGCTGATCATGTTTGATAGCCTGTCGTCTCATTTAGACACTTTTTAGACATTTTTAAGACATGAACAAGCTTCAAAAATCAGGAGCGGGAATTTACTGATGTATTTTATCTTGTAGGACAAAACGTAAAAATCTCTTCAGCCTGTGTTAACAACAGACCTTATTATTAGGTTTCAGGACTCGTTCATGCAGCACTCCATGCACCACAACCATGACTTAAAAGTTGTATTAGCTCAGCAACTTTCTTTGTGTTGTATTGCAGGATGTTTATGTGACGTCTGCTCTGCTTGTGTTTGTTTAGGAGCAAGTGGAGGCCGCCAGGAAGGGCCTGGACCAGGCCAAGGAGGAGGGCCTAAAGCTCCACGCGTCCTCCGATGACGACGACGATGAGTTTTTGTCAACGCCGGCTTCTGTGGAGCCTGCTCAGCCGGCCCGCCGCGGCCGTAAACCCAAGGACAAGACCGTCACCTCCACGAGGACCAGTGGTCGGCTGCGTGGGGCCTCGCCCGAGACTGAGTCTGAGCCCACGAGCCCCAAAGAAGTGCCTGAAAGACTCCGCTGTGGTCTGAGAGGACGAGGAGCTGCCAAAGACACAGGTGCTGTGTCTACCACCCCGTCCCGTACAGACCATCCCAAAGCCTCCTCATCAACCAGGCTTCAAGATTCCTCCAGATCTTCAAAAGCCACATCTCCTGCCAGAGATCACCAGACCATCAAAACCAGGACTCTGCCAAACCGCTCTCATCCCAGTCCAGTGCCTTCCCCTCCTACAGCCTCTCACTCCGGAGGGAAACAACAGTGTGTCGTGGAGACTGACGGCAAGACCTCCAAAGCCTGCGGAGAGGAGAAAGAGGGGGAGAATGAGAGGAGGGTGTCTGAGTCATCGCTAGAATCCAGCGGCCCGGTGGACCATCAGGCAAAAGATGATGACAACAGCAACACCAAAGACCACAGCGCCATGTCTCCCCCTACCACCAGCTCCCGATCGCCTCGCAAGCGCCAGTCAGCGGACAACGAAGTCCTGCGGGGCCTGGTTGAAGACTCCCCGTCTGCCAAAGTCCTGCGGAAGCTTCCGGGGAGGCTGGTCACGGTGGTGGAGGAGAAGGAGCCAAGAAGGAGAAGGCGGCGAGGAAGCGGCACTGGAGGTGGAGCTTCTTCAGAGGAGGCAACCCCGGAGGAGAACGCTGCCGGATTCGTTGACGAACCAAACAAAGACGACACATCCCCGAGCCCTGACAGTAAAACTAAAGGGGCCGTTATCAAATCTCCTCAGGACCAAGACTCTTCTCCGAGTCCGTCTGTGCCCCCACCACCTGTCAGAAGTTACCCTCCATATTCCCCGCCCCATCTTTCTCCTGACATGCCTGTGCTGAGAAATCTTCCTGTACGGCGCAGGTTGGAAACTGAATCCCGCATGGCCGCTCAGCTGGGAGAGCAACAGCAGCATCTGGGCCGAGGAAGGGGAGCGAACCAGTCCAGGAAAACTGACGTACCACCAGGCAAAGACAACACTTCAACCTCCACAGAGTCCAGTGTGAATTCTCTTGTGGCACCCTTGAAAAGAAAGAGGGGCCGGCCCCCCAAGATTCCCCCTCGGTTACCTGACCCTGACAACACAGTGGCCCCTTCCCCACAGCTCAACACGCTTAATGAGGATGGGAACCACCCTCACTCCCCAAAACGTAAGAGGGGTCGTCCTCGCAAAGACTCCACCGTCACGCCAGAAAATGTTCGCGAAGGACAGAACTCTAAAAATGCGACCGCCACTGCTGGTGTATCTGATGCTAGCACAAGGCCAACAGTCCCGTCGGAGACCCCTATAGCTGCTGTCATCACTACAAGTCAGGCCTCAAGGTCTACTGAAGCTGCGGAAACATACACTAAGACTGAGGTTTCAACCCCTGCTCCAAACCCAGCTCAAGCCCCCACAACAACAACAACAACCAATGAAGCTTCAGCACCAGTCGCAGCTTCTGTTAATGCACCCGCTGCACCTGCACCCCTTCCTGTGGCTGCCTCCAAACCGACCACACCCCAAATTGTTAGTTCAGCTCCAGCTACAGTCCCGAGTCCAGACACAGCATCAACCCAGGTGTCCTCTGCATCTTCTGTCACACTTTCTACGTCTGCTATTATCCCAGTCACTGCTACCCCCACTACCACGACTCCACTACCACCTGCCAGCACGGTCACATCCACACTTGAGGTTTCTACTGCTTCTAGAGCTCCTGTAGAGCCAAAACCTCCTGTTTCGACTGCTTCTAGAGCTCATGTAGAGCCAAAACCTCCTGTTTCTACTGCTTCTAGAGCTCCTGTAGAGCCAAAACCTCCTGTTTCGACTGCTTCTAGAGCTCCTGTAGAGCCAAAGTCTTCTGTTTCTACTGCTTCTAGAGCTCCTGTAGAGCCAAAGTCTTCTGTTTCTACTGCTTCTAGAGCTCCTGTAGAGCCAAAGTCTTCTGTTTCTACTGCTTCTAGAGCTCCTGTAGAGCCAAAGTCTTCTGTTTCTACTGCTTCTAGAGCTCCTGTAGAGCCAAAACCTCCTGTTTCTACTGCTTCTAGAGCTCCTGTAGAGCCAAAACCTCCTGTTTCTACTGCTTCTAGAGCTCCTGCAGAGCCAGAACCTTTAGTTTCTACAACTGTGAAAACAACCGGACCAGACTCGGCCAAAACCACCACAGTTGCCACACCAGCTGCTACCAATCCATCGACTGTATCATCTTCTGTCAAAGCAGTTCCAACATCAGTACCTGCAACAACAACCCCAACAGTTACTAAGTTAACATCAAAAACCGTCAGCGTTACACCAGCAGTCACCACTACAGTGAAATCAGTCACAACTACTGTTGTAGACCTGCCGCAGACCTCCACTCCGTCATCTACAACATCTACCCCAGCTGCTGTTAGCTCCGCCCCAGCGGCTGCACGCTCCGCCCCAGCTGCTGCAAGCTCCGCCCCAGCGGCTGCACGCTCCGCCCCAGCTGCTGTAAGCTCCGCCTCAGTTGATGTAAGCTCCCCCCCGGCTGTCACCCAGAAGGTTTCGGATCCAGCTCCACCAAAACCAACCTCAGTGTCTACCCCCACTACATCAGCAACTATGACAACAACAACAATAAAAACAGTCCAAGCTAGTCCATCAAACTCAACAAGTCCAAGTACAGTTCCCGCTGCAAGTGCAGTAATGTCTTCTTCTACAACACCATCGGTAACAATGGTCTCATCATCTGCTGCAAAGACAGAACCGTCTTCTCCCACCCAAGAAAGGACTAATGTGACATCTACCAAAGTCCCTGCAAATCCGGTCCCAACCTCCCCACTAACGACATTTCAAGTGTCCACACAGGTCACAGCTGTTCCAGTAGCTGCAAAACCTCCTGCTACACAAACTTGCACTCCTTCCACAACTACAGCGTCTGCCAGCTTAACTACCACAGCAGAGGCAAAGATAGTTACAGCAGCTACATCACCCCTAGAGAAAGTAACAGCCCCTGTTGCAGCAGCTTCTTCCAAAGAGACTTCCCCAACTGCAGAAAAGACAGTCACGATCACACCCCCAATGACAACTTCCACAGGTGCTACTCCAGCTCCGTTACCAACTGTCACCACATCATCCCCAGAAAAGTCTGTTGCAGTTGCTGCCACAAATGTAGTCACAACTACCCAAGCATCCACTACCGCAGCCACCACTGTGTCCTTAGCAACAGTAGCAGCTGCCGCAACCAAGACGGTTCCTCCTGTATCCACCACACAAACGTCTGCAGTCGTTTCCCTGCAAGTGCAAAGCTCTGCATTGACAGATGTTTCCCCAGATGTGTCCACACCAGCCCAGACAGAGGCCCTGCCCCAGGTACCCACATCTGCTCCTCCTTGTGTTTCCTCTGAGAAGCAGTCTGAAGAGTCAATACCGACAGTATCTGCGTCTAAAGGTGAACCGGAAAGGGTGACAGAAATGGAAGCCGATGCTGTGGAGGCTGGCGCTAGGACTAGCAAGGAGGAGGAGGACAAAAAGGAGGACATTTGTAGGTCTAAGCCTAAAAGGAGAAAGGTGGAGAGTTCCTCGGAGACCAAAGACTTTGAGTCAGGAGGGGAGGGAGCAGGCGAAAAATCACAGCCTGCAACTGCCACTGAGAACGAAGAACCTCAGCAACAGGCCGTGGAGCAAATTACTGAAGACCAGCAAACTCCAACCCAGAAAAGGCCTCTTAGTCGCCAGAGTAGCCAGGAGTCTGCTCGCTCCTCTTCGTCATCGTCTGGGTGCTCAACATCAACCCTCACCCGCCACGCTCACCACAAGAGGACTTACGAGAATAGACATCCGACCAAGAAGAGGCGGATGGATGTGACCTCAGGAACAGGCAAGGAGGAGGAAAACGAAGACGGAGGGGAGAAGGAAGTTGAAGTCGGTGAGCGGGAGCTCACCACCACTACCTCTCGGGGAAGGCGTTCAAGGTCTTCCTCTTCCTCCTCGGACTCTGACAACAGCGAGAGCAGGAAGGAGTACCGGTCGACTCGCTCAGCCAAGCACGGAGCACAAGATCAGGAGAGGGAAAAGGGCAACAGCCGGCAAGGAAAGAAACCAGCGCGCAGCTCGGACAGAAATGCATCAAACAACGCCAACACGTCCACAGGTGGAGAGTCTGGCAGTGATACATCTTCTGTCAGGATCACCAGGAAGTCTGCAGGAGCTCAGCCTTCACAAGCTCAGACCAACAGCACGCCCTCGTTGCCTCCTGAGCCCGAAGTGCTGGGGAAGAGGTGCTCTGCGCTCAATGCAGCAGCCAAGCTTCTAGCAATGAAAGGCAGGGTGGACACCCCCGGACACACCACTCGGAAAGACTCTGGGGCTAAGGCTGTCGGGACTTCCCCTGCCTCTGCTTCTGACAAGAACCAAAAGCCTAAAAGCAAAAGTGTACCAGCCTCCCCTCAGAGCAACTCTGTAAATCTTACTAATAATAAAAGCAGCGGCAGCAAACCCCCAACACCCAATCAGACAAGCCGCTCTGCGTCCCGCTCCACCAGACAGTGCCCCGGTTCTCTGGTTCCTCCTTTGGAAGTGGAGTACAAGAGGTCGAAAGCAGAGGAAAAGGAGAGGGGGAGCAGGAAGTCGTCAGGGGGAAAGGACGGCGAGGCAGAGGCGCAGTCTTTGTCCCGGGGCCACAGCGCCTGCAGCAGCATGAGCAGTGACGGCGAGGGCGGCGGACGCAGCAGCAGAAGCCGTAGCAGCAGCAGCAACAGCAGCCAACGTACCCGCAGCATCAGCTCTCAGAACACGGAGCACAGAGAGTCCCGCGCCGCCTCCTCGGGCAGCGAGCGCGAGAGGGATCGCAGCTCGGAGAGCAGAGACAAAAGAGACAAGCAGGGCCAGCACAGGGAGAGTCGACAGGACAGGCGGTCTCAAAGGCTCTCGCAGGAGGTGACCAGCAGTTCAGGAACAGAGGGGACGCCGGACAGGGTGCTGCGTAGTGTCGCGGCACTCGCGGCGGTGCAGGCCCGGTCACCGGCCGCGAGCACCCGCTCCTCTTTCGGTCAACAGCGTCACAACAAGACATGATCAGAGTGCCAAAGGGAAAAAAGCGGAAGCGAGAGCGCCGTTGCAGAGCACGATACGAGAGCATGTCATGACCTCCCAAGGTTGCTGCTTTGTGTGCACTCTTAATGAATGCAAGGGGACTGAGTGCTGCACAAGCCAGGGACCTCCTCCCTGCCTCTCGGGCCCTCTCCCTTTCCAATTGGAGCTGGTCCTCTCGCCAGCTCAGCCATTTGTCAGCTGGGGGAAGGCTCAGGGACGCCGGACTGAGAGTTATAAAAAGAAAAAAAAAATGTGGCGCCATGGTTTCGCGTCCAGAGAAAGAGGGCGCAGTGGATAAATTCACCACTGGGACGTGAGGGGGGGGGGACGACAAAGGTGCAAGAGGTTATACAGGAAGGTTGTTAGTTCACATTATGTACTGTAATCATTAAAGACTGGAACACTCGGCTCTTATGTGTTAGGACGGGATTAAACCGCGCGCCCTCTGTGGGGCTCATCAATGAAAAGTCATCCGTGTGACATTAAAAACGTACGAGTGACCAGTTGTATTGTAAGTTGGAGGTTTTAGAGCGTTTGGTTTTGAAAATGTCATCAGCTGTCCTGACGGTTTTCTTCGTAGTCAGTCGATAAGTTATGCATATTTTATTATTTCTTCCAGGGTATTGGGAAGATACCAGATCTGTCAATGTGATCTTCGCTGCACTATGCTGGAGCTTGTCTTTTTGCTTGGGCCCCCTTTTTTTTTTTTTTTTTGGTTTTTCTGTCACGTCAGTTTCTGTTTCTGGATTTTTCTTTATTTTAATTTGAAATCCAGCCTCGCATTTCTCATTTGCACATCTGACATCGTGGCCCCTCAGCTTTTCGAGTACGTCGTGGTGTCGTAACACGTTTTTTTTTCCCCCATCAACTTCTCGATTAATCGGTTCCCGGTACCTCACGATGTGTCTCTACACTTTGAAAATGTATTAATTCAAGTTGTAAATGGTCTTGAAACATCTCTCGCTCCCGGAGCAGCAGCAAATAAATTTCTTTTTCCGATCCTCCCAAAGGCGGCTACAGTCACGCTCCACTTTGTCATGTATTTATACGGGATGGGGCGAGTCCGCGTTAATGAAATAAAGAGTGCCTCTCTGGCCAAATGGGTTTGAACCTTAGATTGCCTTGTGACGCACCTGAAGCCGGGGTGTTGAGCTTCTTTTATTTAAAAAAAAAAAGCCAAACGTGAATAAAAAAAGACAAAAAAAATAAGAAACAACCCCAGAGAACATCGAGAAGAGCACCCTGTGCGTCAGTGCTACCAAATTAACGTTTTACTTTTCACCAGATCTGTTTTTTTGTTTTTGTCACTTTCACGTTTTTGCTTTTTCGTTCATGTAAAAAAAAACAAAAAAAAAACATTTTACTTGGACAAAAATATGTGAATAAAATTACTGGTACAGTTCCAGACGACTGTAAATTGTGGATTTACTTCTGGACGTGTCTGAGACGTTTTGAGCAAAAGGTGATATGTTTGTTTTGTTTTTTCGGGGGAGGGGTGGCGGCGGGCGGGGCGGGGGGGGGGGGGTAGTTTATGGTGATGGTCTTATTTTTTATTTGTCTCTCTTCTTTTGTTGCATTCCTTTTTGATCCCTTGTAATTCCACATTGTTTTACTTGAAAAATTAAGACAATTACAGTTGAATAAAAAATTAGCTTTTTCGTTGTGTTGAAGGCTTTGTTTAATAACTGTTGAAATACAGGTTTGTGTCACACGTTAAAGGGATAGTTCTGTTTTTTCTAAGTGTGGTTGTATGAGGTACTTATCCACAGTCTGTGTGAAAGATAAGGAAATGTGCCGCTGTTTGACGCTTAAAATAAGAATATTCTCACTGCTTTACCTTGGCATCAGACAGCGTTGCTTAAGTTTACACGGGGGGAAATGAAGCCGTTATCTACGCTCTCGTCAAAGCCACCAGACCGCAACAAAAACAGTCCTTTTACCGCACAGAACACAGAACTTTCTAGTCCGCTGTCGGTATTTTAAAGGGTTCGGTGCTAACAACAAACTAAAAAACAAGCAAAACAAACAAAAGACGAGGTCAATTTAATCTGGCGGCTTCGTCGAGAGCATGAAGCGGCTTCGGGTTCCCCGTCGTAAAACGTTGTGTATTCTAAATATAGCGTGAACTTAAACTGATTTATTTAAGTGTCTAAACCCACGACAGTACATTTGTGTCTGCTCACACACTCTGGAGAAGTACCTCGTACAATAATACTTAAAAAAATCCGAACTATCCCTTAAATACATACCAGAAAAAACAAAATACTTTGAAGGTGTAAAAATGCAAACCATACTTCTGTCATCGCCCGTGTAACAGCTAAACCGTTTGATACACAACACACACACACAATAATGGAAACATGGCAGTATTTTAATTTGAAAAACAAATCTATATTCAAATAAACGAGGGACGCAAAGTCACGCTGTCTGCTTCCAAAAGGAGACTTGGACACCTGTTTTTGTCTTTACAGGTTTGTCACATGGTCTTGTTTCTGCGCGTGTTCGCAGGAGTTCAGCAGGATTTCCCTCGCAGAGTTAAACCAAAATGACCGAACAAGCGCGTCTTTGCACGACGTGACAAACAGGTGAAGAGAAATAAAGAGTTTATAACAGTGAGTGTGTCGGGCTGAGCTGTGAAAAACACTGCGGTGTGAATTCAAATAGAAACAAAATAAAAACTTCATCCCTTTTGACAACGTTGCTGCACAACATCACATTCTCACATGGACATTAACCCTCCTGTTCTCCTCAGGGTCAATTTGACCCCATTTAATGTTTAAAATCTCTAAATAACGACGTCTTTCTTTGTTTTTTTGCTTTATATTTATGACTTTTCCTCATTTTAAGGGGAAAACTCATAAAAAACCTAATATGATCATGATTATATATATTTTTTATTGTTCTTATCGTACATGTACTTGTGGCATCGGTGTTCCTTTGGGTCAATTTGATCATCTGGATGATTTAATCATTATTATTATTTATTTTACAATTCAAATGTTATATGAGGTCAAATTCATGCTGCTGTCCTTGATAACGGACGTTACTTTCATTCCAGATGTTACAAATAACACAAAATAGCACTTAAAATAACAGACTTACTGTAAAACACACACACAGAAATCCCTCCATGCAGTTTAACATCAGTGATATTTTTCATTCTGTTAAATAAAAACATAAAGTACCCGACTTCACTTGAGTCACACATTGATTACGATCATTTTCCAGATGTTTAACCGTCAAATTGACCCCGAGAATAAACGGTGTAAGTAAAATTTGAGGGCAACAGGAGGGTTAAGGAGAAGGCACCGATTTGAAAGGAACATAATCACGTTCGGTTGCAGGACTTTGCTCGTAGCAGCAGCAGCAGCAGCAGCGTACACAACGTTTGAAATCATAAATACAAACTGGTGGGACAAATAGAAGTGGGCCTTTTATTGCAGTGCTGACACAACGCAAAACAAACAAACGTGGGGGCTGTTACTTCACAAAAAGAACAGAAAAATCTCTATTTACACTTGTTACAAGACGGCGATTTGAAACAACTTTCAAGTTTTAAAAAATAATCTGCATAAAGAATGTCTTAATCACCAGCAATATAGGTTATGTACAATTATATTAGTCTCATCTGCCTCTAAAAGAAATGCAGACGCCTTTAAAATGGTTCTTTACGCCTCTAATTCAACGCACAGCTTCCTGAGTACAGCATGATCAGCGCCACTGCGGAGGCTTCAATACTGCATTGTGCTTTGTTCAAGGCCACTTGTTTCCACCGCCTTCTTTTTTTTTTTAATGTAGGAGGGGAAGGGGCACAGACGTAACAGTTCACAACTCATCCTGGTGTTTGTGCTGCCGACCAGAATCCGACAGGGTGGGGTTTCCGCAAAAGCCAGGAGCGCGACCTCGTGAGTGGAAGTGCAAACGCAGGCGAGATCGGAGTCGTTTGTGAGTTAAAAGCACATTTCTTCTTAAAAAAAACAACAACAAAAAAACAAAAAGGCCTGTTAGGAAGTGGGGAGGATTAGAGGAAGACGAATATGACATAGAAAACAAAAAAGCAGAGGGTTGATAACCTCGTTCATCCTGTAGGCTGAGTATTTACATGAAAGGGGATTTTTTTATCTTATGTGCTTCTGCCAGACAACACCAACTCACACTGCCCGGTGTTAGGTGCCGAAGGTGCTGACCAATGAGATGACTAGGATGAGGATGAGGATGGCCAAACACACCGCTATCCAGATCTTTTTCTGCGTTGGGAGAGAAACGAAAACATGAGTGAATACAAGCAGAATTAAGTGTGGTTGTATGAGGTACCTACAGTAGGAAAGCTATATTTTTACAGCTTAACTTTGACCTCAGACGGCCGTTATCGACGGGGAACTGAGGGCGTCATCAAAGCCACCAGACTCCACTGACAAAAACAGTGATTTAAGCTCACAGAAGACAGTCGCTGCTGATGAGCGCTGCCTCGATCAGTTAGTAAGTTTGTGTTATTGTGTGACTTAAGTGTTTTAAAGTGTTAGGAACTAATAAGATAACCATTTGAGGCAGAGGTAGACAGCCCTGTTTTAGTTCACACGGGGGAAGTGAAGCCGCTCTACGCTCTCCTCAAAGCCACCAGACTCCACTGACAAAAACAGTAATTTTACGCCACAGAACACAGAGTTTCTGATCAAACAAACTTAACAGATGGAGGCAGCTGTAAACCAGTGACTCCTGTGTTTGGGGAGGTCAAATGAATGTCTACCTCTTAAAACCACACTACAAAACATCAGAACTATCCTTTTAAGACACCATGACATTGGACTTTTGTGGCAGAATATAAAATAGGGGCTTCATTGTAAAGTGTAACCCAGTTTAAGGATAAAAAGGCTGTTTTGGTTTGATGACTCAGGCAGAAGTCCGTCCTGGAAACGTGCCCAGTAAGTTAAAAAGTGTGCACTTCATGTTGTCTTAAAGGTTTAAATGATACCTTGCGTGCTTTCTGCTGATATGTGACGGCCTTCTCTGTGTTTTCCTTTGCTTTCTCCACGTAGTTAGACGACTGTTTGATGTTGGTTTCGATCCGGTTCACCATCTCCCCCTGCGGGAGGCAGAGACGTCAGTATCAGGCGCTCTTTTATAACCACAAACACGCCTGACCTCAGAGACTGCTGCTTTACCTGAGCCTCCACCTCCATGGCGAGGTACTGGAACATGTCGTGCAGGTCTCTGATGCTCCTCTCCAGCTTCAGGATCTCGTCGTGCCGGGACTCGATCTCATTCAGAGCCTGCTTCGTAGCTTGAGCATCAATCAGGATCTGAACAGCAAGGTGAAGATATTTACGTCAGATATTTTTTTATAAACAATAGAAAAATCATTTCTTAAGTGGTGCAGCTCTCCCGAACTGTGCTGTCTGTCTGTCTGTCTCCGCTCAGTTTCATTACCCGGGACAACAGCGCATCTGCACAAGCACAAACCGCAGGGGTTTCTACTCTGGACAGTAAGACGGTTGATGTCTTTTTTTGCGGCCTGGTCGGCGAATTTAGACAGACCGACGTATATCAGCGGCCTGATTCAGCTCCTAATGTGACGCCCTGGACCCATCACACCAACTTGACCCGTTTTTACTCCTTACGTTTAAAAAAATAGCCTTGTTACGAGGGATCCCGGTTCTAATGCATAAGCAATAACTAAAAAGACATTACTACTCTATCTACTGTGTATTAATGCTCTGAATGTAGAGTACAGCACCTGAGCTACTGGAACACTAAAGACACGTTTGTTTCTATTTTCTTACCACGTCTGTCGTCCAGTTTGAGCGATGACGGAGACAACAGAGCAGAAGTGTCATCATCTCGTTCATGACACGTAACGGTCGCTTCTAAAGACTAAAAACAGCGTTTGGATTCAGCAGGAAACTCGTGCTGCACTCACGTTTTTGGTGAAAACGTCCGTCTGCCCGTTCTCCAGCATCACGTCCAGCTCTTGGTCCGTCACGTTGGTCCCGGCTGAGAGAGAGAGAGAGAGAGAGAGAGAGAGAGAGAGAGAACGTTAGAGGGAGTTTTGGATTCAGGACGTCGTCGTTGTTGTTGTTGTCGTTGTGAGACGGGAGAGATGCTGAGAATTAAGTTTATATATTTAAATATTTAAATCTATATTTTCTATATTTATTTGTTAAAATCTGTTTTTCAGTTTAATTATATTTAAAGTTCAAGAGAATCCACTGTTAAAAATAAAACATTTTAAGTCAATAAATACAGGATGTTTTAAAGTAAATGAGTAAATAATCATAATTTAATATTAACCTAAATAATTCAGATTTATAGCTATAACTGTGGGCACACACAGATGCTGCACACACACACAAATAATAATAATAATAATAATAAAAAAGAAGTTATAACACAAACTACGTTATAAATCATGATAAAGTGCTTATAAATGTTAAATAAGGGGGTTAAAAGTTAAAGTGTGTAAGTAGAAAGTGACAGAAAGAGCTGACACGTGCTAAATGTCATGAGACTGATGACAGAGCGCGCTGAGGCGGCGAAGGAGGAAGTGATCGGTGCGACGGTGAAGCTCGCACAAACCACGGACCACAGAAGCCACGGCCGTGCCCTCGTACTGTACTCACTGATTTTGAGCTGCCGCTGAATCCTCTCCACGTTGCGGTCTCGGTACGAGGCCTGGATGGTGTTGCAGTGACCCATGAGCTCCACAAACTCCTTCGACAGGACGCCGTGCTGCGGAGAGGGAGACACTTTCACGCGTTAACGGGATAAAAGCGGCTTCACGCGAATGAAACACGGAAATTAATCGGAATAATTCACAAAGAAATATCAGAAAAAAGGAGCAGGATGAAGTTAATATTTACATAAGTTCTGTTAAAACTTAAAATGAAATAACAAAGTTATATCCAACCTGGATCCGCTGCATCCGAGCGTTTACGGGAACGTATTTCGCGTCCTCCTCTCCTTTCTTCGGTTCGATACCTGGAGAAACAAACGTCAACAAACCACAACTCTGCACATTTCCCTACTCTGATTATTTACTTTTACTTTAAAACACACACGTAAAAACAGACACACACACAAAGACACACACACAGAAAGACAGGCAGACACACACACACACACAAATACAGACACACACACACACGGACAAACAGACACACCCACATACACAAAGACACACACACACACAAATACAGACACACACACACACGGACAAACAGACACACACAAAGACACACACACAGAAAGACATACACACACCA
>NC_139843.1:3650522-3758022 GCF_963691815.1 Echiichthys vipera | reverse complement strand
ATGAAATGAAATGAAATAAAATTAAATTAAATAAAGTAAAGTAAAGTAAAGTAAAGTAAAATACAATAAAATAAATTGAATAAAATAAAATAAAGTAAAATAAAATAGAATAAAATAAAATAAAGTGAACTTAAATAAAATGAATAAAATAAAACAAATAGAAAAAAATAAAACAAATAGAATAAAATAAAATGAAATTTGATTAAATTAAATTCAATTAAATTAAATTAAATTAAATTAAATTAAATTAAATCAAACAAAATAAAATCCAAGTACTAGGAGGAAGTTAGTAAATCTTTTTAATCCTTCTTCTTCTCTGTGCTTTAAATCTGTATGTGTCTCTGTGCAGAGAGCGCCGTTTAAACTCCATCTCCCACAGTGCACCGGGGCGCGACGTCGTGTCGCCAGCGAGCTGTCAGTGTCGGGGGGGAGAGGAGGGCTCGGTCCAGCATCCCCGGAGCAGCAGAGGCTCACATCGGCTGAAATGAGGAGGTTTTAGCCCCAAATGTTCCTCCGCCCTGGATGTTTGACCCGTGGATGTCGACGCACTGACCCTGCTCGCCTGCCGTAGATCAGCGCGGAGTTCGCTTTATCCCATCGGTGAGATAATGTGGAGGTGCTAACGCAGAAAAACACAAGATGAAGAAGCAGTTCAACCGGATGAGACAGCTCGCCAACCAAACAGTGGGCAGGTAAGAGCTGGGTTCATGAAAACGCGTTTGAATCCGCGACGTTTTAACTGGCTGTGACCCAAAAACAGCAGGGGTCCACGGGCTGAGGACGGGCTCGCACTCATGCAGTCGATGGGGCTTTTGCAGCTCAGCTGGTTTTTATTTTTTATTTATTTTTTCATGCACAAAGCGTCAACTGTCAGTGGAGGTCACAGTTGCAGTGTTGAGCGTTGTGTGTGATTGATTGAGCCCCAGCAGGGGGAGGAGGGGGCGGCCACGGTGGTACCCACGGTGGTACCCGCGGAGCCCAGGGCGGCCACCGGGGCACCCTGCAGCAGGGGGTCCGGGCACAGAGGTGCACCCCTGCTCCCTAATGTCTGCAGTGACACGAGTGTCAGTTCACTCTGTTAATGAGGGAAGTGTGCCATCATTGATAGGCACAGCATTTTAAACTGAAGGGTTAGAGGGGGTGAGATTCAAACATCATTCATTCATTCATTCATTCAATCCAAGGCAAGTTCATTTGTCTTTATGATGCATTTTATACAGAAAGGAAGCTGCTTAAGGATGTTTTTATAATGGGATTTTACAACAGTTGTCTAAACCTGGGGATAAAAGCACAGAGAGGCTTCTGCAGGTCAGGTTTTTGCTGTTTTTAAATGTGTCTACCTCAGGTGGCACATCATTATTTGATATCTTGATGAGTTTGATATAAAGGAGCTAGAGCCACGACATGGTGAGCTTCGTTTGGCATAAGGACTGGAATTTAATGGTGAGAAGACATTCAAACATGGCATCCCATTCATTCAATCCAAGGCGAAGCAATGGAAGTGTATTTGTATTTATGATGCATTTTATACAGAAAGGAAGCTGCTTGAGGAAATGGAAAAGGAAATGCTTCTCCTTTAAGGTGAATTTACTCATTTGCTTTCTTGACAAGAGTCAAACAAGACGTTTGATACCAAAATATTGCTGAAAAAAATAAAAAAAAGATCACAAAGAGACTCTAAATGACCACAAGTATACACAGTGCATGCAGAACGACCAGGAAGAGATGCTAAATGACTGGCAATAGACACAAAACAACCACAAAAAGACACTAATGATGATGACAAAGACACATAACATGATTTAAAATAGATGTAAAATGACGACAGAGAGAATCAAAACGATGTCATAGAAATGCAAAATGCCTTAATAGATGCAAAACCATCACAAACAGATGCAAAATTACTAATAAATAGATGCAAAATGTCTAAAAATAGATGCAAAACCACCCCAAAAAGATGCAAAATGTCTAAAAATAGATGCAAAACCACCCCAAAAAGATGCAAAATGACTAAAAATAGATGCAAAACCACCCCAAACAGATGCAAAATTTCTAAAAATAGATGCAAAGACACCATAAAAAGATGCAAAATGACTAAAAATAGATGCAAAACCACCACAAAAAGATGCAAAATGACTAAAAATAGATGCAAAATGACTAAAAATAGATGCAAAACGCACACAAAAAGATGCAAAATGTCTAGAAATAGATTCAAAACCACCACAAAATGACTAAATATAGATGCAAAACCACCCCAAACAGATGCAAAATTTCTAAAAATAGATGCAAAGCCACCATAAAAAGATGCAAAATGACTAAAAATAGATGCAAAACCACCACAAAAAGATGCAAAATGACTAAAAATAGATGCAAAATGACTAAAAATAGATGCAAAACCACCACAAAAAGATGCAAAATGATTAAAAATGGACACAAAATTGTAAACCCATAAATTATTGGTGAAATCCCCCACTGGACAAAAAATCCCCACTGGACTTTTGCTGTTTGGTGTCAAGCTCCTGAAAAGCTTTTTTTATTTATTTTTTAATCCCTGAAGTTAAAGTCCAAGTTTTATTCAGTGGCTCACACGCGGCACCGTTCAAAGACGGTGACACGTCACGGCTGAGGAACGTTAGACGTGATTAATCCTGGTTTAATCCTGACTGCACGAAGCTGCATCAGATAGTCTGCACATGTGAGAGGAACGCTTTAGATGAATGTGGCTGCAGGTTTATGTGATAATGTATTTGTCATCCTTGTGACGCTCGATGCTGCAGATGAATCTAGAGATGCTTAATCTCAGTCTGGACCTGAGGCTCATTAATAGTCAGAAAGTGCATCACTCCTAGTCTTTTATCATCGGGTAAAGGGCATTTTTCTAACAAGAAGTCACTGCAGTTCCTCTTGAGGAGGTGTAGCTGCACAATAGGTGTTGTTAAGTCTTTGTCTCTCCTTTTAACAGTGTTTGTCAACCCCACCCTTAGCTTGAAACTGAACGCAAATGTCATGTGTCAACACTGCGCCTTAGGCAACCTGGATCCTGTGTTGTTTCATTGTTGCGCAACCGCAAAAATAGCATTGCAGCTCAATGAAGCGACGTAGCCAAGAAGAACCCGTCAAATCATCAGAAAACGGGGGTGATTTGCAGCCTGAACAACTGGCTCCAGGTCTGTGGTGATGTAAGGACACTATAACCTGTTTTGTTTGGTAACTGAAGACGCTGGCAGCAGCAGCAGAACGACTTTGTGTCAAGCTATCTTGTAGCTCACTCACCCACACATTCAGACTGCAGGCTGGTAAATCAATGAAAAAGGTAAAACAGCTGCTTACGCCCAACAGAGAGGACTTGGCATTGATGCAAAGCACCACAAAAAGTTGCAAAATGACCAAAAATAGATGCAGAACCGCCACAAAAAGATGCAAAATGACTAAAAATAGATGCAGAACCGCCACTAAAAGATGCAAAATGTCTAAAAATAGATGCAAAACAGCCACAAAAAGATGCAAAATGACTTAAAAATAGATGCAAAACACCACAAAAAGATGCAAAATGTCTAAAAATAGATGCAAAACAACCATAAATAAGTGCAAAATGTCTAAAAGTAGATGCAAAACCACCACAAAAAGATGCAAAATTACTAAAACAGGTGCAAAACCTAACTGGCTGAATAAGCGGCTCCAGGTTTGTGGTGATGACACTATAACCTGTTTCTTTTGGTAACTGAAGACGCTGGCAGCAGCAGCAGAACGACTTTGTGTCAAGCTATCTTGTAGCTCGCTCACCCACACATTCAGACTGCAGGCTGGTAAATCAATGAAAAAGGTAAAACAGCAGCTCACGCCCAACAGAGAGGACTTGGCACAGGGATCAGAACCCCTGGAGGACTCTCAGACGTTACTAAAAAATACATTTACTGGAATCGTGTCTCACTGGAGCTGGAAGGGACAAACGCTGCACAGATAAAAGAAACCAGTTATTTGTCAGCAAGTGTGTGTGTGTGTGTGTGCGTGTGTGTGTGTGTGTGCCCGGTGAGGCGTAACATCCCAGTAATGAGTTCTAACCTGTATCATCAGGAGCAGAACAGCAGGGGCGATTATTCATATTTAGAGAGCGGAGACTCCAACAGGACGCTGATATTCCCTCCGTGACCTTGGCAGCCGGCGTCACCGGGCTGGTGTTGAAGGTCGCAGGTTCCTATCGTCCACAGATGCAGGTGTGACAAGTTTAATGCAGACATTGTCATGGACGTATCCAGAGACAACGGGGCCCTGGGCACGGACACGTCAGAGGCCCCCCACTCCCAAAATTTAAAGAGTAGTATAGTCATTTTGGGTCTGTTTTCTTTTTGTGGTGGTTTAATTCTTTGTTTTGTTTCTGTTTTGTTTTTGTGGTGGTTTTGCATCTATTTTTAGTCCTTTTGCATCTTTTTGTGGTGGTTTTGCATCTATTTTTAGTCATTTTGCATCTTTTTGTGGTGGTTTTGCATCTATTTTTAGTCATTTTGCATCTTTTTGTGCTGGTTTTGCATCTATTTCTAGTCATTTTGCATCTTTTTGTGCTGGTTTTGCATCTTTTTGTGGTGGTTTTGCATCTGTTTTCAGTCATTTTGCATCTTTTTGTGGTGGTTTCCATCTATTTTTAGTCATTTTGCATCTTTTGTGGCTGTTTTGCATTTATTTTAGTCATTTTGCATCTTTTTGTGGTGGTTTTGCATCTATTTTAGTCATTTTGCATCTATTTTTAGACATTTTACGTTTCAATGTCATCGTTTAGTTTTTCTCTGTGGTCATTTTACATCTATTTCTAATAATTTTGCATCTTTGTCGTCGTCATTTGTCTCTTTGTGATCATTTTGTGTTTCTTCCCAGCAACATTCACAACATATAGTCTTCATTCACTCCAAACTTGTTTATTCACTCATTTGCCCGTACAAAATGATTATTATGATTCATTTAAACCATAATTTAAGTACATGTGATAATTCACACTCAATATTCCAAGGCCTGCTCTAAATATATAGTTTATTTCGGAGGTGTATCTCATTTAATTGAATTGTTTTTCTCCATCAAGTGTATTTAAAACTCACTTACAAGCTCATTTGTTCCACTCTCCTTTTCATTTCGGTCCGGGGATTTAATTAAGATCGCAGCAAAGGGGATTCAATTTAAAGTTTTGGGAATATTTACATGCTTTATCTGTTTCCTCTGCCTCTTTTTAACAGCGTTAGAGCGATATTTGAGCTCGTAAAATGCCCATCTGTCTTTATAGTTTTGCAGAAATAACACACACACACACGAGCGTCCTGGAAGTAATGAAGCATCTCCCTTCAGGACGACATTGCTGCATCGCTCCAGTTAAGGATATAGGTCAGGAGAGGTTCAGACACAGTTGAATTCATCTCTAAAACAGTCAGCCTGCACCATTAATCCCGCGTAATGCTGCGTAAACTGTGCGACTGAATGAAAATGTGTAACTCTGTGGGCACGGAGAGGTCATGGCAGGAAGGGGACAGGCCTAATCCTCTTTTGGCTCCGTCACTTCTACTGCAGAGTATTTTTAACTCATCCTCTCATTGACTTTTTGTGTGTGTGTGTGTGTGTGTGCTTGTTGCGTGACGCTGCGGACAGACAAAAGTCCCTTTAAGAAAAACCTGGAAAGCAGAAAATGTGTGTCCAGGTTCAGCAGAAGGAAGCTGATGCATGACAACGTGAGATAAAAACTGAGCAAAATCCATCAAGGAGACGTTGGAGAATGGATTTCTAATCTCTATCAACAGGCTGGGAAATTGTTTCTTTTTGTCACTGCGGAGCGTTCAGGCTGCAGGCGACAAAACCCCACAACGTATTGTTTGTGTTTGCTCCAATTTAGTCCTAAAACCATTATCAACTGTCAGTCTGTTAGCTTTGGTGATTGAAGAGAGCACAGTAAATTGCATGGTTTGTTCTTTTCATGGCAGAAAAAAACAGGCATGCCCCCTAATGGCTTCATTATTTTCCGTTATCCATTTCATGCATTATTGTTTCCCCTGTCGTAGTCGCTGCTGCAGGGACAAATCGTGACTCTCTGATTGATAAATGAACCTGACGCCGATGATTCTCGTTGGGTTTTTGTGACGCTGGGCTTCTTGGTTTGGCTCTCTGTTGGACTCCCTTCAATAAAACCCGAGGACTAACTCGTGTCAGCAGCCGCCGTTGTTAGGCTTTGTTCGATATGGTGACAGCAGGAGGGAGGCAGACGGGATGTAGTCGCCCCGCAGTGCCTGACAGACCTCAGAAAGATGAACAGTTTGACGCTGTGATTCATGGAGGAAGGAACAAAGAGCAGGTATTCAAAGTCCCACATTGTAAAAAGTGGGATTTCAATACTTTACCCAAGGGCTGGGTTTAAAAAAGAATGATTTTCTGATGTAAATCGAGCATTTGAGTGATCCGATATCGATTCATTAAAAGAAAATCTGTACTTTCTTTCTTGGTACCAACCATGTCATGCTAGCCAGTCGGGAAGACCATATTTAAAGGGTCCCCTTGACCTCTGACAGTTGAGGTGGTTCAGGATCATCTAGTAAGGATGAACCCTGGGCGCCTCCCTAGGGAGGTGTTCCAGGCACGTCCAGCTGGGAGGAGGCCTCGGGGAAGACCCAGGACCAGGTGGAGAGATTAGATCTCCACACTGGCCTGGGAACGCCTCAGGATCCCCCAGTTAGAGCTGGTTAATGTGGCCCGGGAAAGGGAAGTTTGGGGTCCCCTGCTAAAGCTGCTGCCCCCCGTGACCCGGCCCCGGATAAGCAGCTGAAGATGAGATGAGATGAGACGAGATGACCTCTGACCTCAAGATATTTGAATGAAAACGTCGTTGCACTTAAACTTCAGGGTCAATTCTCAATGTAAACAATGTTAATATTTTTAATAATGCAGCAGGTTCGTACTGCATATGTTCTCTCAGAATCTCTTTCACATCCGAGAAAGACGGGTTTAGAAAAGATGTGTTGAGAAAATCAGTTCCATTTATTGAAACAGTTCAAACTAACAAGCCTTTGGAAATATATAATACGGTCTCAAATCCTGATAAATGAAGTAGGCAATGGACTGTTATTTTCTTTTTACCTTGAGGTAAGTTTGTGTCCAGCATGGTTTGTTTTCGGTCACGCCGCCGCTTCTTGGGGTTCTCCGTTAACATGACCTTGTCAGCATGGTGACGTTTTAGGTGCGCTCGTAGGTAGGTGGTGGTGTTTCCAGAGTATTTCACATTTGTGTGCACAAAAACTCAGAGGTCTGTGGAAAGATCTGGAAACAGAGCCACGAATCGCGATGACGTCATCAATGCGTGTGACGTGTTACGGCGTGATGACAGCAAGAAGCATTCTCCGAGGCCCAGGTAGTGTGAGTACAAACAGGCCTGGAGGGGAGGACAAGGACCCTAAAGCACGGGGCACGGGACGGACGGACAGTGTGAGGGCGCCCTTAAAGTCATTTACAACCCGTACCCCCAGCGCTCCCTGACCTCCTGCTGCCCGGACGTCTCCCCGGTCTCACTGTTGACGTCCATCAGCGCTGAGCCTCAGTGTTTTGTTCTTGAACAGAGATTCGGCGACTCCTGTCTCGTGCATTTGACATCAGAGAAGTAGAAACGTCTCCATCCGGATGCACGTAAATTATGCATAAATGTTACCGGACCATTCAGCCGGGAGATAATGAACCCATTTGTCAGACATGGTGTGCGCTAATTCCAACAGCATCCTCAGGATTTGATAATTGATTGCCCTTTTTTATTCGGAGCGTAATTAGTATTCATAGCGAGGCCACTTTACGGGCTGAATACAGTGGTAAAAGCTCCGTCCTGGGAGGGAAAATGAAGGGATTTGTGTTTGTGTTCATGGCGGGTGAAAGGGTAAAGAAAGAGAGCGGACTGTAACCTGACACGGACCACTTTATGTTCACAGCGAGCGGGAGAGGTTTTGATTATGCCGTTAGTGTGTGGGCTCACCTGCACGTCCGAGTCCTCATTAATCATGATGAGAGTCTGTTAATGAGGAATTCCTGTAAGCAGTCAGACGCTGACCCTCTCTGCCAGCGCCACTGTAATTATGAGTCAATGCGAGATGCTTTCAGCCGGCTGCAGTGGAGAAGGAAGTTAATTAAGGAGGAATATTTGGGGAAATATGAAT
The DNA here is from genome assembly GCF_963691815.1 of Echiichthys vipera. NCBI lineage: Eukaryota > Metazoa > Chordata > Actinopteri > Perciformes > Trachinidae > Echiichthys > Echiichthys vipera. Next base: position 3,749,857 of record NC_139843.1, on the reverse strand, counting down.
ATAATTATGCTTATTTGTAGTGTTGGCTTCTATTCTGATATTGGTCACTTCATATCTCAATAACGATATAGTATATAACAATAAAGCTTGTTTTCTGTTAATGAATTAGTCTGAAATAACCTTTCTTTGTGTAAATGAAATACTCTACAGATGAATGTATTAAAGCGACTCTTAGCGTTCTTGCATGACGCACTGCCCTTCCCTCGAAAGTCCCACCTTCTACCCCCTGCTTCACCAAAAACGTGCATCGAGAGAGAAATGCTGCGTTCAAGTGCCATGGGAAGTCCGAAGTTTCCGACCTCCAATTTGGCAAAGTGCACGGGAAGACCTGTGAAAGTGGAACCTCCTACCAGTGAGTTCGGGATAGGTTGATCTCCTCGAATTTGTCAATCTCATAGTGAACAGTATGAGGCCGCCTAGCTTAAATCAGTGAAAAGGTAATGTCAGCTAAGCTAACGCTGCTTAGTTAGCTCACGTTAGACGCCTATATACCGTAAGTTGCTCCAACTAGGGCAACCTAATGACCACAAAGTGAGGTAAAGGTTTGAATCAATGCAGACCGTACGGCCTCAGACAGGGGCGCTCTTCATGAGGTAAAGGTTTGAATCCACGTAGACCGTACGGCCTCAGACAGGGGCGCTCTTCATGAGGTAAAGGTTTGAATCCACGTAGACCGTACGGCCTCAGACAGGGGCGCTCTTCATGAGGTAAAGGTTTGAATCCATGTAGACCGTAAGGCCTCAGACTGGGGCGCTCTCCATGAGGTAAAGGTTTGAATCCATGTCGACCGTATAACCTCAGACTGGGGCGCTCTTCATGAGGTAAAGGTTTGAATCCACGTAGACCGTACGGCTTCAGACAGGGGCGCTCTTCATGAGGTAAAGGTTTGAATCCACGTAGACCGTACGGCCTCAGACAGGGGCGCTCTTCATGAGGTAAAGGTTTGAATCCATGTAGACCGTACGGCCTCAGACTGGGGCGCTCTCCATGAGGTAAAGGTTTGAATCCATGTCGACCGTACAACCTCAGACTGGGGCGCTCCTCATGAGGTAAAGGTTTGAATCCATGTAGACCGTACGCCGTAAGTTTCCCACTGCTGTTGGAGCAGCAGATAGTTGCACAGGTTCTCCCAGACTTCCTAGACATCGTTGTCAAAAGTAAAGCTGCATAAAAAGAACAGGTAAAAGTAGAAAAGGTTCACTTCTGATGACAGCTCCCATTCAATCGCGCGCATACTGGAGGGAGACGCCACTGCAGTAATGGCGGCTTGTTCACTCCCGGTGCTTGTTGTGGCTCACTCCTGATTTGTTTGTCTCCATTTCTCTTCGACCACGTCTTTCCCTCCCCTCGCCTGCCTCACATACTCATTCATCGTCCTGTCTCTGTCCTCTCGTCCTTTGCAGCCTCTCTATCCTCAGTGTAAACTTCTGAAATGATGCTTTGGGTTAAAATAGGAATAAAAAAACCACTGCCATGTTTCCTGGGCTTGTCTGCCAATGTTCTTCTGGGACGTCAGGATTTTTTTGGGTTGAAACCGAGGGAGTCTCTGGGGGAGATGTACGTGCCAGCGGAGCGTTATCGAAGTCACTGGAGTGTGATGATGACGGAGACGCTGCTCCTGGTTGTTGCTGAGCCACCGAGGAGCCGGCAGACAGATGCACAAACCCCCTCGGCTCTGCTGCCGCTGCTCACGACGGCGTGGCGTTCAGAAAAACAGATTTGACTTATTTACAGAGCTTGGAAATCAATCAGAAGGATGTTGCTAAGCAGACGGTTTACTCACTAACATATAGAAGCAAGGACAGGGAATGCACCTTTTGATTTTCTCTTAAGTGTCCTTTTCTTTTGCACTTTGTCTCGATGCTTTTGGTGTTTTATTTTTATTGTATTGTTGCTGAAATGCAACTGTAAATGCACTACATACTGTATATACTGTAGTAGTACAATTGCTTTTTCAGTGGTGGAAAAAAGTACTCAGATCGTGTTTTTGTTTGGGTAAAAATAGCAATAATATAGTGTACAAATACTCTGTTATTAAAGTAAAAGTACAAGTAAAAGTCCTGAATTCAATCTTACTATAGCATTAAAAAAAGTACCGAAATTAAAAGTTGAATAACTATATTAGTGGATTATAATTATTGATGCATGTTTCACCTCTAAATCTGAGGCCATGGCTCTCAGCAGGAAACCGGTAGATTGTTACTCCAGGTAGGGAATGAGTCCTGACCCCAAGTGAAGGAGTTCAAGGACCTCGGGATCTTGTCCACGAGTGAGGGGATGATGGAGCGTGAGTTTGGCCGGAGAATCGGAGCAGCGGGGGCGGAGCTGCAGTCGCTCTACCGCACCGTTGTGACCAAAAGAGAGCTGAGGAAGACAAAGCTCTGGATCTACCCTCAGTCCTGGTTCCTACCCTCACCTGTGGTCATGAAAGCTGGGTCAGGACCCAAAGAACCAGGTCGCGGGTACAAGCGGCCGAAATGTGTTTTCTCAGGAGGGGGGCTGGAGTCTCCCTTAGAGAGAGGGGGAGAAGTTCAGCATCCGTGAGGAACTCGGAGTAGAGCCGCTGCTCCTTTGCGTTGGACAGACACAAACTGTTTCCACAAAGTAAAATATATTTATACCCTATTGTATAATATTTCTCTACTCTTTTGGCCACAAAGTGCATTTAATGCCCACATGTTTAAAGACAGACCGGCAGCATTAAAAAGAAAGTTCCCTACAAGTCCTGTCTGTGTGTTATGTGACCACATGGCGTCCTGTGACACACCCGTGTTGCCTCGGAAACCATGGTCCCTCAGTTCTGTTGTCGCTGACGTTAACGCACCCGGTCACCCAACCGTGCTTCCTGTGTGCCGAACACACCCACCTGAGCGGCCCTGGAAACATTATCTCAGCTGTGACGGGGTCCCGCCTCGCTTTAAAAACAGCCCGCGGCCTCTCAGGACCTCTGAAACGCCCGAAACCAGAGTGCATCAGAGCCTGAGCGGGACAGGAAATGACATCACTCATCCAGAGCTCCTGCGGCATGCTCACTCTCGTAATGGACACTAACTGGGAAGCTTTGTTATTGAAATTCCTCTCAAGTGACCGCACGCCAATGCAGGCGTGCTGATGTCTCGCTCAGAGCTGTCGGTTCGAGCGCAGCCGAGGAAAACAACATCAGCAAATGCGTCGTCCCCCTGATGCAGACGAGGGCGCTCGTGTTGACTCTGGGGACACACAGCAGACCTGTTCCATGTTTAGTCCTGACTCTGGGGACACAGAGCAGACCTGTCCCATGTTTAGTCCTGACTCTGGGGACACAGAGCAGACCTGTCCCATGTTTAGTCCTGACTCTGGGGACACGGAGCAGACCTGTCCCACGTTTAGTCCTGACTCTGGGGACACAGAGCAGACCTGTCCCATGTTTAGTCCTGACTCTGGGGACACGGAGCAGACCTGTCCCATGTTTAGTCCTGACTCTGGGGACACGGAGCAGACCTGTTCCATGTTTAGTCCTGACTCTGGGGACACAGAGCAGACCTGTCCCATGTTTAGTCCTGACTCTGGGGACACGGAGCAGACCTGTCCCATGTTTAGTCCTGACTCTGGGGACACGGAGCAGACCTGTCCCATGTTTAGTCCTGACTCTGGGGACACAGAGCAGACCTGTCCCATGTTTAGTCCTGACTCTGGGGACACGGAGCAGACCTGTCCCATGTTTAGTCCTGACTCTGGGGACACGGAGCAGACCTGTCCCATGTTTAGTCCTGACTCTGGGGACACAGAGCAGACCTGTCCCAGAGGTGTAAAGACCTGAGGACTGGAGTGATATGATCGACTTCTTTGGTCTTAGTGACATAAGTGCACAGAGTAAAGTACATTAATCCTGATTATGGCAGCATTTTTGGTGGTGGTGGTTAGCACTGTCGCCTCACAGCGAGAGGGTTCCTGGTTTGAATCCCGGCTGGGGCCCTTCTGTGTGGAGTTTGCATGTTGTCCCTGTGTCTGCGTGGGTTTTCTCCGGGTTCTCCGGTTTCCTCCCACAGTCCAAAGACGTGCAGGTGTTCGGTTCATTGGTGACTCTAAATCACCCGTAGGTGTGAATGGTTGTCTGTCTCTGTTCGTCTCTATGTGTCCTGTGATAGACTGGCGTCCTGTCCAGGGTGGACCTCGCCTCATGCCCGATGTCAGCTGGGATCGGCTCCAGCCCCTGCTCCTGAGTCAGACTGTGGGGGGACACTGGTCCGTTTAAAGCCTGAACACTGAACCTCCGAGCTCACGTCTGAAACTACCCGTTGAGTTGATGCAGTGGAGGAGGCGTCCTCGTTATTTAAACATTATCTCGTGTTGTCATGCATCTCAGAAAGAGCCAGACACATTTATTTTCCCCTCTAATGGGAACGATCTTCTATCCCTCCTCCTGTTTCGCCCCTCCGTCCCCAGCGTATGTATCCGTCTGCAGCCGGGGTGCAGGAAGCATTGTTTTTATTTTCCGGGTTTATTATTTTCAATCAAACACTGAACGTTTCTATAGATGATTAAAAAGATAACCACTGAAAATATTACTCACATTAGATCCTATTGTTCGGGACAGCTGGACTCAGTTATACAGGAGTATTTAACGTTCTTTGTATGGTGTATAATTTAGGTAATTATTTTATTTTTATTTATTATTTATTTAAATGATCAGCAATCAACTGTATTATTTAGATATTTATTTATTCTTAATGTAATTTATTCTTTATTTAAATGATCAGCAACCGACTGACACTGAACATATTGTATTATTTAGATATTTATTTTTATCTGTTATTTATTTAAATGATCAGCAACCGACTGATTCTGAACATAAATTGTTATTTAGATATTTATTTTATTTATTTTTATTCTTTATTTAAAAGGTCGTCAACCAACTGACACTGAGCAAAGAGTATTATTTAGATTTTTATTTTTAATTAATTTATTCTTTAATTCAAAGATCAGCAATCAACTTATGATGAAGTATAATTTACATATTTATTTAAATTTTAACTATTTTTTATTTAAATGGTCAGCAACCGACTGACACTGAACATAAATTATTATTAAGATATTTATTTTAATTTAATTTATTATTTAATTGAATGATCAGCAATCAACTTGTGCTGAAGTATTATTTAGATATTTATTTATTTTTATTTTTATTTTTATTTTTTTTATGAACAGCGACCGACTGAGCAAACAGTATTATTCAGATATTTATTTTATTTATATTTATTCATTATTTAAATGATCTGCGTCCGACTGACCCTGAACATGATGTTTGATCAGCTTTTTATGCTTTAATGTGTAAAAACCTGACCAGATGTTTTGAAGACGTGGCCAGAGGGGCGCCGTGCTGTCTTCTTCTACTGTACGTGCTGCCGTGTTGCCACAGGTCCTATCTATGTCTGTTAAACTTTAATGGGAAGTCAAACCCTCGGAGCTCAGGTGTCTCTGCCTCGCTGCGGTGTGAGACGGGGGGCAGGGGGTGAAGAGGACAACGCCACATTTGTATGGATTCACTGTCGTGAATGAGATGTTATGAACTTTTTTACTAAGTTTGGTGATATGCTTTATTTTTCTTATCGTGTGTGTGTGTGTGTGTGTGTGTGTGTGTGTGTGTGTGTGTGTGTGTGTGTGTGTGCGTGCGTGCGTGCGTGCGTGCGTGCGTGCGTGCGTGCGTGCGTGCGTGCGTGCGTGCGTGCGCGTGCGTGTGTGTGTTTCAGTGTGTTTCAGTGTGTGTTTGAACGGTTCTCAGCCGCGGATCGCTTCAATGGGCCTAGACTCACGCGGCCTCGTTGTGGTGCAGAAACCATGGCAACAGTTGAGTCATTTACTCGGGGAGCTGCTGAGGCGATGATGTAAACATGCTGATGTTGAGGGAGATCGTTCTGGCTTTGAACCTTTAACTTCATGTGTCATAAAATACTGTGAATCAGCTTTTGTTCTTTTTATAATGTCACGTTCCACACGGGGAGACGCTACAGGTGCAAACTTCCCCAGCCCGTTACTGACATTAAGACAAATATCCATGCTTTGTTTTCTGAACTTGTATGTTTAAATATGCAAATGAGGCATTATCTAATGTTAACCTTTGGTGAATTAAGGGCACACTTACACTGTCCATCCGTACCGTGCCCAAACAGTTTTTTTACGGGTAAAGTCTGGTTCCTTTGACCAGTGTGAGTCAAACGTCCACGGCCCGTTTGGGAGAGGTGGGCTTTTGTAAAGCACGTTTGCACATGTACAGTACGAGCACGAGCGTGCGCACATGTACGAGCACGAGGCCTATGGCGGTTCTGAGGTCATTTCCTGTGCGCCTGTTGGGACGTAGAAAAAAGAAGGAGGGACCATGCGCGGACATTTAAAACAATGGCGGTGAAAGGTTCACGTTGGTGTGATGCGGAGGTGGAGTGTTTACTGCAGATTTGGTCGATGAAAAGATTCAAAAACAGTCGACAAGACGCACAAAAACTCCGAGGTCTACGGAAAGATCTGGAAACAAAGCCACGCATCGCCATGACGTCATCAATGCGTGTGACGTGTTACGGCGTGATGACGTATAGGCAGCAAGAAGCATTCTCCGAGGCCCAGGTAGTGTGAGTACAAACGGGCCTGGAGGGGGGGACAAGGACCCTAAAGCACGGGGCACGGGACAGAGGCACAGTGGGAGTGCGCCCTAAGGAGACATCAACAGACACAAACAGACAAAGTGAAGTGAAAGAACATATAAAAGAGTATTTTGGATGTTTTCTTTCCTCTACTCTGAAAGAAAACATGTAAAGGAAACTGAAATATCCCAAAAGTCTCAAAATTAACCAGTGCTTTTTGATGCTTGTAAGCTTAATTGTCAGGTTGTGCAGGATTTGCAAAGACAAGTGGCAGCTGCAGTTAATCTTTTTGTTTTTTTTTACACTCCAGGAGTCTTTGCATCCTCTGCAGGAGCCCCTTCAACGTCTGCACACCTCGTAAACAGCAGTAAAGCTGCTAATCTGCTAACGGAGCTGTTCAGCAGCAGCTGTCCGTAATAACGCAGTATTTTTGGCCTGAAGTGGGCGAACAGAGCTAATTGTCCTCGTGTAAAATGCAAATGGGTTCTGCTCTTTAAGCTCTCTGCTGAATCGCTAAAGCGGCACCAAAATCACACAGCTATCATAAGTCTGGATGTGCTTTAGCTTTTAAATCCTGCTTTTATTAAATAAGAGTAAACTAGTGAAAACTGTAACTGTGCGTGCGTTATAGACAGAGAACCACTCTCACCCCCTCCATCACTCCTTCCAGCTACTACCATCAGGCAGGCGTTTCAATGCACCACTGGCTCAGAAGAACATTTACAAGATCATCCCTTCTGCAACCGCCATACTGAACAACACACAATGACTACCACAGCTGATACCTCAACACCCCATGTCTGGTCCTTATATGTCTGTGTGAATGTGTCTTGTGATTGGAGCCTTGTCTAAGGGCGCACTCACACTGTCCGCGCCCCATGCTTTAGGGTACTTGTCCCCCCTCCCTCTCCCCCCGTGCCCCAGCCCCGTTTGTACTCACACTGCCAGGGCCTCACGCAAATGCTTCTTGCTGTCCATACGTCATCACGCCGTAACACGTCACACGCATTGATCGCGTGTGTGTGGCTTTGTTTCCAGATCTTTCCGTAGACCTCGGAGTTTTTGTGCGTCTTGTTCGACTGTTTTTGAATCTTTTCATCGACCAAATCTGCAGTAAACACTCCACCTCCGCATCACACCAACGTGAACCTTTCACCGCCATTGTTTGAAATGTCCGCGCATGGTCCGTCCTTCTATTTTCTACGTCCCAACAGGCACACATACCGCTACCGCCGTAGGGCTCGTGCTCGTGCTCGTACTCGTGCTCGTACACGTGCGCACGCTCGTGCTCGTACATGTGCAAACGGCTCTACAAAAGCCCACCTCTTTCATGCCGTGGACGTCTCGCTGTCCGCAGTTATGCGCGGAACGGGTGCACTCACACTGCTTAAAGGTACTAGGTTTTAGCTGAAAAAGCGGTTTTGGCCCGGGACAGAAGGACAGTGTGAGTGCGCCCTAAGAAACTTTTCTGTAAGCCTTGTGTAACAGACAATAAAGTCTTATCTTATCTTATCTAAACATATACACAGGTATTCAGGTGTTAGCTGCTGAGCTGCAGAGGATGAAACATTAGTGCAGGGCATCTGAATTTCATGGAGATTTGCACGATCGTCCAATAACAACACAAATGAGAGAGTTAAAGAGCTTATATCTAGGGTTGGATCTGGTTTAAACCCTTCTATCATTAAGGCCAGACACAGCAGGCAGTGGTGTTTCATGCTCTGGTTGATTATGAGATCTAAAAAAAACACATTTAGATGTTTGTTTACTGCACTCTGTCTGTAGATTACTCCTCAGGGTGCAGGACAGAGGTATGCTCCACAGGGAGGCTCCAAACAGTCTTAGGGGAAGTAACCATTACATCATTTATCAGAAGAAGAGCACACAGAGCAGCCTAAACGTGTGGGATTCAGTTGAATAGAGTTCAGAGTGCAGTCGTTTTTCGCAGAATTTTACAGTTTTCCACTTCCTCAGAGTCAGAAACTAATAAATTCCTCAGGAGCAAAGACCAAATAATGGACGCAGCCACCGCAACTAACGTTCAGCCAGTTATTTGGTCGTCACACCTCGGGATTTATGAGCCAGAAGTGACCGTATTTGGACAAAAGGGCGGAGCTGGGGTGGTAAATGTTTCAATGGCGATGCGCTAAGCTAAATGCTAACTCCAGCGCTGTTAATCTCCATGTACTGTGACACAGAGAGGGTTAAAAATGTGCAGATTCCCTTAAAGAGCAACTTGCAAGTTAGTTTTTTTACTAAATTTACACTTAACCTTTCTTAAAAATGACCATTTGAAAAGTAAATGTAGGATTTTATTTAGTTTACAAAGACACATTTTTGCCTAAATCAGAGGTAAAAGTGTCTGTTTTGAGCAGTGCTTCTAAAAAAAAACGCTTTTTTTCAACATCATACGTCAAACGCATCATTTTATGACGGAGATGGAGTCGCGTTCTTTGACTCTGCCCGGGCTCAAGCCGCAGTCGTAGCAGATAGTGAGTTTTAGTGGTTGTGACTCAGTGAATTTGTACTTTTTCTCCGTTTCCATCATGGTGAATTATTGTGTTTGTGCAGGATGCTCAAATTCCAACATGACAGGACATCGGATCCATTGTTTATACCTGTTAATACCTCTTTTGTGTGTGTGTGTGTGTGTGTGTTTTCCCCCTTTTTGTCGTGGTATTTTGATAATAGCATTGTATTGAAGTTTTAAATTCTGGTATTGGAGTGGAAACATAATGTACATGGACAATGCTGCTAAAGTGAACATGTGTTATATGTGTAGCTACTGTGAAGTGTGTAGTTTAGTAGTCAACCATTCGGCCTTCAGCTGCTTATTTAGATATTGTTGCTGTTTAAAAAGTCTCTGCATTGTCAGTTTATTTCTGTTCCATATGAATGAAATCTGAAGGGAACACGCTGGGAGTGTGTGTGTGTGTGTGTGTGTTAAAGTGAAACGAATCACACATCTGTTGTGCGCCACTCTGCTGTAACACACTGCAACAAACTCACAGACGCGTTCCCTGCTGTGAACCTTCTGCTCCACACTGCTTCACCAGTCAAACACAGTCTGACGACGCACAGGCGAGCAGCTTCAGGTGCGCTCCGGGGGTTTCGTCATCGCACACCTGAAGTCACACTGTTGTTTGTGGGGTAACAGGGTGACCTCAGACGGCACTGAGTTGTTGTTGTTGTGTTGACAGTCGTATTTTAGCTCCATGCACTCTACTTACCCTCTCGTCAGAAACAAGTTTTGTCTGAGAGCCGTCAGCAGCTCTGTGATAAGACGGCTTAGTGGGGAATAACGACATCGCACAACAGGGGTGCAGTTAGCCCGTCTCTTTGCATCTTTTTGTGACTCTTTTGCATCTATTTTTAGTCATTTTGCATCCTTCTGCAGTGGTTTTGCATCTATTTTTAGTCATTTAGCAGCCTTTTGCGGTGGTTTGCATCTATTTTTAGTCATTTTGCATCTTTTTGTGGTGGTTTTGCATCTGTTTTTAGTCATTTTGCATCTTTTTGAGGTGGTTTTGCAGCTATTTTTAGTCATTTTGCATCTTTTTGAGGTGGTTTTGCATCTGTTTTTTTACATTTTGCATCTTTTTGTGGAAGGTTTTGTATGGTGGTCATTGTTTGGTTTCTCTCTGTGGTCATTTCACATCTATTTATAATCATTTGTGTGTCTTTGTCATCATTTTTTGTCTGTAAGTGGTCGCTTTGTGTCTATTTTCATTCATTTAACATCTCTTTGGGATCATTTTGTGTTGTTTTTCAGCAACTGTTTATCAAGGCAGTAATCCATGCATGCAGCCAAGAGTAGCACACGACTTATTCACCAGTGTTAGCAGTCACAGAAAGCTAAATCAGGTGAAGTTAATGTTAAATTAGACATTCATTTTAAACCATTAAATTAACCCAGAGCATTACACCATCATTTATAGTTTTGTAGAAGTGCTTTAGGAACGTGCATCCATGTAAACAAGCTTAAAATAATTCCTGGACTGCGTCGTGAAGTCTGCGTGGCTCAGCAGACGGTCTCAGTGTCCAGGCCGCCTGAAGGGACGTGATGCAGGTGGTGACTCACGCAGCCAGGCTTCCCCCTCCGCCTCGTCTCATCTCAACATCTCAGGGTGGATTTCTGCAGAGCTGCAACACACAACCGAAGGTGCGATGAGCGCGTATACTGGGAAAATCTCACTCATGTAGCACTGTAAATAGCCATTAGTGTGTGACTCTAAACAAGAAAGGTTACTGTGCACTCACATCAGTTGTATCTCACACGATTGAGAATATTGACCTGGCATTTACAGTATGTAGATAAACAGGAGGATTACCTGGTCTGTCTGGTTTCTCTGCAGCAACCGGCTCAGTGGAAGGAGCATCTTCGGCTTTGGCAACGTTAACATTACTATGAAATGGTGTTTGGGTGAGCCGTCGTAATCAGAAAATGCTGCTTAGAGGAGCGTCTCCCTTTCATCCTCTTGGCACAAAAACATCAGCTTGCAGTGTGTGTTGTTTGTTGCAACACTCACTGTAGTCTGGGAGTTCTTGCAGAGGTGATTGGGTTTGGATTTGAAGTCACCGCATGTCCTTTTTCCTGAGTTTCAGGTGTACAAGGAGAAGAATGTACGCGGGTTATCGTGCACGTTGTGTCTATGCAAGTTCCCTCTGGTGATGAATATGAAAGAGAAACAGCTTCACTCAGAAAGCAGCAAAACTCCCACAGCACTAGGACCAGGCGATAATTCATTATGTTCATTTATCTGCTGAACTTCAGCACAGTGATGCATTCAGCTAAATGCTAACATCAGCAGGCTAACACGCTTACAATGACAGCGCTAACAAGCTGATGTTTAGCAGGTTCAAGGCTTAGCGTATTCACCACCTTAGTTTAGCGTGTTAGCATGAAACATTTGCTCATTAGCAGTTAACACAGCTGAGGCTGACGGGAATGTCGTTAGTTTTGCAGGTATTTGGTCATAAACAGAGGATCACCAATGTCAGTATCCAGCTGTTCAGTCTGACCTAACACCCTTTCAAAATAAGATTTCCGGATCAAAATGCTCCGTTGAAACAAAAGAGACAACAACGGCCGAACCTCGTTGTCAGTCCGAGAAAACAAATCTCTTGTTTTACTTTTTTCCATCGCTGTTGTTCTTCCAGCACCGGTATGTGAATGGCCACCCATGTGATATGCATTTGCGGGCGTATTCATTTGGACGCAGATTATTTCCGACACGTGGCTGAAATGCCTGTGTGGACAGAGATTGTTTTCATTTTTTAAGTTAACCTCTATGATCAGTTAGTCATCTTTTTCATCCATAAGAAAGAAGTAAAATGACAAATTACGTTGTTTAAAAAAACAACTCAGATCTGATAAAACAACGGGGAACACGGCACTGCTGCGTTGGAGAAATACTCATAATTTAAAGGGAGTTACGTCACGTCTTAACAGCCGGATAATTCATCCTCTGGGGATCACGAATGTCTGTACGCTGCTAACAGACCTCACCACTTCCCAGGGTCTGCGGCGAGGTCTGCTACCGACCGACCTGAAACACAGACCCCGTCTCGCTTCCATGCTTTTTTGGTGTTCATTCATTTAATTGTCGAATTAAAATTAAAATTGCGTTATTATTGCATTCACGGACACTGATGGGACTGATTTTATTTGGGGAAATAAGATAAGCAAGTCACCTTTCAACACGGCTTTACGTGCTTTGACGGTGTCTTTCTTTAGTGGGCTAACGTTTGTTTTTCAGCTCATTAAACAGAGATTATATTCAACTGGAATTTCTCACATTTGTCCAGGAAATCTTGTGGGAGACCAGTTTAAAAACATTAACACTGCTTCATGCTCTTGTCTTTCCTTCAGCAAAGGTAGTCTTTTGTTTTTTGTATCGACGGATGCCTTGTTTTCCGATCTTCCTGCAGCGCAGCGCCCTCAGTGACTTGTAGCTGAGAAGAGCAACATATGCTCCTAATAACATGGCAGGTGCTCTTTCCCTGTGCATGCGGTGAAGCAGACCTTCTCTGGTGTGTGAGTCTTCAAAAAGACTCTAATGCAGAGGGGGTTTTTTCCTCCTCCTGCCTCATCAGCTCTGCGTTTGTGCTGAATTGCAGAAGAGAAGCAGCGCTCATGAAGCCTCACCTCATGAGCTTTTGTCTCATGTCCTTCCAGCGCTGAACAAAGCCAGTGTGTGTGTGTGTTTGTGTGTGTGTGTGTGTGTGTGTGTGTGTGTGTGTGGACAGATGAGGGGTCCGCGCGGGCCTTACGATGCCTGATGAAATCACAGCTGACATTTTGAAAACACACAACGCGGCGAGCAAAGCAGATGAAGCATAGCGACTGAAGGATTACGTTGGGTTCAGAGACGAACACGCTGAGATTGTATCACCTTCATTCTTCCCTCTTCGCATCCTTCCATCTTCTCCTCCCTGCCCTCCCTGCCCTTCCTCCCGCGTGTGCACGATATCATGCATGTTTCACACAATCATGCAGGAAATGGACTACGTTGAGGAGAGGTTCTAACCAGAGGAACACGACACACACGCTGTTTGCTATCTGTTAAAATATTCAATGTTGCCTGATGCTGCATTTCCGAGCACAACCCACGCTGTGTGTTTGAGCCTTCCCTCCTGATCAGCTGCGATAACAGCGAGGAATATTTCACCGTCACAGAATGTGGGTCGCAACGAGGAAGCGAGGCCTTGCGGGGAGCGCCATAAATATCTCCCTCTCCCTCTCTCTCTCTCTCCTCTCTCTCTCTCTCTCTGCTTTAATGCTTTATTAGGGGCTGTGTGTCTGTGCAGCTCAAAGTAACAGGTCCAAGGAAAAACCCAGAGGAGCTCAGAAGAGCCCCGAGGCAAAGCGCCGCTTCATCTGCAGTCTTCGGAGCGAGAGGGAGATCATTTCTGCTTCTCTTTTATTTCGTCAGGCGTTGTGGGGTTCCTTGAAATGATGTTTGTGTCGGTTTGAATGCAGAGAGATAAAGGGCCAAGTGGAGGAAAAAACAAAACGAAGGGAAAAGGCTCACGCTGTGCCTGTGTGCGTGTGTTCTAGTGTACGAAAGAAAGCGGCACAAAGCGGCACGCTGAGCACAAAACGCTTTAGTCACACCCGTTTTTTTATGAAGGTGAAACTCGTAGATGATGCTCGTAGCTTTAGGCCTATGAAATCTACCTCATTAGTGATGACATGAGGGGGCAGATGTTGTCGAAAGAGAGATTTATGTGTAATTTTGATTGAGGTGCTTCATAAAATACTGTGAAAGGAAACGCCAACTCCACAGAGAAAGTGCACGGTCATGCACACAGATACTGACATTGGTGATCCTCTGTTTATGAGCAACTACCTGCAAGACTAACGACATTCCCATCAGCCTCAGCCGTGAAATGAGCCAATGTTTCATGCTAACACGCTAAAGTCCGACAAGATGGCGGCTCCCAGAGGCGAGTACGATTGGATCAAGTTGAGAGAACGGACATCGGCGGAGACGCTACGTCCATTTTTGATGCGGTTTATGTTCGGACCTGCAAGCGGTTCCAGTAAAGTGGCTGCATGTGTCACACACGCACATTCACAGCACAGCCTTCGGGAGTCATTTGCGGTTCAACGACACGCAGGGAAGCTGAGGATCGGACCGCAGACTTCCCGAGCCACAGCCGTCCACGACAACGCACGCTACATCGCGGCTGTCAGGCAGAAAATTAGCCTCCCTGCTCCAAACCAGTTCATGTGAATGCACCTTTATTATCAAACGTTTCTTAATGGAAACACTGACACAGAGAGATTAAAGAGTGACCGCAGCTTTCTGTGTCACCGCTCGAAGACGTGGGGAGAGTTTCCACCTGCTGTTTGGTGAACTTTGTGGATCTAAAGCAGTAGATAACACACATTCACATGTACAGTATATACACACATATTCACACATCTTTAGCTGTCATCGACGCCTCTCGCGTTATCTCTTCGACCTCCTCTGTCAACGCGGGATGTAAAACCACATTCCCCTCGTAGGAATGCCGCCTGGTTGTCGTCTCTCGCGGCACGTCGTGTCGTTCGGTCCTGTCACTCACTTGAACAAAGCCTCACCTTTGGCCTCATAACTCAAAACAAAGACATACCGCGCGGTGTGTGGCGCGCTCTCATTACGGGTCTCTTTAAACAACTTGTTTCACTTGATGAACCGATTCTGTTTTGGTTATTATTATAATATTATTATTATTATTACCTGTGTGCAGAGCTGGAAAGTAATTAACCTCCTCCCGCTGTGTGTTAATGATTGTTTCCAATGCGCCTGTGGACTTGAGTCACTCCTGTGTTTACTTATTCTTATTGTTACCCAACGCCATTATGAGACGTATAATGACACCTGGCAGCTACGAACAGAGCTGTGAATAAGTATTCAGATCATTCAGATAATGCCACAGTAAAGGGCAATACCACAACGTAAACACCTCTTTAAAGTACCGTATTCAGTCGCATTTGCACCAACACGTGTTATTATTTATTTAGTCCAACTAGACCTCTATTCAGGATTAAAGATGTCACAATACGATAGTTTGATATCTTGATTTCTGTCTGAGGAAATCTGTTTTTCTTGGTTTCCATGACTATTAGTGAGTGAATTCATTATTGGACCCTTCAGAAGGAGAATTACGAAGTGCCCAGGAGGTGACATGAGCGTGTTTTTTTTGTCTTTTTTTAAAGCGCGTGCACACTTTATAAGGCGCACACATGCTTTACTAAAGCGCATTTACACTTTAAATAAGTCACATATGCTTTAGTAATGCCCGGCTGAGCCCACAGAATGTGCCAGCGGAGCCAGCTGCAATATTAAAGCAATGTTTGCACATTCATGCATCTATAATTATAATATAATAATATATATTATTATGAAATAAAAGCACGGTAGAACAGCTTCATCAGTGAAATCGATCAATCCCGGAGGATTCATCCTGTCGGGGTCATGGATGTCTGCGCAAAATCTCATGAAAACCCATCAAGTAGTTGCATAAATATATCTTACATTTCAGTGGCTGTAGTGGAGTTTGCAGTGTGATAACCAGTCCCTTAAACGAGTACTTCAGTTTATTACTTTAAAACGCACTGACGAGGATGGATATGGTGAGTTATGGTGAACACAGAGTACCACATCATAATAATCAAACGAACCGCTCGTAACTCCATGAGTCGCCTAAAATTAGATCCAAGCAGCAGCAGCATGTGTATATATGTGTGTGTATGTGTGTGTGTGTGTGTGTGTGTGTGTGTGTGTGACTGCATGCATGGGTGTGGCTGTGTGTATGTATAAACTATATGTGTGTGTGTAGTTATAACAGAGGCGCCTCGGTTGAAACAGATTCAGAGGATTTCCCAGGGCGGCCATTAGCCAGATGCACAGGAGGACACATCAGAGGCTTCATGCTACGACATATTTCATACACATGTCTGCAGCATCAGATGGGAGGTGCTGGCTGTGTGTGTGTGTGTGTGTGTGTGTGTGTGTGTGTGTGTGTGTGTGTGTGCGTGCGTGCGTCACAACGTATCTTCAGATCTATTTTTGGTTGTTGCCAGGCTTGCCCTCATTTACAGAAGAGACATGGAGTTAATGTTCTTTAGACTATTCTGTAAAGAAGTACTGTTGTTTCTTTTGTTTGTTGGTTCAAATGAGGGGAAATTTTATACGTAAGGCTTTAAAGGGGGGGGGGGTGACTGCATCTTACCAAGTTAATTATTCAAGATCTGGAATCGTCAAAACCAATAAGACAGAAAAAAAATGAATGGTCAGAGAATCTTTAACCCATTTAGCAGAAGATGATGCGCCGTGCACACGCTTCTACCTTTAAGATCGGCTTCTACGTCTGCGTGTATATACCTTTAAACACACAAACGACTCACCGTATTTGTATATACCTTTAAGACTTGCTGCCATGTCTGCGTGTGTATACCTTTAAGACCTGCTGCCATGTCTGTGTGTATACCTTTAAGACTTGCTGTCATGTCTGCGTGTATATACCTTTAAGACCTGCTGCCATGTCTGTGTATATACCTTTAAGACCTGCTGCCATGTCTGCATGTATATACCTTTAAGACCTGCTGCCATGTCTGCGTGTATATACCTTTAAGACCTGCTGCCATGTCTGCGTGTATATACCTTTAAGACTTGCTGACATGTCTGCGTGTATATACCTTTAAGACCTGCGTTTTTTTGCTGATCTTGTACATGAAGCTAGTTCAGCTCTTCCTACCGTACATGCACACCTTATCTGTACGCACGCTCTTTTTGACGTCCTTTGTCCAATGTTCTGTTCCTGCAGTGATGTAAAAACGTAATTCTCAGATGCACTGATCCGTAAAGACGTCATCACTTTTCATGGTAAAGTGAGTTAAAGGTCAGAGAACAGCATTATGAGTTATGAGCAGCATTATTCAGACAGCTGCTGGACTAATGGCTCTGATCTGACGGTGAAACGTGAGGTCAGTGGTGCCGTAACGCCTGGATTCAGGCCCGCGGACTCCGCCCTGTTCAGGGAACCTCACATGTTGATGTTTGTGTGTCGACTTTTAACTCGTATGTACAAATGCTGTGTGTGTGTGTGTTCGAGTCCAAACAGATGGACTTTAATCACCTGTGCTGTTTTATCTCTACCGAGTAAAAAGAACTTCTTAAAGACTTCAGGTTTTCACAGACACAGGAACATGAGGTCGTTTTGTGTCTCTTTGACGTCAGTTTGTGTCTCTTTGAGGTCATTTTGTGTCCTTTTGTGGTCATTTTGTGTCCTTTTGTGGTCATTTTGTGTCTCTTAGGGGTCATTTTGTGTGTCTTTGAGGTCATTTTGTGTCTCTTTGTGGTCATTTTGTGTCCTTTTGTGGTTATTTTGTGTCTCTTAGGGGTCATTTTGTGTCTCTTTGAGGTCATTTTGTGTCTCTTTGAGGTCATTTTGTGTCTCTTTGTGGTCATTTTGTGTCCTTTTGTGGTTATTTTGTGTCTCTTAGGGGTCATTTTGTGTCTCTTTGAGGTCAGTTTGTGTCTCTTTGAGGTCATTTTGTGTCTCTTTGAGGTCATTTTGTGTCTCTTTGACGTCATTTGTGTCTCTTTGTGGTCATTTTGTGTCTCTTAGTAGACATTTTGTGTCTCTTTGTGGTCGTTTTGTGTTTCTCACCCTTGTGTGTGTTCAGTTCCAGCTTTGTCTCCTTCCTCTCCTCCGTCTCCTCTCACAGTTATTAGTCATTCTGTGTAATTGTTGAGTATGATGAGAACCTGGCAGGAGAGAAAGCCTCCCCGTCCCCGGTGCTCCTGCAAAGACGAGTCCAGTGAGCTGTCCTCTTGCACGCCTGCCAGGTCGCTCTCACGGAGAAGGTTGACAGCGAGCGTCGAGAGGCTCAGACAGTTTCTTCACAGGAGAAGTGAGGAGGAAAACACAGCGTCAGAGCGCCGAGCGGCATGCCAGAATCTGTGAGCCCCTGGCACACCCCGTGGCTGGCTCTGACCCAGCTCCTGCAGCGGAGGAGGACTGGGTGGAGGTGCCGGATAAACACAACATGTGTGAAGCAGGATGACGAACAGCCACTTTCACCAGATGTTCAGTTTTCTCCCGACCTGCAGAATTTGTTGACATTTGCATTTAACAGCAGCTTCTGGCTCATCGGCCCGACTTCAGCGGGAGCCACTTCATCGTATTTGCGCTCTTCTTACGTGTAACTACGAACAGTAAAGCACTGTAATGTGTATTTAATCCACACATTTATTACTAAAGACATCAGCCTGGGAAAGGCACTGGTGTCCCAGGAGCACTGAGCCAAACCACAACCTTTTCTGATCTTAACCAAGTCGTTTCTGTGGTAAACACAACCTCATGTTTCACACAAAAGACTTTGTGATGGTTTTACCTCTTCTTTTGTTATTTTGTGTCTCTTTTTAGTCATTTTTTGTCTTGTTCTGGTCTTTTTGTGGTTGTTTTGTGGTCATTTTGTGTCTCTTTGTGGTTGTTTTGTTTTGTTTTGTGTCTCTTTGTGAGCATTTTGTGTCTCTATCGTCATTTTGTGTCTCTTTCTGGTCATTTTGTGGTGTTTTGTGTCATTTTGTGTCTCTTTCTGGTCATTTTGTGTCTCTTTGTGGCTGTTTTGTGTCTCTTTGTGGCTGTTTTGTGTCTCTTTGTGGTTGTTTTGTGTCTAATTGTGTTTTTTTGTGTTGTTTTGTGTCTCTTTCTGGTCATTTTGTGTCTCTTTGTGGATGTTTTGTGTCTCTTTGTGTTTTTTTGTGTTGTTTTGTATCTCTTTGTGGACATTTTGTGTCTCTTTGTTGTCATTTTGTGTCTCTTTGCTGTCATTTTGAATCTCTTCGTGGTCGGTATATGTTTCTTCGAGTGACATTTTGCAGGTGAGGGGCAGGTGAGGGACAGGTGAGGGGCAGTTTTGCAGGTGAGGGCCAGGTGAGGCGCAGGTGAGGGGCAGTTTTGCAGGTGAGGGACAGGTGAGGGGCAGGTGAGGGGCAGGTGAGGGACAGGTGAGGGACAGGTAAAGGGCAGGTGAGGGACAGGTGAGGGGCAGGTGAGGGGCAGTTTTGCAGGTGAGGGGCAGGTGAGGGGCAGGTGAGGGACAGGTGAGGGACAGGTAAAGGGCAGGTGAGGGACAGGTGAGGGGGCAGGTGAGGGACAGGTGAGGGGCAGGTTGGGGGAAGGTGAGGACTTTGACACTCTGGTCCCCTGGGCCTGTGCCGTAGGTCCGTTCACAAATCCATCCATGCCCATTAATCACCTCTACACAAATTCAGTGTCGTCCATACTTCAGTCTTACTTCAGTGTTACTTCAGTTCTTCAGATACGAACACAGAACAACAGTGTCCCCTCTGAACACGATGCACACGCAGTGGTATTTGTAAGTGTGTGAGAAAAGCAGCGTTAACGTCAACAGCGCAGGTGTCCGGTCAGTGACTCCGGGGTCGTTGTGTGAAACGTTTGGACAGGTTTCAGGTCACGTCTCTGGTGTGGAGAGGCTCCGTCAGCCGGGTTCAGGACAGCTGTGCAAAGACGTGAAAACAAAGACACGGTGGTTCGGATCGCGTGTCGACACGAGGACGAGAGTGTGGGAGAGTTCAGCCGGTGACGAGGAGGTCAACGCTGATAACTGTGGGCTCACATGAGAGTGTGTGTGTGTGTGTGTGTGTGTGTGTGTGTGTGTGTGTGTGTGTGTGTGTGTGTGTGTATGTGTGTGTGCAGCCTCAGAGCAACACACTCTTTTTATGTTAAAACAATTGTTCTTTTGTGAGCAGCTGCACCACCGTGACTTTCAAAATAAAAGACCATTTCCTTACTTGAATTAAATTAGATAAAGATACATTTTAAATTGTTTTATTAGATAAAAAATGTAATTGTTTTATTAGATAAGATGAAGATAAAAGCATTTAATTGTTTTATTATCACTGCACTTAATCAAATCAGGTTATTTAGAAACAGTATGAGCTTTTTTACATTGCCAGGTTAAAATTCTCCATAAATAAATGGTTTTAATGTAAAAAAGGTGACACGATGGAGGCTGTTGTGTCTCAGATTAGTGTGAATAAAACAATTCAAAGCACTTCCTGCACCTTTATTGTGAAAAGCCATTGAACCATAGGTATTATATTGTGAAAGAGCGTCTCTGCAGATATTGTAACTGCAGCAAATACGGCAAAAGTTCTCATAATAAAGCAACTTTTATTTTCTTTTAACTGCACGATCTCATGATGAAATGGAGCTGTGTGTTGCATCGTTTGACTTCCTTTAAATCTCACTGACACCTTTTTAATCACTACTGTGCATTAATCCACCTTTTTACTGATAAATGAGGGTTATTGACTCTTTCAGTTTGTGTTTTCTTGTTACAAATATTCATTGCGGAGACATTTTCAGGCGTTTAGTCCCAGCAGGTGGAAAAGTGAGTCTTTGCACGACCTCCTCCGGTAGATTATGTTTTTATTCTTGCAGCTCGGGCTCTTGTGTCGCCTCGTCAGTGGTGAGGAGCAGCGGGGGCCGAGGCACTCCGGGTGAATCTGGAATGAGTCAGGCCATTTCATTGTGTTGGTCTGAGAAAAGCTGTGGGATTTAGTGCTCCTCCTGGACCTGGACGCTCGCAAACCTTTGGCTGTGAGCTGCATGTTGATTTTGGGGGAGAGAAGGCTTCAGTCCCCGAGGTTGTGTTTTCGTTATCTTGTGTGTTGTGTTCGGGCTGTTTACTATGCAGCAAGTGCTCCGCGTGGACCCCAGACTCAAGGTGGTCTGCTGTGTAGAAGACTCAGTGTTGTCATTTATTACGACTACAGTTTGAACGATTACCTATTAGATTAATTACTAACAAGTTTGATAATCAACTAATCAGTCGGAGTCCTGCTTCTTAAAACATGTAGAATTAAAAGCTATTTTTTTTAATAATAATCCACCCACAGGGCGTTTTTCAGGGGTACAGAATGAAAGTATCTGTTTCCATGGTAGCAGCCAATAGCGTTGGGCGTTGCTGGCTGCCAGGGTTGTTTGTTGTTGGGTGCAGCTACTGTAGTCTGGCACTGGGTGAAATGGAGTTAGCCAATCGTGCAGCTGCTTGGGAGCCTCAGTGAAGGGGGCGTTCTTTGTCCCAGCAGCTGAGTGAGCGGAGACGGGCAACAACCAGAGTCACTATAGGCCGAGCATTCACTCCATGGACTGAGAGAAAGGAGAGGAACGCCATTCAAACGCACGCCCACATGGCTACGCTGCTCCTGGATGCTAACATCACTTTCATCTGCACTTAGCTGGAACGGCTAACGCTAACGGCTAACGCTAACTGTCAGTCAAACTCCTCTAATCCTTGTTTTGATGCTGTGATTTTCTGGAGGGGACGGGTTCAAACAGGCTCAAACAGACTCCGGTCTCCTGGAGCTACTGGGCCGGGTCTGACCAACCTGGCAACCCGACTGCTGGACTTCTTTTTTGTTGTTGCGACGACGATCTTGAGACTCTAGATGAAGCTGTTCTGCTCATTCTCCACATTCAACCTTTAAACTTCAATATTGTTTCTTTCTTTCCTCCTCAGTAGCCATTTTCGGACGGGATTAGTTTAGCGTGGGGACGCGGTGTCAGCCCTTTGCGTACGTTGTTGTGACGTCGGAGTATTTTCTGTCATACTTGTGCGTCCAATTTCGACCCACGGAAGGGGTTGTTTTGTAACACCAGGCGACGTCTGGGTATCCGTGTAAGAGCTGTTTATAGTCCAAATGTGGTCGTTCGTAGACGTCTTTTCAACATCAAATTTAGACTCATTCTATAATAATAACATGGCACTTTCAGCGCCTACAGCCCCTCTGACCACCACCTCAAACAAACAGCATTCGGTGAAGTGTCTTGCTCAAGGACACAACGATCATGACACAAGGCAGAGCGGGGATCAAACCACCGAAACTCCGGACATTGGCCAATTCGCTCTACCACCTGAATCACAGCTCAGCACCAGCAGCCGGACGACTCAGAGCCTGACGAGATCATTCCAAAGTCTTTGTCGTCTCTGTTTTTTGCAGAAATAAATCCTAATTCACGGAGTAAGACGTGAAAATATTCCTTCTCTAAACACAGTTTTTTCTCACCAGCTGCAGAGCGGCGGCTGCACCTCGTACGCCCGAGGATGACCACTAAATGAGTTATTATTATTATGATTTAAAGTCTTCTAGTGTGTCTGTTTCATATCCATCTCTGCTTTAATTGAAACGTAGTTGTTTTATATTCAGCGTTGGATCAAACTGCTGAAAATAGAGCGACCTATAAATAAAACACGGCTGATAAAAGACATTTGATTTCTTTCATGTGCAAAAGCGGAAGCACTTGATAAGCTTATCATCATCATTTATATTATTATTATTATTATTATTATTATTATTATTATTATTATATATATATATGTGTGCACAGATTTACATGGTACTGAGACAAGATCTTCTTTAAAGGCGCCACCTCCGCTCCCCACAGCACATGACCTTGAAACCAAGACGATGGGAGGACGAGTGTGTGTGTGTGTGTGTGTGTGTGTGTGTGTGTGTGTGTGTGTGTGTGTGTGTGTGTGTGTGTGTGTGTGTGTGTGTGTGTGTGTGTGTGTGTGTGTGTGTGTGTGTGTGTGTGTGTGTGTGTGTGTGTGTGTGTGTGTGTGTGTGTGTGTGTGTGTGTGTGTGTGTGAGAATGAAAAAGGGGGGCGAGGAAGATACAGATCTCATCTTCTGCCGCCGTGACAAATGAAAGCTCGGCCGCCCGTCGGCGTCGCACCTCCGGCTGCCGTTCCCAGAAATGACTCCACTTTACTCCGCCGCTTCATTCGTCTTCCCACCACTTCTCCACTCGGACGTTTGATCCATCCATCCGCTCCGTCGCTGCAACGCCTGCTGCCATAGCAACGCCCGCCCTCCCCTCTCTTTGCTCAGTTAGTGAAGCATGCTGGGTAATCTGACTTCACCTGGAACGTTTCTCCAGGGGGATCTCTCTGTCCTTGAAGCATTTCTTCCTCGTCAAACACAGACTCACGTACACATTCACATCTCCATGTTGTAATAATGCAGTCAGGGTGCATTTCATCCTCCTGGCGCGGGGACATTACTGTACACATCACAGACGTATCACTCTTCTCTCCGCCTGCTGCTTCTCCAGACAGTCTGGGTTAAACGACCGGTCTGCAGACATGTAATGAATATATTAAAGCAGACACAAATAATGGCCTTTCTCAGGTCGGCCGCATTGATCCGAGCTCGTGGCAGACAGGTGGGCGGAGAAAAATAATAGAATTGGATCGTGTGAGTCCGAGCTGTGACATCTCAGATGCTCAGGTGGAAGCTGAGGACAGAGGCTTCATCTGTTACGTGTTCTTATCAACAGGCTCGTGTGAAAACATCATTACAATAAAAGGTGACAGTTAAGTTTATATTGTAAAATGCCTAAAGATACAATCCATAAGATGTTCATCTAGTTGATTGTGTGTTCAGTTCAACCCCCACCACAGCGACTTCCTGTTTGATCCAATCAGGAAGCTCCGTCAGCGTCAGTGCTCAGAGTGTCCACTAGGGGCAGGTTTCATAACAGAGCAGTTTCTCATTGAGCCCCATGTTAAACAGGCCGTTTACACAGCATCATTAAACCTGTTTAAGGACAAAAGAACATTCTAGTCTCTATGTTTAGCTCATATCTCCATGACAACACTGAGGGGGGTGAATGTTTTTGTACCAGGCTAGTTTTTATTTTAGTGGAGGTTAAAGTTTAGGAATGATTAGGGGCGTGGCCTCTTGAGTGACAGCTAGTGACTCCCGGTCCCAGAAAAATATCTCGACATTGACTCCCACTCCCGTTTATCTAGTTACGTGTTCTGTTAGCCTAGCTCCCAGGCGGTCATGCTAATGTTGCTAATCCAGTATAGTTTCGTCTCTAAATGGAAACACGCCGTCATGTTGGTGACGCTGCTGACAGCCGTTGGTTATGCTGCGTTCACTTGTAACCTGAAATCTGGAACTTCAAACCTCTGAGTCAGGCTTGTAGTAACAGGAACGTGTGTGTGTGTGTGTATGGTTTTAAGAGGGGAACATATAGGGGACGGACCGGAAGTAGAGCAAAAAGAACAGACAACCTGCAGTTACATGTTTCTGCTAAAGAGGGCGCTGGAAACAACGAGTCTCAAATCTGAAGCATTGTGACTTTTTGTTACCTAAATTCAATTCATTTACATTTTATTTACAGTGCCAAATCATAACAAAAGTTATCTCAGGACACTTTACAGAGTAGGTAAAGACCACACTCTATGACTTAATTATGATTTATGATGACTTACTACACTTAGCAGTCACGTTCACCGACAGTTTGCCGTTTCACAGCGTTAAATTAAACGTCATACTTTATAATATATCACACAAATCGTTGTGCACATGTTTCAGTAAGACGTTGTGTGGGTATTAGCAGCAGGAGCGGTCCCTGTGCAGCCCTCATGTGTCACCACTGGGACTGTTCTTTCTATTAAATGTTGACGCTGAAAACACATCGAGTGTTGAGCTGCCTGAAGGCGACGGGAGAACGACTCCTGCACATTATTACTGCTGCAGTGAGCCGAGAGGGAAGAAAACCGCACAGTAATGGAAACATTTATTGGAGAAATCAGCTGGAAAAATGCAGGAGATCTTGTTAGGATGCACGTTTATGATACCACTTCTGTTTTTTACTGATGTGAGCGGCTCTGCCAGATCATTTCACGGTCTCACTAACACCCAGAGGGGGTTTAATAAGATGACTGGTCGTAATTAAAGCTGCAGAAAACAACGTGGAGCCATAATGATATACTTTTACAGCCACAGCCGCTTCTTAGGGGGCCGTGTTTGACCTCTGACCCTTCAGGCTCACTGACATTATTCACGGGTCAACCTGCTCACATGTTGTACAGCAACAGCTTTGTGCTGCAGAGACAATAATGAAGGTCAAATCAGCTCCTGCTGGTGCAGAAATACATATATTTATAATAAGGTCAGCATTGTTTTAAATAGATTCATTTAATAACACAAGAGTTTGATGAGTTTGAGCTTTGACTTGGTGCTGGTGGAATCATGACACACAACAAAGCACCAATGGGCTCCTTCCTTTGGGATTGACTTTGCTAATCCACTGTAATGGACTTTACTATGAGAGGAGCTGGTACAGGGGCCAGTAGATAAGTCTTTAAAACACTCTTTTAATAAACTCTGGGTTCAGAGTTAAATTATCTGATTAAACACCGACTGGCACGCTAACAAAAGAACCTTCAGGCAATCTGAAAACCATGATTCCTTTAATTGTTTTTTAAATAAAAGGCTGTAAACCTGGGGGAAATACTGAAGAGTATGCCCGTACCCGTAGTGGAAATGCGATATAGATTATTACTTTACTAATCTTAATCAAACATGATGCATCATAGATCCTTTGCGTGCTGGTGGGGCCCCATGTTGTGCAGAATTGCCCTTTTTCTTCTTTCGCCCCTGCCCTTAAAACAGTCCACCACTGTTGGGTTGCATTAAACAGTACTTGTTTAACTGATTATTAGTGTGTATCCTCATTAAGCCGGTGCACTGCTACTCATTATCTTGCAGTAACCAAACGTGATTGTGTGCAGTCCTCAGTGTGGATGCATCATTTCCTGAATAGAAGAATCAGCCTTTTAAACGCAGGGTGCGACAATTCGAGGGTTTCTGGTCTTCCGCCAAAAAACCCTGGAGCTGAGAAAGAGAAAGAACAAGAAAGAGCTGAGTCATTTCACAGAAGAACAATCTGTATCCTCACTTTCCGTCGCTCCAGCTCCCCTCCTAAGTCTCTCTCAGAGATTTATCACTGTAAAAAAAACACCTTCGCTTTTCACACACATCTATTATGTTCTCCCGTCGTCTCCTCTCCTACTGCTCCTGTGCTCTTCATCCCCGTCCTCCCTCCTCCCTCTCTTCTCTCCGTGCCAGTGGGAATCCCGGGCGTGACGACAGAAGCTGATGCTGCGGTAAAGTCCTGACTCTGCTGCTGATGCTGCTGCTGCTGAGGCTTTGATCCGGGACGCTCTAGCGCCCTTGATGCGTCAGACAATTAACAAAAAAGCTGCAGAGAGAGAAGAGAGAGAAAGATGGAGGATCCTCGAATTAGACCCTTTTGCTTTTGTCCTTTTCTGATTTCCAAAACAAGAGCCATGTGTTGCTCACGCAGCCTCTCCCTTCCTCAGCTGCGACCCGCCGTCACGCTGCGTTCAGAGGAACAAACCCCCCGAGTGGAAACGTCAGCACAACATTAACAGCTGACCTTCTCCTCTTCCGTCACGTGCAGATTGCAGAGACTCGGCCAAACATGGGGGGAATGTTTGCAGCTTTAATGCTTTATTTTAAAAACAGAAACATTTTTCATGCAAAGAAAGGAAAAACAGATGCATTAAAAGCCTTTAGTTGGAGGTATTTACGGTTTAAAATGCACGCCGCGCCTGTTTTTCTCATTCAAAATGTCTTTATTTGACAGTTTGCGGTGACATTCATGCTTCCAGCAGCACTGCAGGTACGTAATGATGCAGCCGCAGCGTTACAGTTAATATTACATTAATTTCCCTCAGGGAGGCGTGCGGTCAAAGTGTTTTTGGATCTTGCCGCCTGCTGGCACTTGAGGACATGACACTTCAAACCCGAGACGTTTGAATCATGCAGATGTTATTACACTCTTATTATGCAGGTGCATAATATGCAAATATAAGACAGGCAGGACTGGAAAAGTCAGTGAATATTCGACTTCCGGCTGGAAACGAACGCAGTTTAGCAGCTGACAGCAGATTGTGTTAAAGCCTTGTGTTCGTCATAACGTGTGTGTGTGTGTGTGCTTGTGTGTGTGTGTGTGTGTGTGTGTGTGTGTGTGTGCATGCAACCTAAACAATGGATGAAAGGAAATGAGAAATGTGAGCATGTTTGAATTACTTGTGTTTGTCTGATTGTGTGAAAGAGCAGCGCTGGTGTTGACTAATTGCTAACACTGCTCTTATGTGTGTCTGTGTGTGTGTGTGTGTGTGTGTGTGTGTGTCTGCGTGTGTGTGTGTGTGTGTGTGTGTGTGAGGATCATTATCCCTTGTAGTTAAACTTCATGGAGCCAGTAAATCTCGCTCCTGGTTGTCAGAGAGGAAATGAATCCAGAGGCTGACTGTGATTTACTTCAAACCTCGGAGAAGGACGTTGAATTTACACGCGTGCGAGTGTGACGCAAATAAATCAGGTTGAATCAACAAACGGAGCCGGTGCTTTTGTGACTGTGCTAACAGAAGCACTCATTGTGCCACAGCTTCACACACTCACTTATCCTAACTGATACAGACATGATTAAATCTCCATCTGCACGTAGCTGCTGATGTCGGTCTGTCCTGAAATGACATGTTGTGCAGATCTTCATGTTCCTCAGCGGATGAATCCTCTCGTGTCATCATGAGTTTAACACACAACTCTGTAAAAAATGGACGTAGCGTCTCCGTCGGGGTCCGTTCTCTCAACTTGATCCAATCGTCCTCGCCTACGGGAGTCTCCATCTTGTCAGACTTTGACTCTGC
The DNA here is from genome assembly GCF_963691815.1 of Echiichthys vipera. Taxonomy (NCBI): domain Eukaryota; kingdom Metazoa; phylum Chordata; class Actinopteri; order Perciformes; family Trachinidae; genus Echiichthys; species Echiichthys vipera. The sequence goes on along the minus strand of NC_139843.1, from coordinate 3,722,185 downwards.
CTCATTTTCTCTGACCAAAAAAGGGCATGTATGTGGCGTTGGGGGGAGGGGCGAACATCCATCTGGCTGACGTTTACCTCCGAGGAGAAGTGAGGGCCAGAGGCTAGCTGTCACTCAAGAGGCCATGCCCCTAATTATTCATAAACTTTAAACTCCAGTAAAATAAAAACTAGCCCCTCCCCCTCAGTGTTGTCATGGAGATCTGAGCTAAACACACAGACTAGAATGTTCTTTTGTCCTTAAACAGGTTTAATGATGCTGTGTAAACGGCCTGTTTAACATGGGGCTCAATGAGAAACTGCTCTGTTATGAAACCTGCCCCTAGTGGACACTCGGGGAACTGACGCTGACCGAGCTTCCTGATTGGATGAAACAGGACGTTGCTGTGGTGGGGGCTTGGTTATACATTTGTGATTTTAACTGAAATATCTTAACAATTACTGGATGTATTATAATGAAATTTTACACAGATGTTCATGTTCATGTTACTGACGCTCTGACTTTTCCTCTGGCACCATCACGAGGTGGACATTTGTGATTTTGACGCCTCAGGATCCCCCAGTTAGAGCTGGTTAATGTGGCCCGGAAAAAGGGAAGTTTGGGGTCCCCTGCTGGAGCTGCTGCGCCCGCGACCCGACCCCGGATAAGAGGCTGAAGATGAGATGAGATATGAGATATAAAGAAGCTCATAATGAACTAAATCCAAGTGTACGAAACCACTACACGGCCTAAATCTAACAGGTGGTATTTGATGTTTAAAAGATACATTTTACTGGATTATAACTTTTTTAAATGAGCGCACAAAAGCGGCACAAAAGCGGCACAAAAGCGGCACAAAGGCGGCACAAAAGCCGCACAAATGCCGCACAAAAGCCGCACAAAAGCGGCGTAAAGAGCTGGTATAAAAGGACCAGAGCTGCGTGCAGAGGAGGCGGAGGAATGAAAGAAAAGAGCTTTTCCTTTCTGTTCACCCAGATGAACAACAATAATAATAATAATAATGAGAGCAAAGGTGTGTGTGAGGGCGTCTGCGTGTGTTGGGTGGGTTTACAAGGTCATTTTTAATATCCTTCTCTTTATTGCAAACATCAGTCAGTTCCTGTTGACAGAAGTGGATCTGTAGGAGAAAACAGAGCGTTGGGCGATGAGAGAAAGAGTGAAAGGACCAGATAGTCAGGTCTCATTCTTCAGGCGGCCCTTCCCCTCCTCACGCCCTCTTCCTCCTCCCCGTGTCAGTCAGCTTTCCTCCCGCTCATTGTCGCTCGGCCCCTGTGTGAGAACAGGTGCTTTCCCTCCCGGTAGCAGGAGGGATGTGGAAGAAAAGGCTGCAGATCAGCAGGGCTGGATCCTCACGCAGGAACAGCACGACTCCGTAAGTCCCCGGTGGACCGCCATTTGTGTTTTTGACTAAATGAGAGTGAAGTTCAGATCACAGGGGACGTGTTGTTTGTGTCTCAGGGAGTCAGAACAGAGCTGATTCTTAAAAACATCCATAAAAAAAAGCTTAAACGCTCCGACTATAAAGGGTTTTCATGAATGGCATCTGTATTTTATGACGCTGCAACTAACAGTTATTTTAATTGTTGATTAATGTGTCGATTTGTTGCTTTGTCTTTAAAATACCTCTCATATTTGATCACTTTATTACGTATTTAGACACTTTATAATACTGGATTTACCTTCTTTACCTTCTTCGAGTGTCAAAGCTAGAAATCAGAGTTTAACCTACTTAAAAGGCGTTCCACAAGGATCCGTTCTGGGCCCGGTTTCGTTTATAATTTATACGAATAATAGTGCATCTTCTTTAACTGACTGCAGTGTTTATTGTTACGCAGATGACACTATTCTCTATTGTTTTGCTGATTCTGACTCACCAATGTTTTCATTGTTCTGGGTAAGAACTTGATTATTTTCTTGATTAATTGATTAGTTGTTTGTTTTATAAAATATCTGACAATACTAGAACATGTTCTAATGCTTTAATGTTCAAAAAACACATTATTTTTCTCATCCTGTCTGTCTGAATATACCTGAATCCACCTTCTGTCACCAAACGCTTCGTTTTCGCGCCTGTCTCTTTAAGAACCCCTCCTGATAAAAGCCCTGTTTGTCTGATTGCTCAGCGTTTCCAAGTCTTCCTCATGTGCGTTCTCTGTGTCTCTGCACCATCATTGCAGCCGTGGTTTAACTGTAACAGCACTGTAGCTGCACGTTCTATCTATATACAGTACAGTTGTGACATCACAAGCGTACAGGAAGTCTCGACGACTCGTTTAAAGACGCAGTTTATGAAAACGGATGTTTTTATTTCTCTGTGGTGGAACGGTTTGATGCTTCCACAGTCTTTACATAACGCCACCACCTGCTTTATAATAAAAAACGACACGTTAATCTAGTTTTTTACAATATGAGACCTTTAAGTTTGATTTATTAACCATTAATAAAGCCGTTAATTTCAACGTATACACACTTTATAAGGAGTAATTCATGTCTGAGCTGTTCTGATGGAATTGTACAACATTTAAAAAGGAGAGTTTCACTTAACATGCATGAAACCAACAAGATTTTTAACAGTAACAAGTGACAGACACTGACTGACGTGACCTATTTTACAACTTCTTCTACCTGTTTAACTGCATCAAGGTTGTTACTGCGAGTTCACCTGAGGTTATTCACTCTCACCTGCGTATCAGCTTTAATTCCTCTCAGACTGTGGACGGGAGAGAGGAACATCAGCGTCATGGCTGCTAAAAATCAACGCAGTGCTTTTAAAAACTGATGCATTTCTTGCCAAGTTGGTTAATTAAAAGATTAGTAAAGGTTTAAGTTTTATCACAGTTGGATTATTGTTCAGTTATTTGGTCCAAAACAACAGAAACTGATCTAAACAGACTGAAAGTGGCACACAACAGATTTGACTGCTTGGTTAAGTAGGTTACACTTTCATTCATCTTCAACCTCTTGTCCCTTTCGGGGTCGTGGGGGGGCTGGAGCCGATCCCAGCTGACATCGGGCGTGAGGCGGGGTCCACCCTGGACAGGACGCCAGTCTATCACAGGACACATAGAGACGAACAGAGACAGACAACCATTCACACCTACGGGTGATTTAGAGTCATCAATGAACCGAACACCTGCACGTCTTTGGACTGTGGGAGGAAACCGGAGAACCCGGAGAAAACCCACGGAGACACGGGGACAACATGCAGGGACAAGAGGTTGAAGATGAATGAATGAAGATGTTTCTGCTCAGGTGCACAGAGGGTCGTGTGAATGAGTTCACTGGAGTATTTAAGAGATGCTTTTGCAGCTTCATGTTTATAGTTTTAATTGAAATGGATCTGTTTTGGGTTGTTTTGCTCCGCTGAGCTGCGTTTGTGGCGTTTAAGTCAAACGTGCATCACAGGGGAAAAGCGTAAAAGGGAACGCATCAGGAAAACAAAAAGGAGAGTCAAGAACAGAACGAGAGGATGATTCCTCTTCAGGGCAGTTGGTCGCTGCATCCAAAAAGCCTCCTGAGTGACATTCAAACCTCTGTTTTCATCAGATTTCCACCCGAGACTTTGTACGTTCCCTCTTTATTAGCTTGAGCACATTAAAACAGTAACAATAGCTCCAGGCTGCAGCTGCAGTATCATTTATTATGAGCCTAGAAATTCGGCAAATGATGTAATTACATTGATTGAGTGGTGTGTGTGTGTGTGTGTGTACGCTGCCACGTTCATTTAGCATTTCCACGTCCGCCCTGACAGCCTCTTTTTTCTTCTCTTCCTCTCTTTCAGGGCTGAGAAAACAGAAGTATTAAGTGAAGACCTACTACAGGTAGGAATCAGTGCAGTGTGTGTGTGTGTGTGTGTGTGTGTGTGTGCTTCTCACAGGAGAGAAATCCGAAGTCCTCAGCAGCGTGCATGAAATGACTTCTTCAAACGTGCCTCTGAACTGCCTCCAGGCGCCGTTAATGAGCGCTGAAATTGAAACTCTCTGTGAGACAAAAGGCCGCACGTCCCCGCTGATTGACTCGGGGGTGCAGCTCCGTAATTGATCTGATTAATGCCGCCCTCCGTGGCCGCCGCATCGGTTCCACGGAGTCGGGTTAATAATGAAATGAGAGGCGTTTGAGTGAGACAGGTAACGGTGTCGTACGAATGTCACCGGCTTGTTTCGACAGATCGCTGCAGACTCTGTCGTAGAATATGATCCGTGCATGAACTTGTGCTTTTCTCCTCTTTGTGTGTGTGTGTGTGTGTGTGTGTGTGTGTGTGTGTGTGTGTGTGTGTGTGTGTGTGTGTGTGTGTGTGTGTGTGTGTGTGTGTGTGTGTGTGTGTGTGTGTGTCTCAGGTGGAGAAGCGGCTGGAGCTGGTCAAGCAGGTTTCCCACAGCACGCACAAGAAGTTGACCGCCTGTCTGCAGGGCCAGCAGGGCGTGGACGTGGACAAGAAGTCTGTCAGGTCGCCCTCGGTGAGAAGTAAAAACACTCTGATGCACAACATGTAGTTTTCTACCTCTAGAGCAGGGGTGTCAAACTCAGGCCCGTGGGCCAAATCTGGCCCGCGATGTAGTTATATTTGGTCCGCAAGATCGTATCAAGGTTCTGTGAGAGCTGGCCCGCGAGTATAAAGCACATACACGTCTACTTTTCTGTTAACAAACATGAGCATCCATGCTACCAGTCTCTGTGGACACACTGAATCCACCCCTCCACAAAAACGACCCAAAGAAAGATGGAGGACAGGAGCTTTCAGCAGATGATCTGTGTGTGAAGGTAAAGAGCTGTTTGTCACCGTGGCTGTGACCAAAGAATCAAACAGAAGAAACACCACGACAAGAACAAGGAGCTGCACTGGAAAGGTTCAACGTTACACATCTGGAGAGAAGGGAACACATGCACATTTGCAGTCTTTTACCGGTGGGATGTTACTCCAGGTAGGGAATGAGTCCTGACCCCAAGTGAAGGAGTTCAAGGACCTCTGGATCATGTTCACGAGTGAGGGGACGATGGAGCGTGAGTTTGGACGGAGAATCGGAGCAGCGGGGGCGGTGTTGCAGTCGCTCTACCGCACCGTTGTGACCAAAAGAGAGCTGAGGAAGACAAAGCTCTGGATCTACCCTCAGTCCTGGTTCCTACCCTCACCTGTGGTCATGAAAGCTGGGTCAGGACCCAAAGAACCAGGTCCAGGTCATGACCGAAAGAACAAGGTCGAGGGTACAAGCGGCTGAAACGTGTTTCCTCAGGAGGGGGGCTGGAGTCTCCCTTAGAGAGAGGGGGAGAAGTTCAGCATCCGTGAGGAACTCGGAGTAGAGCCGCTGCTCCTTTGCGTTGAAAGGAGCCAGTTGAGGTGGTTCAGGATCATCTGGTGAGGATGAACCCTGGGCGCCTCCCTAGGGAGGTGTTCCAGGCACGTCCAGCTGGGAGGAGGCCTCGGGGAAGACCCAGGACCAGGTGGAGAGATTAGATCTCCACACTGGCCTGGGAACGCCTCAGGATCCCCCAGTTAGAGCTGGTTAATGTGGCCCGGCAAAGGGAAGTTTGGGGTCCCCTGCTAAAGCTGCTGCCCCCGAGACCAGACCACGGATAAGAGGCTGAAGATGAGATTAGAGATGAGTAAATATTGAGTTTGACACCGCTGCTTTAGAGGTAAATCAGAACAATAAGGAAAGAGTTCGACAGATGCTTGATTACAAAGTGTCTCCGTCACCGTTAACAGCATCAAACGGATGATTTCAGACTGTGTAGAGAATAAAAAGGTGGATTTTTCCTGCAGGTTTGTGTGTGTGTGCTGCAGCCTGTCTGTTGTGTGTGTGTGTTGAATGACACACTCCGCAGCAGAGCGGCTGCTTCATCGATTGTTTGTTTGTGTGCAGAAGAAGCTTCCTCTCACAACACTGGCACAATGTATGGTGGAGGGGGCGGCGGTGCTCGGGGACGAGTCTCTCCTCGGGTGAGTGCACGATTATCTGCCACTGTAATGTTTCCTTCCTGAAAACGCCGACGGTGTGTCCCACCCAGAAGGGATTTTACCTGCACCTTAGAAATGCAGTGAAATACGGACACGACTCTGCTGTGGAAACCTTTTTTTCTCAATTCAACCTTTATTTAAACCAAAACAGCCTCTTTGCTCCTGGACAACACTGCAACTTTAGACCCTGCAAATCAAACAGGATTAAAAAGAGTTGAATTATTTTAGGATTTTTCATTTTTAACATTATGAATTCATTATTTAGGTATTTAAAAAATGTCCACAATCCAACAGAACACTTACAGAACAATGGATAAAGAGAGATTATTAACATTTTGCAGCGTTGGCAACAAACACAAAAGCAAATCTGCAATAAAATCTGAAAATCACAGCATTAAAACAACAAAAATGACATTAAATCAAGTAATTTACATCATTTCTGGTGTTTTATTCTTGCAGCATTTCCCTTTTTGGTTTAGTTTCCTCACTTTTTCTCAGTGCTGCACTTGTTTCTGGTGTTTTGTCTCTTTGTTTGTGCTCTTACAGAATATTTCACCCATTTTAATTCAGGTTTGTGTCACAGCAAGTGTGAGGAACTTGTAATACAGCGGATATCCGTGCATCATTCATCTGAATAACAACACAAATGTTCTTAAATATAGAGAAGATGGATGCAGGAGATTTACTCTGCAGATCAAATCACCACATGTTGATGCCAGACTACGTTGCATCACCTCTCTGCATTAATCCACACACCACATTTCACGTTTACTGTTATTTATGAAGAGTTTTGAGAGATTAAACATCATAAAGAAGTCACTGCGTTATTTCCACACAGCCTCAGACTCTCAGTTCTCGCTGTGACGCTCTGTGTTTCCTGTCGTCTGCTGCAGGAAGATGCTGAAGCTCTGCGGCGAGACGCAGGACAAACTCGCCCACGAGCTCATCTTGTTCGAGCTCACCATCGAGAGGGACGTGGTGGAGCCTCTGTACGACCTCGCGGAGGTACGGACACAACACCGTGTGAAGGACATTAATGAGAAATAAGAGAAAAGGAGTTTATATGAGTCCTTTAATGAGCGCTCTGCACCCACATGAGTCTAAAACACTGAACTTGATTACACTGTAAACTGATCAGCATGAGTTTTCCACCAGGTGCAAAGCTTCTGACAATACTGAGCGTGTTTCCTTCTTTCACACGGACAAACAACACAAACAACAACTCTCTTTGTTCTCCGTCCTCTCAGGTGGAAATCCCAAACATCCAGAAACAAAGGAAACATTTAGCGAAGCTGGTGCTGGACATGGACTCAGCGCGCACACGGTGAGTCCGCTGTGAGAAACCTCATGCACCTGTGAACCCGCCTGCAGGATTTAAATGTCACACGGTGAAGTTATAACCGTGAAAGCGTATTTAATTAGTGCCCTAAGACGCTGATCGGTCTGGGACGGACAAACGATGAACGAGCATCTAACAGTAGAAGTCTTTATAAAAGCATGTGTTGTGTTATGAGTTCATAGACACCAAATACTCTATTGTGCTCCTTGCTGTTTCTGAGGTTAACCCTTTATCATATGGGTTAATTGGGTTAATTATCTATTATTACATGTCACAAATATCCCGGCCTAAATGACTGATATGATATTTATTGTAATATAATCATTAAAATATGCTTAAAACTCTCAAAATGGCACCAAAGCACACTGGAATAACTTACATTTAGTTAAAGTAACACGTTTTTTTTATTGAAACACGTCTTTTTTTAGTGAAAAACAAACAATAAAACCATCTTAAATAAGATAAGCATGAATAATAAGGTCCCCTTTATTAAAAATGTCATAAAAATCACAAAAAGATTAATGTTACAGTCAATTAACTGCAGTCAAGTCTCCGGTCAAGTAACATGGGAGGATATTTGTGTTTAAACCAATAATTGAAATTCACATAAATCAACTTATTCTCACTGTTTTCAATCGAGAGCAACAATAAACTTGTCTATAGTCCCATCCCTACATGCTAGAGTCTTTATACATGCTATACGCAGTCTTTGGGCACAGAGTCTATGCAGGAAAGTTCAATTTCATACATTTTAACACTTTAAGTAAAACTGAAAATGTGGCTCATCAACACTAAAAGATGAGCATGTTTTGATGTTATGGTAAAATGTTATGTTGTGATGTTGTATAGTCAGTGTTTGTACATGTATTTTGTGCTTTTTTCTTTTTTATTCTTTCTTAAATTGTAATTTGATTTAATGTTCAGGGGACGACAAATGAAAACGATTTAATTAATTCATTATTAACTAATTCTGGCTTTTTTAAACATGTGTCATCGTGTGTTTTATGAAATTGCACCCTCCTCATTTTAAATAAACTAATAGAAAAATAAACTTGGACCGCTGTATTAGTGCAATATAACTCAGATAGACACACAATTAAGTTTAGACAACAGCTTATTAGACTTTTGTGAGCAACACATACGTATATAATATAATAAGAAATATATATAAAATGCAAAATATACAAAACAAACAAAATTGAATACCATGCGAAATATAGTTTTGGACTTTTTCATCCTTCTTAAGCGTCTTAATTGTTGCTGCTTCACCAACTTTTAATAGTTTTAAGCGTGTCTGGCTCATGGGATGACTGGTTTTTACCTGAAATATAATGAAAAACACAGTCGTCCCGTGTGCAGACTAAATATAGCACGATAAGAAAACGCGTGCAGCGTCGCGTCAGTGTAGATCACTTCCTGAAACACACAATCACCACTCTCTTTGTGCTGATTCACTCGTTTCCACTCTGAGTGGTGACACAGAGAAATATGAGTTTCCTCTCTGCAGTCCAGTCAGTCGGGCCTTTTTTTCTACATTGACCCAAATCTGAGAGTTTTTCCCATCATCCCGCTGTGAGCTGAGCTCCTCTGGCAGCGAGACGCATTATCTCCACCCAGAGACTCAGACACAAAGTCAGACAGGGAGCGAGGGAAGAGGAGGAAACAGCCTCAGTTTAATGAACGAGGAGATGTGGAAGCCACGTTTCTCTGTGATCAACCGAAGTGTTCCTTCATGTGTTAAAACGTCTTTAACGCCACAAATACGATGAGCTTATAGAATATGATGCATCCATGTTGATTGATTCCCAACCATAACATTACGTGGAAAGATTTAAGAGTAGTTCAACTAATTATAATTATAGTATACACACGTTAACATTATGACTGTAACCCTAACCGTATGGAAACTAGTTAGCAAGCTAGCACAGATTATTAGCTACTTTCAAATGATTGGCTAAAAGTACTGGATACATTATTCAAATAGTTAACTTAAATTATTGGATAAACGGTTAAAAATATTTAGCTTAAAGTAGCCTATGGATAAACAGTTAGAAAAGTTAGCTAAAAGTAATGGATGAATCATTAATATAGTTAGGTTGGAGTATTGGATAAACAGTTAGCTAGCTAAAATGAATGGATACATGGTTAAAAAGGTTAGCTAAAAGTATTTGATACAAACAGTTAGTTAGCTAAACTTACTGAATAAATGGTTAAAAAGGTTAGCTAAACGTATTTTATCAACAGTTAGTTAGCTAAACTTACTGGATAAATGGTTAGCTAAAAGTGAACTTAAATTTCTTTGGGGACAAATGAGAACATTCACAGAAGAGTTACAAAAGTAACTTAAAGTAATAGATAAGTGTTTAAAACAGTTAAAAGTACTGCATAAACGGTTAGCTTAAATTACTGGATAAATGCTTAACATAGTTAGCTAAAGGTATTTTATTACCAGTTTACCAAAATGAGTGGATGAAACATTCAGCTTCAACAAGTAGTCGTAGTTGTACTAGCGCTGTAAATCTAGTAGAACAAGTAAAATCAACCTAAATATCGACGGTTCAGTTGTTGAGAAAATTAACAATACTCACATTTATGTAATAAATAGCGTCGTACATGTGGAACATATTTTGAGTACGTGACGTCCTCTGACGGAGCTGTGGGCGTAGGGTAAAGAACCTGAATGCGTCGTTAGTCAGTGGTAATATTGACGAAACATATTTTTTAAAAATGTCGTTCTCAGGTTTTATCAGTCCGGCAAATCTTCAGGACTCTCCAGTAACCTGCAGCCGACGGGAGCCAAGGCCGACCACCTCAGGGAGGAGATGGAGGAGGCCGCCAACCGCATGGAGATCTGTCGAGTCAGTGCTCACTCTTACTCACCGCACATGAACTGTGCAATGGGATTTTTTTACCTGACAAATTACGGAATAAGATCGGACAAGCTGGTAAAAGTTGTCCTGTATCCCAGGGAGCCGGCGTGCACAGTAGTGTAATAAATCACTATTGTTTTGTTTTGTCTCCACCAGGACCAGTTATCCGCAGACATGTACAGTTTTGTGGCCAAAGAAATTGACTATGCAAGCTACTTCCAGACCGTAAGTACGGCCCAAAGAGCAGAAACGGAAATGTCCTGCGTGTCCATCACAAACTCCTCTGATCTCTTGTGTACACAGATGATAGAAGTCCAGGCTGAGTACCACAGGAAGTCACTAGAGCTGCTTCAGAGCGTGTTGCCTCAGATCAAAGCTCATCAGGGTGAGTTTGAGTCCGCCGCGCTCATCGTGCAGATTTGTGACGTTGTCCGTCCCAATCGCGGGATGTGACTTGTTGAAAAATTTGAACTGAACTGACTGGATTTTGGTGTGATCTCCCATCAATAGTCCTCAGGGCGCCCTCCCACTGTCCGTCCGTCCCGTGCCCCGTGCTTTAGGGTCCTTGTCCCCCCCTCCAGGCCCGTTTGTACTCACACTACCTGGGCCTCGGAGAATGCTTCTTGCTGCCTATACGTCATCACGCCGTAACACGTCACACGCATTGATGACGTCATGGCGATGCGTGGCTTTGTTTCCAGATCTTTCCGTAGACCTCAGAGTTTTTGTGCGTCTTGTCGACTGTTTTTGAATCTTTTCATCGACCAAATCTGCAGTAAACACTCCACCTCCGCATCACACCAACGTGAACCTTTCACCGCCATTGTTTGAAATGTCCGCGCATGGTCCCTCCTTCTTTTCTCTATGTCCTAACATGGTCAGAGGGAATATAAACAGGCTTTAGAGGCTGTAGCTGCGACTGTATTTAATGCGTGTGTGTGTGTGTGTGTGTGTCTGACAGAGACCTGGGTGGAGAAGCCGTGCTACGGGAAACCATTAGAGGAGCACTTAGCGCTCAGCGGGAGAGATATTGCTTTCCCCATCGAGGCCTGTGTCACCATGTTGCTGGAGTGTGGCATGCAGGAGGAGGTGACACACAACAAACACACAACAAACACAGACTTTATCTGTATTTAACTGTACGTGACACAAAAATAAACCCATTTACTGGTGAGGAAAACTGAGGGCGCAGAAAATGTCCCGTAATCCTTATTTTTTGTGTGATTTCGTGTGTTTTGTGTGTTTTGCGTCCCAGGGTTTGTTCAGAGTCGCTCCTTCTGCGTCCAAACTGAAAAAGCTGAAGGCGTCTTTGGACTGCGGCGTGCTGGATGTTCAGGAGTACTCCGCAGACCCTCACGCCATCGCAGGTGAGCTATCTCCGCAAATCTTAATCTCTGTACATTTCTTTCGCGACTCGAGAAAAAAAAACCTTCACTTCAAACAAACATCATCATTATCATCGAGCTGATGATCTGCTGGTTTCCCACTTCAAAGATGTTTTGTTTGTGGTTATTTCTCCCGCACACGTTACTGATTCTGCAACTCAGCAGGGACTTTCCCGCAGAGGGTTAATTTGACATTGGGCAACACGAGACGGTTAAAAGATTACTTCAGGGTGCACGCACAGGTTTCACGGCTAGAGTCTAGTTCCTTTGACCAGTGTGAGTGCATGTAGGTGTACGAGCACGAGGCCTACGGCGGCTCTGAGGTCATTTCCTGTGCGCCTGTTGGGACATAGAAAAAAGAAGGAGGGACCATGCGCGGACATTTAAAACAATGGCGGCTAAAGGTTCATTTTTAATATTACCATTTTTTTACCAATTTGTGCACAAAGTGAATTTATAATTAAACCAAACAAAACTAACTAACTAAAATGACACTAATTTACATGTTTGTGAACACGTTAACAACATCTCAAAGCACCGTCTGAGACTCTGTGTTTTATATTTGCGTCAAATATCTGCAGATATTTATGGTTTTATTATCGTTTTACGTCTCCAGGTGCTCTGAAGTCGTACCTGCGGGAGCTCCCTGAGCCGCTGATGACGTACGAGCTCTACAACGACTGGATCCAGGCCTCCAAGTCCGTACCTCCTCCTCTGGTTTTCACATCTCAACCTCCTTTCAGTTCACACGCGCTCAAACCTCTGCTCTCTTCCTCTGTGTCGTCCTGCAGCATCCAAGATCAAGACAAGAGACTGCAGGCTCTCCTCAACGCCTGTGAGAAACTCCCGCCGGCCAACAACAACAACTTCAAGTGAGTGTCTGTGTTTTTCCTCGCTGTGGCGACCGCGGATGATTAGTCAGACTTCAGATGGACGTCTGAATCATCTCAGTCTTGGTCACATTAGAGGGGAATTACGGTATCTTTCAACCTGGACTCATTTATTTCTGTGTAGGTGAATAATAATTAGAGGTGTGCAGGGGCCCTGGATTGTTTTTTTACTACACTGGGTAAAAAAACAATTGCCTCCTATTGGGGCCCTTAGGGCGCACTCACACTGTCCATCCGTACCGTGCCCAAGCACGTTCCACGGCTAAAGCCCCCTGACCACCTTAATCCGCCACTGGCTGTCGGTATTGGCCAATACCATCCATCCATCTTCAGCCTCTTGTCCCTGTCGGGGTCGCGGGGGGCTGGAGCTGATCCCAGCTGACATCGGGCGTGAGGCGGGGTCCACCCTGGACAGGACGCCAGTCTATCACAGGACACATAGAGACGAACAGAGACAGACAACCATTCACACCTACGGGTGATTTAGAGTCATCAATGAACCCAACACCTGCACGTCTTTGGACTGTGGGAGGAAACCGGAGAACCCGGAGAAAACCCACGCAGACACGGGGACAACATGCAAACTCCACACAGAAGGGCCGGGATTCGAACCAGGAACCCTCTCGCTGAAACTAGTAAATCCACAGATTAATAGATTATTTGAACTAGAATAAAAACTCAGTTTCTGTGCGGATTGTGCACGGATTTGATTCTGCAAAGATAATCACAAGGCTGCTTTCTTAAACACACAACTGTTATATGTTAATCCTGTGACACAGTTTCCAAATCACCAGAAGCATCATTTTCCTCATTATAAATAGAGAAAATAAAGCAATAATAAGTCTGGATTAAAGCTCAGCATTGTTCTGTTCTTTCACACATTTCTCACTTTACATCTCACATATTTAACCCCAGTGAAAACACGACAAAGCGTCAGTATCAACAGCTGCTACTGCGTTTACAGGAGACGCACTGGTAGAGTTTAGGTCCCCAGCTCACCACTGACAGAGCTAAATAAACCTTTTTAACAGCAACATTTGATTTCCCGTCTTTAAAAAAGCTGAAAACGAATGAATTTAGGTCCAAATGAAAGTGATTTTTGTTGTTCCTGTGTCTGAATTAACAGGTATTTAATCAAGTTCCTCTCCAAACTGACTGAAGACCAGGACGTGAACAAGATGACGCCCGGAAACATCGCCATCGTCCTCGGGCCGAACCTGCTGTGGATGCACAACGAAGGGTACGTTCACCGACCTAAAGACGTAAAGTGAGATATAAACGCGTCTGTGTTCATTTATATATTAAAGTCTCATTTTAGTATCAAACTCTGGCTCCGTTCATCGCCTCTCCTCTCAAATTTAATAACAATGCACTTTATAAACGGAATATTTTTCCATAAATAAATAAATATAACACTTAAATGTCTCATCCCTCTGGCCCGTTTTATGCTTTTTATTTTGAAATCTGTCCCGTTGTATTTGTTTTTCTTTCTCTCTTGCAAAAAAGATCTTTATCAAAGAGATAACCTGATTAAATGAAGGGTAAATATTATTAAATATCATTAAATATTAACTATCAGCTCTTGGTTGATGCTACACACTGAGTTCGAGAGTTTATTGTTTACTGTTTGTATCTATTTAGCTAAGAGTTAATTATCTTATATTGTATTTTCTTATTTAACTTTTACCCCATTCACTTTATGGTTACTTTGGTTTTATCTGTGCCTAATAAACTGGCAACTGAGTCTAGATTTGACTGAGAGTTCATTGTTTTACTGTTTGTATCTATTTAGCTAAAAGTTTATTATCTTATACTGTATTTTTTATGCCTCCGTCGTGTTTTTTAAGCTGCTGGAAACTTAATTTCCTTCCCAAAGAATCATTAAAGAGACGTCTGAGTTACACAAGTTTCAGCGCAGTTTACTGAAAAGCAAAGTTGCACCCCGGTGTCTTTGTGTCCAGAGGAGCAGAGGATTAAAGGTCGTTTTCACACCTTTTATAAATAATTTCACACGAGAAAAGCCTGTTTTTAATCCAGTGGAAGAGAAACTCTGTGTGTCTGCAGGGTTTCAATCTTTCTCTCTAAATATCTGCTGATGTTCATGCTCTCACCGCTCAAATCATGTCTGCAGGAGACGTTTCATCACAAACTCATGATGATGATGATGATGATGATGATGATGATGATGATGATGATGATGATGAGTCAGCAGTTTGGGAAGCTTGAAGGACGCCTCCCTGACTCTTTACCCCGCTCTAACTTTTAATTAGTCATTTATAGCCAACATTCTTGATCTGCTTCTGTGATCATTAAAAAGCGTGTGAACCCTTTACCATCCTCTCTCTAACGCCTTCTCTCTCTCTCTCTCTCCCTCGCCACCCGCTGCAGAAACATCACGGAGATGATGACCACAGTTTCCCTGCAGATCGTCGGCATCATCGAGCCCATCATCCAGCACGCCGACTGGTTCTTCCCCGGAGGTGAGGACGCGTCACACACATGTTCCATTTCTGAATCCCAGACTTTTCACGACTTCTCTGAGGATTTTTCAGTCAATTTTAAACATTTTAACACCAATTTTTAGATGCTTATTATGTAAATAATCAAATAAAATCCAACTTACACACGTATGTTAAATTCTGATATGTTTACAAGTGATTAAAGACATTTTTACAGAGGTACTGTAGCTCAAATAAGTGAATAAACTCTGTTCAACACACTTTATTCAAGCTAAATGCTAAAAGAGTGAAATGAATAAGTGGACCTGTAACTCTACAGACAGGAGCAGTAGAGGTGATCAAACCCCACGGGATCAAAAAAGTCCCGCGGGGTCTTCACGCCTCTTTATTCATTTCGAAACGAGGGAACCGAGAGTGCAAACATGCTCCTGTTCCTGCAGCGAGAGGAAGCCGAGCTTTATTCTGAAGGAGTGTTTATAATAAAGCGCTTTCTTTATCTATCTATCTATTTTCTTAGAAATCGAGTTCAATGTCACGGGGAACTACGGGAGCCCGGTCCACACCAACCACAACGCCAACTACAGCTCGATGCCGTCCCCGGACATGGATCAGATCGAGCGGAGGCAGAACGACCAGAGTCGGCGGCCGCTCAGCGTCGCCACGGACAACATGATGCTGGAGTTCTATAAGAAGGACGGGTATGACGGGTACATTTACGACACACCCGGGGGGTTAAGGAGAAGATGATGGTTGAGTGCACAGACCTTTGAGATGCTGTTTTAATGACAGAAACAAAAAGAAAGAGTCATTAACGCGAGGTACAGGCTCACGAAACAAACTCGCAAAACGTCTTCAAAGTAGCTTCTAGAGGACGCTGTTCAGCCCAGTTCAGACCAAAGATTTGAGACGAGACAAAACCATTTTAAAACGTCACAGCAGTTTGAACCGACCCGCCTGGTCTCGACTCAAACCGCCTGATGTTGTCACCTGTGACGCAGCCGGTCGAGTCTCCAGCAGCTGGTTTAAAGTCAGCCACAAACTGTCAAACGGTCGAAGAAGCAGCTTTGGACGGAAGCTCAACGAGACAGAAAGAAAGAAAGAGAGGGTTCGAGCGAGCTAGAGAGTAAATGAAGAGAGGGAGCGCCGCTATTGAGAACAAAGCAGTGAATCAGGGAAAAAAAACGCAGTTTCATCACAATGAGTGTTGTCCTCGTTTTTGTTTTATGATGCTACAAATTCTGGATCGACCGATGTTTTTATTCATCAGCCTTAGCCGATGACTGATACGGACTGCAGGTTGTCTTGAGTCGATGCTACTTTTGCTCCCTCAGTTCACATCGTAAAAATGACACAATGATGAGAACAAATGTTACGAGTCTCAATTATAAAAAAAGGAACGTTTATTGAACTTAAAGGCGTCTCCAGAACACGGAGCTGCCTGTGGACGCCTGTCTGTGAATAATGCCGGGAACGCAGAAGCAGCTCGCATCGACCGATACAGATACACTTAAAATAATATCCTTCATCACTACAACAAATGTTTAAAAAAAACTATATATAAAGTACATACAAAATGCAGGTCAAAGTGCTTTTACGTTAAAAGCATAAAAAGGAGAAGACAACCATGAAACACTAGCAAAACAATACGTGTCAACAAGAGGAACAGCGCTTATAGCACATCCTCTTCACCACGTCTACACGCCTGAATGCACCATGAGCTGAGCTGCTGCCGTGTGATTGGCTGATTAGAAATGTGGGTTAACGAGCAGTTGGACAGGTGTACCTAATAAAGTGGCCGGTGACTGTAAATGTGCATTAGCAGCAAAAAGAAATACCTAACACTTCCATGTAAAGTGCAAACAGTGACTAGATCGCTGTAACTGTGTCGCTGTGTCAAAAAACATCATTCGTCCGATTTCCGATCCAGCTAGTTCGTCGATATCGGAGCGGATATGTGATCCAGGCATCTCTAGAATAAGAGTGAGATCGTTCTCTGACCTCAGATCACCGTGAGGCGACAGGAAAGGAGATTCAGCCTCACTCTCCATCTGCAGCGCGGTGAGAAAGAGAGAGAGAGAGATTTTAGTCTGTGAAATGAGGAGACTCCAGCTGAGGAGGGGGATTAACTGAAAACCAGTCAGTGGCTTTTCGTTTCTCTCTCTTCTCTTCGTCTGTTTCTTTCTTTAAAGCCTCAATAAAGCCCCGGTCTTATCGGGCCCTGCAGCCCGTGGCCACATGTAGCCTCAGCGAATTAAACCTGTTGGGTCCGATCGATACGAGCTCAGCTTTCAAAAGAACCAGAACCTTTCACACTGCGTCGTCGTTGTTGTCGTTTTAACCTGATTTCATCATTTTGTTTACTCCCCATTTTGTTTTTAACAAAGGTACAGCGTCCTTGAGTGCTAAGAAAGGCGCCTATAAATATAAATATTATTATTATTATTATTATTAAAAGAGAGGTTTCAGATTTAGGTCCGGACTTTACATTGTTACGTAGTTCACACCTTCCCTCTTAACACTTAATTCATGTTCAGACACTAAAGTTTTGCAGCTCCGCGGGGGAATCTACGCGCGGTCGTGTAAAGCATAAAGGACGAGGTTCAAGGACACACACTTGCATTTACCCTCCGCATTAATCTGACCGCGGAGAATCATTTATAGGTAACACTCTGGACGTGCAAGGTTACATGCAAGGCAGGGACAAAACTGCAGGGTGAGAGTTTATTTTTAGAGAAGCTGAGTCACGATCTTCCTGCGTTTGTCCTTAAGAAAAGTTCACGTCAGTTGTTCGCACCTCCGCATTTCCTCGTAAGTTGAAAGAGCGCGCAGGATGGTTCAGGTTTTAGTTTATTGATGCCCATGATGGTAAACTAGTTACGAGAGTCAAAACGTCCAAGACATAAAACAAGGAACAGATACGAATCGACAAAGAGCTGCGAGTTCGGTGAGAAGAATATCTTCCTACGTTCATCCTTAAGAAAAGTTCACGTCAGTTGTTCGTACCTCCGCATTTCCTCGTAAGTTAAAAGCGCGCGCGCGACTATTTAGGTTTAAGTTCATTGAAACTTAAACTAGTTTTTGACTAGAGAGTCAAAACATCCGAGACATAAAACAAGGAACAGATAAGAATCGACAAAGAGCTGCGATCCATAAAATAAAAGCATGAAATAAAAAGAAATAATTCAAAATATAAAAATGCCAAGAGCAAGTTTCCTTAAAGGTTAGAAAGTAAATAACGTAATTAGAAAACAGTTCAGTAAAATGAGATAACAAACTGTCTCCATGGCTTATTTAATGTTTGTAAGCGCCGAAAAAGACCACGGGAGGATTTTACGCCGAAATGACACTTTACATTTCTGGTGATGAGTTCAAGTTCATCCCAAAAAGTGTTGGATTTATGGACGTCGGATGGGTTTGAGATCCAGCTCTTCCACATCAGGCTGGGATTTATTTTATATACACAGATGTGGGGGGTGTTAAAACGGCGTTCATTGGAACTAAAGATTCGAAAACCGGGAATAAAAGCACAGGAAGTAGATAAAAGACATGAACGTACCAGACGAGAGTGTCAAAAACCTTTATTTTGGGGTATTTTCTTGTGTCCTGAAGGGAAACTTTGACCTAATTGAAGCTAAAATGGAACGATAATGTTCTCTGCGGTTTGTCCGAAGCTCTTCGTCAAACCGCTCTCTCTCGCCGCGCCCCTCGCCGCCCTCCTGTTTCCCCGTTTTACTCCCCGTCTTGACCTTTGACCCTTCCCTGTCCTCACTGTGCTTGTCTGTTGTTTCTGACCACGCAGCATTAGGAAGATACAAAGGTACAGTATAGATCCTCCCCTTCTCCACAACACGTCATCCTCTCATCGCTCGACTCATCATCTGTTGAATCTGCACGCTGACAGGAAGTGCGTCATCTGTCGTGTGTGTGTGTGTGTGTGTGTGTGTGTGTTTAACGCTGAACGTGACACTTATAGTTCAATGTCTGACACGGACGGAGCAGGTCTTTTCTGCCTCTAGGGTTTAGTGTTTACTTCCTGTTCTCCAGATTCAATTCCAGATCAAATTTAAATGTTGACATTGCGGGGAATATGCTTATTAAATTTCTGCTGATGTCAGTTAGCTTAGCTTAGCTTAGCTTAGCTTAGCTTAGCGTAAAGACACATTGGCAACAACTTATCCTCTGTTTTATAATTTAAATGTTAATTTATTGTGTTGTATATTTGGACGTCTGCTGCTCGTGACTCCTCCATCTGCATTTGAGCAAATATCTTTATTTATGAGCTTTATTGTTATTTATTTATTACGGCCCGAGCACAGAACTGAATTATTTATATATAAAGGTCTATTGTAGTAAACATATTTCTATATATTTCTATTTATTTATGTATTTTATTGTTATATCTTTTAGTATGTTGTTACTTTTTCCTGTTTTTCTTATTTATATCATTTGTGATTCTGATTTGATCAGTTTTTTAATCAGATTTTATTGGAAAGATTCAATATAAAGTTATATTTCTTACATGTTCCAGAGTTTGACATGAAGCCGAAAATGTATTTCTAAATGAAATAATAATAATAACATAAATTAAAATGTACAAAAGCAGTCAAACATAGAAAAGGGAATAAAGGAATAACGACATTTTTGGGGGGTTCTGCTAAACTAAAGGAGTAAATTTGATTTCTAATCCTAAATATTCAATATAGTTTTTGACAATTTATTATTTTTGAGTTTGGAGTTTTAAACAGAGACCAGGCTAATGTCTCAAATACGTCCACTCTTATAAATCCTCCATCCAAAGCGGGTCCTGTACGTGCGTAAAGGCCATGTGTGATTTAAAACAGTGTCCTGTAGAAATTACGCTCCACGCAAGTGAGAACCAACACAAGTTTCCCATTTTTTCCTACTGTTTTTATGCTAAGCTAACAGGCTCCTCCGTTTTGAAAAGAAAGCAAATAAAAGTGTTTCCCAAAGTGTCACAATCGTCCTTTAGATGTTATACTTCAGTGCTAAAGGGGCCGTAACGTCTTCCTCCACCATGGTTCATCTCATCCAAACACCTCCCCTTCCTCCTACTTCATACGTCATCCCGCAGCAGAGTTACGCATCAACTGTTGTTCTCTGTTCCTGCATGCTCAGGGTCGTATACGCGCACCCACGCAAGGCCGTGTGTGGGTGCGGTAGAGTGCAGCTTATACGTTTCCAGCCGCCCTGATGATGTGTTTAGGGTCTGGACCCCCGCACACACACACACACAGACACACACACACACACACCCTTGATTTGATTGGCTGTGCATCTCTGTCCCACTGCAGCATGGGTGTCAGGGTGATGGACACTACTTGGGTGTCGCGCAGGGGCTCGTCTTCTACGCGTAAAAGCTCTTCCACGCCACCGAGCGTGCATCCCCCCGTCCCGCCCACTGACGCTCTCCTCCCCGAGCCGCCTGGGGATTTCGCCGCCTCCCCCTCCCCCACCCCTCCTCCCACTAACAGTGACCGCGCCAGGTAAGGCTGTCGTGCCCCCCCCCCCAACCGTCCTCCTGTTGCACCCCCACCTCCTCCTCACACACCTGCTGCTGCTCCCCCTCCGCGTGTGCTGCTGCGCCCTGCAACTGACCCCAGAACGGCGTTCCCCGTCTGCTCCACGTTTTCTTGTCTGTTGCTGTTTTTTTGCCCCGTGACTTGCTCATCGTCATCATCACCTCCGTGTGAACCCCGTGTCCCCCCTCTGACGCAGCATGTTCCCCTCACACTCTATAAACTTCTCTGGTTTGATTTTCACGTGTACAGAAGCTCCGAGAGGCGCTAAATATTATACTTTAGTGATTTTTTATTGCTTTCTTCTGTGTTTTTCAGACACACAGATGTTTTTGTGTTGTTGTGATGCGCCCACGAGGCTGAGGTGGAGCGCTGCGGTTATTCTAAACACGCTTTCTTACTAGAACATCAAAACTATCGGAAAATGAGCCCAAAATATAAAAAAATCACTTGTTTTCATAGATTAAAAAAACAAGAGTCTACAAATAAAAAATCACTTGTTTTTATAGATTAAAAAAAAATTGCTTGTTTTCATTTATTAAAATTAAAATAAATTTGTTTTCACAGTTTAAAAAAAGTCTAAAAAAATAAAGAAAATCACTTGTTTTCCTAAAAAAAGTATTAAAAAATTTAAAAAAATACTTGTTTCCACAGATTAAAAAAATACTTGGATAAATGAGCCTGGCAGAATAATTAATAAATAAATAAATAAATGTCACAGCATTAAACACGGATGAAAATCTAATACTTTGGAAAATGAACAAAGATGACATTTTCTTTAATTAATAGTTTTTTTTTTAAATCACCAGTTTCCAAAGATGAAAGAAAATAATACAAAAATTGATCTTTAAAAAATCTCTCTCAAAACTTTTATTCCACAGATGAAAAACAAGAACAGCGTGTCCTCTCGGGGCTTCCGTAGCGTCATGTGTGATTTAACTGTGTGTGTTTTCTGTGTCGGCTGCTTTACCTTTAACGCAACGACGTGGAAGTTCAAGTGTAGTTCAGTAGCTGCACGTGCATGAATTATTTATCTGTTTTGTTTTTGTTTCTAAGTCCGAGCATCATTAACAGCATAACACTCCATTGTCGCAAGGCTCTGCACTGGATGAGGTGACTTTTCTGTTTACTTTCACCCCTGTGACGTAAAAAAAAACACCTTTTCTTTATTCCCCCTGTGCTGTTCCCCCTCCGGAGCCCTAACTTCTTCCTCCTGACACGATAATTAGTTGATTTCCTCCCCAAACGTAAACAAACCGCCCCCCCCCCCCTGCTCTTCACCTGCACAGATACTAATGAATTCCTCCACTTTAACAGCGCTACAGCGTCTGGACACCTGCTCAGTCCCCCGTGAAACTCTGACATGTCTATCATTGCAGCTCGGACGATGCATCCTCCAATTGGTCGGACTCCTGTTACGCCTACCCCTCCCCTGAGGAGGAGCGGCCGCCTCCTCCTTACCCCTCTTCCTCCTCCTCCTCCTCCTCCTCTTGCTCTTCCCACTCGCTCCCTCACCACCATTTCTACACCCGAGCACCTCCGGGTATGCGCCCTGTCGCCCCCACTCCAGAATCCGTGCCCCCCGGCCCGTCCCCTCCCTCCCGCCGCTGTGGCTACAGCCCGCCCCCGCTCCCACACTCCCTCTGCCCGTCCCCTCAGCAGCTTGACGTCAACTCCAACCCCAAACCCAACTCCTTGCACCTGCACAAACAGGCCTCCCCGTCCGACGCTTCGCATGCCGCCCCGCCTGAAACGAATGGCTCCACCCTTTACATCAAACCCCCGCTCGTTCTTACTCGCCACGATCTGTTCCTGGGCTCCCCCAAACCCCCCAACACCCCTCTATCTGCTCCCCCTCCATGGGCAGCCTGTGCCTGTAGCCGGGAGAGAGGAGCCAAGCGGACTAGGTAACTACAGAAGCCTGCTCGTACGTAAAAACACACACACAACTGGAGAGAGAGAGGTGGAGAAGCAGGTTGAGATGCTCCCAACAGCCCCGTCCCGTCCTCTGCTCGCACCCCCCATTCTCTCCATTATCAGATCCATCTTTTTAATATAATTGCCACGAATGCGATCCATAACTTTCCATGTTGCCAGGATATTCAGAGGGCCGGTTGCCAGGCAACAAAGGAAATTCAAAAAGCACTGAGCGCATACCATTATTATAAAAAAAGAAAGAAAGAAAGGTGGGTGTTAATGAGTCAGAGCAGTGGAACAGAGACACTTACGGCCTCACGCGGAAACCATCGCTCATATTTATCTTTATTTTTCTTCTTCAAACGTTCTTAAGCGTCAAAATCTGCTCAAACACTGTGAAGGGGAAGGTGTAAATACTCTGATACTCGACCAAGAGCTGCAGCAACATGTGATAGTCTCATATATAAATATAATAATATATTTTAAAACGCAGCAAAAATATAAATGATTAAGACATTTAATAGTGTGATAAATAAATATAATAATATATAAAAAGACTATAGGGAGAGTAACTTCAACAGCAAAAATATAAATAAATTAAAACATATAATATATAAATATCATAATATATATTCTTTAAAAGTCTATGAGAACGTCAGCAGCAAAAATAAATATTTATTAAACATATAATAGTGTAATAAATAAATATGATAATATTTAAAAAGACTGTAGGGAGTAAAGCTAAATGTATATTTATCTAAAATTATAAATTAATAAAACATAATATATAAATATAATAATATATATACTTTAAATTCTATAAGAAGAACGTCAGCAGCAAAAATATAAATGAATAAAATATATACTATATAAATATAATAACATTTAAAACAGGCTGTAAGAGTAACGTCAGCAGCAATAATAAATATTAATAAAACATATGAATGAATGAATCATATAAAATATATAAAACGCAACAATATAAACAACTATAACAAAAACCTTGTTGTTGAAATGCAACAATCAACAACCATCATTTAATATGTATTTAAAAACATAAAAATATATAAAAATAAAAGCGAAATGAGAATCTAAGACCTAATAGTACAGTTGAATTACAAAATATAAACATAATAAAACAAAGTAATATATATAAATTCATGACAGTACTTGCAAATTAATAAGCAGTGAATTTAACACTTTTTTTAACATATTTTAAGTTAATTTAACACTTTTTTACATATTTTAAGTTAATTTAACACTTTTTTTACATAATTTAAGTTAATTTAACACTTTTTTTTTACATAATTTAAGTTAATTTAACACATTTTTTTTTACATAATTTAAGTTAATTTAACACTTTTTTTTACATATTTTAAGTTAATTTAACACTTTTTAACATATTTTAAGTTAATTTAACACTTTTTACATATTTTAAGTTAATTTAACACTTTTTTTTACAGAATTTAAGTTAATTTAACACTTCTATTTCACTGCTGCTGAAGCCTTTTTTACTGTGACTATAACACCTGCTCTGACAGCGTTAGAGGACGTTACCAACGTCTCTTTTTCTCCTTTACAGCAGAAAAATAAAAAGTTGCGTTAATGCCACGATCATGTTTGATGTCGAGCCCAGAGACGCTCGTGAGCATTTATCCAGCTTCATCCATTCATGCCTCATCTGCGGAGACTCTGCAGAGTTTAAACTGGTTTTGTTTTGACCTTCAGGCCTTTTTTACCCGTTGGCGTTGTGGCCGCACCGCGCCGTAAACATAAGGAAACTCCATGAAGCCATTTGGGTTTTATTTGGGATTTTTTTGCACTGCTTCTGCGGCCGTAGATCGACTCCCCGCTCGCCTGCGACAGTGGTCACTCGGGCAGTTTGACATTGAACTATGGGTGCTCTCATATGTGTTTTTATTATGCCGAGACGTGTCGTTAGAGAGAAGAGAGGTGCACGAGGTAGTTTGTGATTCCTGCTGTGTGTCTTTTTTCTGTCCTCAGTACTCTGAAGAACAAGGAGCTGTCCCCGGTGATCGGGCAGAAGGGGCTCCAGGGAACCATGACCTCTGTGGGACCGTCTGATCACAGCCCGCACACCCTGAGGAGAGGTAACGAGGCCGCGCGCCGCCTGCTGCCACCGGGCTGAACGTGTTTGCTGACTGGTTCATTGTGTGAATGCTTGTTATCCAAATCTTTATTATATTATATAAGATTAGAATAGTACTGCTGAAAGATTTGAGCTACAGAAACCATCCATAGATCAAAACGTTCAGCTTTGAACTTGGAATATTACGCTTTTTTCAACAGTCTGTGAGTTCATTCGGTTTGATTGACGTCTACAACTACAGCTGATTTTACTGATGTGGATGCTACTACTATTTTAATGAGTCCTCCAGCCTTTCTGCTACTTTTTACTACTTTATTTAGTGTTATTTTTGAATTATCACTGTTTTAAAGTAATATTTCATCTGTTTTTTTGTGGTGTGAACCTCTTTTCTGCCTTAAAGTCCTAACGAACAACATGTGTTTGATCATATTCACTGAAGCCGACACTCTGCTCCGACAGAACAACATAAATCAACCGTTTTTAGAAAAAGAAAACGGTCCTCTACGTGCACATATTGTTTGTTTTGCAAAAATCCACAGCTCCCGTATCATCCTGTCCATTCAGCCCAGTTCACAGTTTGTACACACGCCACAGATCCCCCCTCCCCGCACACACACGTTACAATATCACAGTCCCACGCTAAATGACGTTAGCAGTTGTTATCTATGAGTAAGTTAGCCAGCCTACCTCTGTGTAGCGTGTGCCCCATGCTGTTTAACGAGCACTCGACAGGAGGGAAAGGAGGAGCTCGGTGGTAGAGGGGGAGTGAACTGACAACGCTCCTTCTGCTGCTACATCGTGTTGCACAACAGGTGTAAAATGTCACTGCAGTTCTATAATGTTTATGTTTTCTTCTGCTCGCTCTCTGCAGCAAAGAAGCTGGCGCCGATCCCACCTAAAGTCCCATACTGCCAGTCCGGAGCCATGTCCGACCAGTCGACAGGTCAGCCGTCCCCCGTGAGCCTGTCTCCCACTCCTCCCAGCACCCCGTCCCCGTACAGCTTCAGCTACCCGCAGGGATACGCCACCATCGGCTCCCCGGGGCAGATCCAGATGGCCACCACGCCCTCTCTCTCCTCTCCACCCTCGCTGGCCGGGACCCTCACCAAGGCCAGGCCGACCCCGAAGCCGCCCCGGCAGAGGCCCAGCTTACCTCCTCCTCAGCCCCCCAGCACGCCCGGCACCAGTCCCCAGCCTCTGGATCACTCGACGGGCCTCCTGGACGGTCTGTCCCCTGGAGAGAGCATGTCCACAGGTAAGGTGGATAAAACATCGCAGCACGTTAATGCACCTCGACTCAACTGTTCACCGTCATGGAAACCTGGAAAAATCTCATTTTGCACGCCTGGAAAAGTCATGGAATTAAATCAAATAATTAAGGTTGACGCATTTATCTTCAATACTGTTTGTTTCCTGTGCGGTTTGTAGAAATTAAATTATGATTTTTTTTGTTCCGAATAAATTGCCTTTATAATGTATTTTAATGGAAACTGCACAACATAACTTATAGAAACTCAAATTAGTTCTTAAGTGAGCTTTAAATATGAATATTTTACCCAACAGACGAGTTATATGTATTAAGTTTATGTCGTTCTGTGTCAGGTCACTAAAATGTGTTTATTTTATGATGACTTAAAGTGTAATTCCGGCGCAAAATCACTGCCTCCTAGAGTTTATGACAACAACGAGATCACGATCCTGCGTCTGTGGAGAAGGAGGGAAAATGGCAGGCAGCGTTGTAGACGGCGGTGTCTGTGAGACGCTGAAGACGTCCCAGAGTTTGGACGGAAAAATTCCAGACGTTGGTTTTACTGATGAGAGAAATTGACGACGAACGTCACTTTAAGTGTTTCAGGATTTCCATTGGGGCTTTTAAAGACTCGCTCCTGCTAATCACGCCACTCTGACACTACCCCCACGATTTCTGGTGGAACTGCAACGTTTGGTCTGTACCTGTGCGCATCCGCAAGCTGGCAGTATCCGTATCCGTATGAGTATCTAACGTAGAGCATAAATTATCCTTTATCATGCTGCTGCAGAGGTTTGCTGTTATTTTCAGCAGTATTAGTGGTTAAAAAAGACCTTTGAATGCCTTCACCGTGCTGCCCCGAGCTAATCACTGTTAGCCACGTCCGGCTGTTAGCAACTCTCCTGGATTTCTGTTAATAGTTGTTACACAAAAAAACTGTCTCCATCGCTTATACGATGAGTGTAAGTCCGCGGGATGATTTTGCGCTGGAATTACTCTTTAAACTCTATTGATGTATTTGCGTCACCAGCAGGTTCTGAGTGTGTTTTTCCGTCTAATTCTCTCTGTGTCGACTGCTCTTATTGTCTCATTTACAGCGGTATGAGCCGAGAGGTTCAGTGTGATTCTGTGTGTGAGAGGGACTTTTAGGGTAAGCAGGAGCTCCTGGGCTGAAGCCTCACCTCCCCACCCCTCCAACCCCTCCGCCATCCCGGCCCGAACACGGAGCCGGCTCGCCGTAGGGCGAGGCTGCCAGTAGATGCAGATGAATGTGATTCGCTGCTCCACGGCGGCCTCGCTCTAGAGCCACTCCCTGTTCACCTTCACGTGACTTTCTCATTATGTCTTTTGAGACGTACAGCAGCTCAGTCCAGCTTTAACCCGTTTTGTTGGCCTTTGCATGGTGGCTGAGACTGATCCGATGCATGGCTTACACGGGCTGAACAGACCAGGGCGGACGCCACAGACCTCCGACCTTTTCTGCCCTTAGGATTCCCACCCTTAACGCCGTGCTCCACTTCCTCCCCCGCCCACCTCACCAGTGTCGTGCCTCACTGCACACAGCTGTTCCCTGGCGAGCGCACTTCCTGTCTGTGCACCTGTTCATCACACTGTGGACGTCATCAAATAAATATGTTATCTGCATCAATACGTATATCAGTTTAAACGTGACTAACTACATTTATCTTGTGGTTTTGGCTTTGAGCATTTACTGAGTTCATTAGTCTCTGAACACATCTGAATCAGGTGTAAACAACAAGGATGCATAATATTGGTATTTTTGCCAATTTCTAATAAATTCCTTGCATCCAATACCGATGATGACATAGATATTTTCCATGTCATCGACCCTTTATCATTAAAAGGAGGCATTTTAAACCTAAAAGTTTGATTTACAGAATAAAATGTTGGCATCGTACGGTTCTGCAAACCACAAATATGTTGAATCTCGTGATGTCATCTCTCCTCGTCACAAACCGACGCCTAAATTTTAACGACACGCTCCCAGAAGTAAAGTACGAAATGCCACATTTAAGTAGAAAGTCTATCCCACGTGTGGACTTCTTACATTCTGTACTTTGTTTATTACACGGCTTTGTTGAATACTCGATTCTGATTCGGTCGATACGGCGTTCTGTCATATCAAAATCATTTTTAAATCCATATTTTGTGTCAAATTAAAGGAGCCGTGTAATAAGCCGGATAATGTAGAGTGAGCCGGTCGTTATTATGAATTTAACCCCTTCGTGGTGCGTTCGCAATAACGACCTGCTCGCTCTACATCATCCCTTACATATCGTGCACCCCCTGTCATGCTTTATTTTCATTCATTCATACTGTAACTATGGTTTGAACGTATGATGACCCACATGCTGTGCGTAACATCATCCAGCGTCGATGAATCCACATCTGGAATGATCTGTTTCACTCTTTCAACTCTAATCAAGTGTTTTTCTTCCACTCACCTCTCGTCTGTGTTTCTGCCAGATTCTCTCTGCAACCTGGACATCCCCATCATCGACGTGGACCTGGACGGTATTTTTGACTTGACCCACATCTCCCCCTTCAGGAACTCAGTGGCGCTGCTTGAGTCGACAAACAACAGAGCGGCGGCGGCGTCGGAGGATGAGGAGGAGTCTGAGAGCACAGTGCTATGACGCCACTGGGTCTCCGTTCCTTCCTGACCCTGCTCCCGTCGGCTGATTAAATGAAATGCTGCTGCACCTGCACCGTCTCGCTCTGACCCCCTTCCACGTGCTCGTTCGTTGACCTTTCACCTCTCCAGCTGGGTTTCGCCATCGCCATCGCCATCCAGAGGGGTCGACTTTGAAAAAACAAAAGAAATACACACCTAAAAGAAATCACACGAGGTGTTAGCGACGCTGTCGTCAGGGGGTTTTTCATCAGACACACAATTCCACATCTTATGTTTTTGTTTTATTTAACTTAATGTTTTATATTTCTTTTTGCCTTATGTTCGATTCACTTGCAATATTGCCTTTAACTTCACACACGAGACTGGAAACAGGCCGCTGCGGAGGAACGAGTGCTCTCTGCTGCTGCTTCTCATGAGTGAATTTATCAGAAGGAAGAACAACACAACATACCGCACATCTGTCCTGCCGACACTTTTCCTTTCTCCTCCTTCGTTCCTTCAGGGGTCTCAGTTGGAAATGCCTCGCTCCGGCACGTGGTGGCAACAACCCCCTCGAATTTTCAGTCCCACCTGAGCGTTCACTGTGAGTGTGTCAGTATGTTGTTTTTGGAAAGTGTGTGTGTGTGTGTGTGTGTGTGTGTGTGTGTGTGTGTTTATATGTGTAATTGTACTATATGATGTTGCACTGTTGGTGTCGTGGAGCTTAAACAGGAATGCATGTTTTAGAAGATTTAGGAAAATAACTTCCAGGTTGCAAAGAGGTGTAAACGTTTAACACACTTTTCTCTGTATTTACATCAATCACTCAATATTTATTGTTTATATTGTACATTTTCAGAATATATGACGCTATCAACAATATAAATCAGATCATATTTTGTATCAGGAGAGTTATAAAGACACCATTTCCCTCCAGATAGAATATAGCAGATGCAAATGAGAGAATTATTTTGGCAGCGAGGAAACTTAACGTGGGATTTTTTTATTTTTCCACGTCGTGTAATCTGTGGTGGCTGAATCCACAGAGAGACTACGAAGCCTGGAGTGTGCCACCAGAACGTTTGCGCAAATTAATTATAATTATTAATGATCATCAAGCTGTTTTGTTGTTTGGCAGGAGCGTGTGGGCCAATCAGAGCTCCTGCTGATGCTCTGGGGGTCGGACCTTCTTGTAAATGTTTACATTCAGTGTTTCTCAAATGAATATCTATCCTTCCTCATAAAACATTTGCATAGATTAAATATATATATATAGGTAGTTGTTTGCTAGCTTGCAGTCTTCTTCTTCTCTGCTTTTGAGGCTCCTTGTTTCCTGCACATTACTTCCCCCAACTGTGGTTCAGCAAAATCAGCAGCAGGACGTAATTTTTGTCCCATCTTAATGTCAACAGTTGTGTTGTTAATCGTCACGGACCCTCTCGTAATGATATTGCTCCTTTCAGTGGGCACAAACTCTGCAGGGTGCCTTTAATGTCTTAGACCGTCTCATAGGTTGACTTCGCAAGCTGCTTATTAAGACCACAGACTGTATAAAAAATGGACGTAGCGTCTCCATTGAGATCCGTTCTCTCAACTTGATCCAATCGTCCTTGTCTACAGTAGTCTCCATCTTGTCAGACTTTGACTCCGCCTCATTTCCTCTGACCAAAAAAGGGCATGTATGTGACGTTGGGGGGAGGGGCGTACGTCCATCTTGCTGACGCTGAGGGGAATTGAGGGCCAGAGGCTAGCTGTCACTCAAGAGGCCACGCCCCTAATTATTCCTAAACTTTAACCTCCAATAAAATAAAAACTAGCCTGGTACAAAAAAATTCACCCCCCTCAGTGTTGTCATGGAGATCTGAACTAAACACACTGACTAGAATGTTCTTTTGTCCTTAAACAGGTTTAATGATGCTGTGTAAACGGCCTGTTTAACATGGGGCTCAATGAGAAACTGCTCTGTTATGAAACCTGCCCCTAGTGGACACTCAGAGAACTGATGCTTTTGGAGCTTCCTGCTTGGATCAAACAGGAAGTTGCTGTGGTGGGGGCTTGGTTAAGACCCATATTTACGTTTGTTGTTAGGTGGCGACCTCCAGTGGCCGTATTTATTATGGCAGGAGCAAAGGAGGAAGGTGACGCAGCTTAAAGAGCATTAAAGTCTGCACAGGGAGGAGGTCAGGGGGGATGGATGAATCACACAAACACAGGTGAACTTTGACGTTGAATAAGTTAAACAGCGTAACTACTAAGGCTGTCAAAATTATGTTTCAAGTTCCTTCTTAAAAAAACATATTTTAGTGCATTTTGTCCTTAAGAGGGCAAACCAATACAACCAGGTATATTGATTTCAAAATAAATGTGTTTTAAAAGCTCTGCACACTTACATGTTACAAAATAAGGTAATAAAATAATGTCCTATACTGTAAAACTTAATCTAAAGACCTGTTGTTATCTCAAAGGGAGTGCAGGAGGCAGGGCACGCTGATTACACCGTAATCACTCATTTGAACCCAAAACCATCTTTTTCTCAAGCTAACCGCGTCGTTTTGTTGTTCGAAGTTTATAAAATGAGCCTTTTTTGGATTTATTTGATTTATTTTTAATTGTGTCTGCTGAGCAGGTCGTGTAAAGTGTAGTTCTTTACTGCCGTGAGTGAAAAAAGATACTTAGATGGCACACTTCAGGCTTCATATGGGACGACCTGTTAAGCACATCCTCCTCCTGCCCTGAAGTAAAACAACATCCCATCATATCATGACAAACAAACTGAATAAAAGTCACACTCGCAGGAAAAAAAGCTGCTATTTTTGTCAGAATGCTGCAGCATCAGTGACAAAAAAGCTCCCTTTTCTTTCTGACGGTGCACTTTCAGTGTCAGCCGCCTCCCCACTGCAGTTTACAGGAACCCTGTGTGACGACGCTGACACTTTGGGTCTGTGTAAGAGAACCAGAGGCAAGTGCAAAGATATGTGTATATGTGTTTATTTTGATGAGAGTATTTATACAGATATATTTCTGAATACTTTTTACTAGGTCTGAAGAGTTGTGATTGTTTCCACTACGCATTCAAAAGCATTCGAAAAAACACGGGACCAGAATTTTTTCCTGCTGTCGCATCGAAACCTTTTCAGGACTCAGGAGAGGAAACTTGAAAATCAATAAAACTGGAGTAACAAGGTTTGCATTCGACAGCAGCGGCTTGTTATTTGCCTTGTGGTGGGTTTCGTTGTGGCCTAAACCGCATCTGAAAGACTTTCCATTTTCATCCTGAGAGCGTCGACGACACACGGCCTCAAAGTCACTGTGCTGCTGACGTCTGTAAATACTGGAGCCTCTGTACAAACATGTTGTGTATATAGTGACGGGGAATTTAAATATATATATATATATGGAAATACTGTATTGAAAAATATAAATGACAAACATTATAACATTATATTGCACATGTAATATTATAATGTTGCAGGTTCTAGCACAATATTCACACAAAATAACTCAACTTTACCGACGTAGGCTCAAGGTTCAATCTAGTTTTTAGATTTTCTGAATAGAAACTGCAGAAGAATTAACCTCTTGAACCCTGATTTTAGCTTTACAGTTAAAAAAAAAAGGTCCACAGTAATTTGTTCTCATGACCGAAAGAACGAGGTCGCAGGTACAAGCGTCTGAAATGTGTTTCCTCAGGAGGGGGGCTGGAGTCTCCCTTAGAGAGAGGGGGAGAAGTTCAGCATCCGTGAGGAACTCGGAGTAGAGCCGCTGCTCCTTTGTGTTGAAAGGAGCCAGTTGAGGTGGTTCAGGATCATCTGGTAAGGATGAACCCTGGGCGCCTCCCTAGGGAGGTGTTCCAGGCACGTCCAGCTGGGAGGAGGCCTCGGGGAAGACCCAGGACCAGGTGGAGAGATTAGATCTCCACACTGGCCTGGGAACGCCTCAGGATCCCCCAGTTAGAGCTGGTTAATGTGGCCCGGGAAAGGGAAGTTTGGGGTCCCCTGCTGGAGCTGCTGCCCCCGAGACCCGACCCCGGATAAGAGGCTGAAGATGAGATGAGATAATTTGTCCCAACTCGTCACTGCGGCGTCACAATGCTACGTTACATTTAATGGAGAATTAAACAGGTCTTGTGCGTTGTTTTATACATTTTCCGACATTTCAACCTGGCGTATTTGATGTTTCTGAAATATTTGGGATTTTGTTTATCATTAGAATAAATGTTTGTCCACACAACGGTCATCTGAACTAATGGATCCGTTGCTCAGCAGGGTTCAAGAGGTTAAAAGAGTCACTGTCTTTAGTTTGACAGCAGATATCGGATCTCCACGCTCATGACCCCGTATTAGATATAAGATAGATACTAAAGTTGGTAGGAAATGGAGGAAAAAACAGGATGTTTTCTACAATTTAGGGCTGCAACTAAAGATTATTTTTATTATCAATTAATCTGCTGACAATGTTCTCAACCGTTCGGTCTACAGCCCAAGGAAGTATCCGGCGTTTTTGCGTTAACCATTGATTAATTATCAAAACACCAATTATTAAATCAGATTCTGCAGCTGATTTTAAATCAAAACGGCATGAAATGCTATCACCGGTGTTTATAAGTTTAATATTCACAGAAAAAAACATTTTTTTTGTATATTTGTGGCAGTTTGGCTGTGTTGAGGTGAAAGGTCTGTCCTGTCTTCGTCTGGATTTCTGTGTTACAATGTGCTGCTCTTCGTTTTGTACTAAAGGGTTTCAGATCCAGGCCTGTACATACTCATCAAACACCACTTTATTAACAATAACCTGTCGAGCAGAGGCAGTCGGGAGACACTTTCCAGTATTACAGCTTTTGCAAGCATGCCCTTTGAGCACTAAAAATACGAAGGCCTTTTTTTACATGGATAGGTGGAATGTATTGGTGATAAGAGGATGTTCACCTCATAGGTCGTGATTAAGGCGGATCGTGTGTGTTGTGGACATAGTTTCAAGTAAAAGAGGATGTGGGGTATTTGATAAGAAGTGTTTTATGACCAAGTTTTGGGGGGAGGGCGGTGGGGAGGGGCGTTAGAGTCGACATTGTCCCGTGTGAAACTCAGCAGCATGCTTTTTAACCATGCCTATGAACTACGTCTCATCTTTGGTCCTATATAAATGTGCTTGTATTTATTTTTTATAAGTGAATAGATCGACCTTTATAAAAAGAGGAATAATTCAGTGCTGCCCCTCGAACGTTTTTAGTCGGACCCTCCACGTTTGAAACATTCATGATTTACTGTTTTTCGCCATCTGTGTTGCATTGATACTGTACGCTTCACCCTTTTTATCTATAGCAAATAAAGAAAAGCACATCTGGCTCAGACCAGTCAGGAAACCAATCAGCGGACATGATGAGAGAGCGTGTGCCCAGAATACTGCGCTTTCAAAGGACTTTACACTGAAATCATACAGCAAGGGAAAAAAAACGTGCTGCATACAGATTTGTTTTTACTCGTACTTGTTTGTAGATTACACTGTGGTGCATGCAGCCATTGCAAGTACATCCCCAATCATCTTTTTTTTAAGTTCCAAGTAAAGGGGGCCAAATAAAAAGGGAACACATTGAGTGGGTTAGACTTCTTTGTGTCAAACTGTCGTGACGCTGTGGGAAGTTTAAAGGAGTCGAGAGGAAATGCCGTTTCTTGGACTTGAAGTGGAACACAGTGTACAGTCAGATAGGAATAAATTAACCTCATCCGAATGTTGAAACTATTAAAAATGTTTTTATATTACTTGGATTTTCTGTGCTTTTGTTGTAAATGGTGTTCAATGTTATTTCACGCAAACAAGTTTTTATATATAAAACAATTTGGACGAGAAAGAGAAAAAAAAGGAGTGCTACGGTATAAAAGTGTCGCAGTGATTTCTGTCTGCTGCGAAGCCTTCAGTCACATCCAAGGTGCTTTGGTGAAGGCCAAACACGTTCTGCAGAGGCATAAAACACTAAATTACGTCTGTGAAGTGGGAGGTAAATCACAATTTAAAGTGTCTGACAGTGACAGCGCTGAAATGCACCAGGCGTGCAGACCTCTGATACTGAAGCATCCATGGTGTATGTACGGCTGAACTTCCACCCTGAAAACACACGGTGGTCATGTTCAAAATGGGGTCATCCCTGTGTTTCATTTTGTTACGGTTAGGGTCAGGGTTAGGGGGTAGTGTTAGGGTCCACTTAGGCCTATTTTCCGGGGGAATTCAGCACTGATGAACTTTCAGTGAAAAGCGGGGAACATCAGACCCTTTTCCCCGGTCACATACTAAGCAAGGAACATTGGTACGCTCTCTAAAAAACATGTTCTTCCCGAGAAGTATTAAGACACAGAGTCTACAGCCATGCTAGCGTCTCTGTGAGGCAGAGGTCATCCCCATGTTCCCCGACCTTTTTCCCCCAAAAGCCTCTGCCTTCGCGGATTTAATTCAGCATTTTGGTACGGCTAGAGGTAAGGGTTAGGGGGTAGTGTTAGGGCTGATTGTGGGAAAAATAACAGACCCGGGAACATAGGACCCTTTCTGTGAAGAGTGGGGAACATCAGACGTTCCCTGTCCACATACAAAGCAGGGGACATAGGTAGAGCTAAGAGCTAAAGGCTACTGTCAGCATGTTAGAATGCAGATGTTTAGCAGGTATAATGTACACTGTGTTCATGTGTGTTAGCAAGCTAACATTTGCTAATTAGCAGTAAACACAAAGTACAGCTGCTGAGGCTGATGGGAATTTCTTTAGTTTTTTAGTCCTAAAAACCCAGAAATGAGTTATTTTTGCACTTTCTGTTCCTTTGTCTCCAGGTGGATGAGTTTTCAGTTGGATGCCCGCAGGCTCAAGGCCACACATGTGATAGTTGTTGAGATATTTCAGTCTGGATCAAAGCGGTGAAGCCACAACATCCGCGTGTCTAAATGTAATAATCAGGTTCTTTACCTTTGTTGACCTTTTGTCCAAAACGTTAAACTGTAGTGAGGCAGCTGCTCCGTCTGACTTGTCCTGTCAAGCGGTCAGAACATAACCAAGTGTGACTTTGAGCTTTTCTTGCCTTTGCTTCTTTCTTATAACACTGATATATGAAGTCACTCACCAAAGTCCATGCGGATGTTCAGCGGTGAGTTGAACATCTGCAGGTGTTGTTGTGGAGTCTGGAGATCGTCTCGAGCTAAAAGCTTCTCGAGAACCTCCTGTGGGACGATCAGCTCCGGAGTTTCGTCCAGCACTGACCCTGGAACAGCCTTTAAAGTACATTCAGAGAAAATCTTATTCATAATCTTCCTTTATATTAGGAGAGGAATATTATAAATCAGTACCTAAAGAGACTTAACCTTCTTAGAGACTTCAAGGTGTTCTCCCAGCTTCTGCAGCGCAGACAGGACCGTGCAGACCAGAGTCTCCGTCTCTTCCTCTTCATCAAGTCCCTTAGCTCCGGAGTCCGCGGTCCCCTGATCCGCGTCCAGCACCTTCAGTGAACAACGTCAAACTCTCAGTGAAACATGCAGATTAAAATTCAGGAGGGAAAACCTGAATAAAAGAGTGGAGAAAGCTAAAGATTACACGCTGACCTTGTAGCTCCACTGTTGGAACAGCCGGCTTTCAGGGTTATGTTCCATGAACACAACTTTAGGAGCTTCCAGTAAGCTGCTAAAAAGAGATGTGACAATAATAATTTACAATAATATACATTTTATTACAGTAACAGACTTGATTTAAGGGATTTTTTAGATGTTTCTCTGTTCTACAGTGACCTCATGAGGATGTTTATGTAGTTACACATAAACTCGTCTTATAATGTTGTTTAATTCATCTGTTTCTATCGTTGTCAAAGAGAGAACAAAGCAATAGATAATTATAAATATATATCTTATTTTAAGTTGGCAGGTTGTTAATATTACAACTAAATTAGTTTTTATGATCTTGATGTTTTATGTTTTATTTTTCCTATAAAAGACTTCGCTATAGCACAGAACTTTAAAATTAAACGTGCCATACTAATAGTTTGTTATATTATTATTATTATTATTATTATTACAATATTAAATACATTTGAAATGATTGAAATTATTATTAACTAAAATTATTACTATTATTATTATATTAAAAACATGTAAAATTATTGAACTTATTATTATTAAATACATTTGAAATGATTGATAGTATTATTATTAACTAAAATTATTACTCTTATCATTATTTTATTAAATACATGTTAAATTATATTAATTATTATTATTATTACTGTTATTATCACTGTATCTGTGTGCAAGGCTCAGACCAAAAAGAGGCAAAATTCAGAAATTTAGAATAGTAATAATAGAAAAAGCTCATTAGTCATTTAAAGGCTAATTATTGTGAGTGCAGATTGATTCAGACCCTGAGCACTTTATACAATAAACTTTATAAGTTGTTATTATAATCACGTGAGATTGATTCCCATGTTGCAAACATCTCTTAAACTTACAAGCTCTTGCTGAGAAGCCAAACACACAGACATTTATTTTAAATTCTGGTGGAAATAAAACAAAAAAATGGACAAAAAAACATGTCGGGCTGTATTTTGGGGAAATTTGTATAAAGTGTTGCTGATGGTGCCGTCAGTTTGAACATTTAACTGAGTGAAGCAAGGAAATAAAGACTATATTTGACACTTTTTGTGATAAATACGATTAGTTTTCTGGATGTTAAGCGGTTTTGAACAGTACAATATGCACTTTATAATCATGTGTAGGTGAAGAACGCATCATTACCTGTCTGGCTGTTGTTGCAGGTCTTTAAGGTCTTTCAGAACAGAAACCAAAACCTCTCTGGACGACTGGAGGAGAGAGAAAAAGAGAAAACTGTGAGTAACTAAGTGCACTCTCACACTGTCCATCCGTACCGTGCCCGAGCACATTTCACGGCTAAAGTCTAGTTCCTTTGACCAGTGTGAGTGCAACCGTACCGCATCTAGACGCGGTACGGTTGCACTCAGACTGCCTTTTGTAAAGCACGTTTGCACGTGTACGAGCACGAGCGTGCGCACGTGTACGAGCACAAGGCCTACAGCGGTTCTGAGGTAATTTCCTGTGCACCTGTTGGGACATAGAAAAAAGAAAAACAGTGTCAAGACGCACAAAAACTCTGAGGTCTACGGAAAGATCTGGAAACAAAGCCACGCATCGCCATGACGTCATGAATGCGTGTGACGTGTTACGGCGTGATGACGTATAGGCAGCACGTAAATTATAAATTATAAATGTGAGTACAAACGAACTGGAGGGGGGGACAAGGACCCTAAAGCACGGGGCACGGGACGGAGGCACAGTGGGAGTGCACCCTAAGTGCACAATCTCACATCACACATGTAGACAGTAACACTTACCTCAATGACATGCAGCAGGCAGCGTGGATAAATCAACAGTAGCCCCGTTATATTGTCCCATATGTACTGTTTGCTTAGCTCAAAGTTGAGTTTTTCATGATGAGCTGCGTGGAAACAAACAACAGAACAGTTTGTTGAGGAGAAACGGAGTAGCCTAACAACATGAACACATAGTTTCAACCTTTCAAAAGGCTTTTATTGTGGGATTCTTGTCAAAGGATTCTCTGAGCAGCAACGGCACAAAGCTCTTACGCAATGACACGCTGCAGACTCGTTCACATAAAGAGGAGTTACGGCTATAAACACACTGAAACAGACTTTCACTGCTCTGATGGCAACTGAGGCACATTTTTGTCAATTGAAGAGCTGGAGAGTTTCTGCATGGTTAGAAAATTGTCTACACTTTTAAATTTACCATCACCATCACCCATTTAAGTGTTAAAGTCATATCTTTAGGCCTTAAAGTTGTATCCTAAGGTACTAAAGTCGAATCTTCAGGTGTTAAAAGTCGTATCTTTAGACATTAAAGTCGTATCTTTAGGCCTTAAAGTTGTATCTTTAGGCGTTAAAGTCTAATCTTTAGGCGTTTAAGTCTAATCTTTAGGAATTAAAGTCGTATCTTTAGGTGTTAAAGTCGTT
Source organism: Echiichthys vipera (assembly GCF_963691815.1). NCBI lineage: Eukaryota > Metazoa > Chordata > Actinopteri > Perciformes > Trachinidae > Echiichthys > Echiichthys vipera. The sequence continues at coordinate 3,683,831 of NC_139843.1, read as the reverse complement.
TCTTTAGATGTTAAAGTCATTTTTTAGGCGTTTAAGTCGTTTCTTTAGATGTTAAAGTCGTATCTTTAGGCGTTAAAGTCGTATCTTTAAGTGTTAAAGTCATTTCTTTAGGTGTTAAAATCATATCTTTAGGTGTTAAAATCATATCTTTAGGTGTTAAAGTCGTATCTTTAAGTGTTAAAGTCGTATCTTTAGACATTACAGTCGTATCTTTAGGCGTTAAAGTCGTTTCTTTAGGTGTTAAAGTCGTATCCTAAGGCATTAAAGTCGTATCTTTAGATGTTAAAGTTGCATCTTTAGGTGTTAAAGTCGTATCTTTAGGCGTTAAAGTCGTTCCTTTGGTTGTTAAAGTTGTATCTTTAGACGTTAAAGTTGCATCTTTAGGTGTTAAAGTCGTATCTTTAGGCGTTAAAGTCATTCCTTTGGTTGTTAAAGTCGTATCTTTAGACGTTAAAGTCGTATCTTTAGGTGTTAAAGTCGCATCTTTAGGCGTTAAAGTCGTATCTTTAGGCGTTAAAATCATATCTTTAGGTGTTAAATTTGTACCTTTAGGTGTTAAAGTTGTATCTTTAGGCGTTAAAGTCAAATCTGTAGGTGTTAAAGTCAAATCTGTAGGTGTTACAGTCGTATCTGTAGGTGTTAAAGTGGTATCTTTAAGTGTTAAAATCATATCTTTAAGCGTTAAATTTGTATCTTTAGGTGTTAAAGTCGTATCTTTAGACGTTAAAGTCGTATCTTTAGGAGTTAAAGTATCTTTAGGTGTTAAAGTCGCATCTTTAGGTGTTAAAGTCGTATCTTTAGGCGTTAAAGTTGCATCATTTCCCCTGAAGGAAAACTGGATTAAATTAGTTTAGGGTGATAAGTTCATTGATTAGAAAGAAAGGGATCCTGTCAGTGGAATATCGATGCCTTATTATGAAGCACTGGAGCTATTGTGCTCTCGCTCTTTGTGGCTCTAAAGGTAATTGCTGGCTGACCTCCAAGTTCTGTCCTGTCAGCAAGATCGTGGGGGAGCCGAGCGATCACTATGAGCCGCTGTAGCGCGATCTTCTGCGGAGGAGACGGTGAGGAAAAGCGTTAGAAAACCTGCAGAGTGACATATGATACACACGCATGCAGGATCATACATGCACAAAGGGAGGGTAAGGCTATATTTTAATATATAATTAACTTTTTCACATATTTATGGCAGTTATTTATCCTAGATTTTTAGAATTTAGTTGTAAAACAATCAATATTTTTCCTTAACAACTCTGTCAATTCCTCTTTTTCTTATCTCTTATTGAATACAAACCACATCATCTTCCAGATCCGTCCTCTGTGCCATAAACTGGTGAAATAAACTGGTCCCAGTGTCACCCTCTTTCTTTTCCTCTGCTTTCATTTCCTCCATCTTACTTCCTCTATGTCCTATTCAAGCAGTGAGCGAGTGAAGCCTCAGCGAGCCTGTGCCCTCAGTGTTTATCAAAAGCTTATATCCTAGAAACCTATTGTGTCCCCAGAGCTTTAAAACGAAGCCTGCTGATGCAATTACAGATATACGTGGTAAACACGAGCCAACCCCAGGCCAGGACGGACTTTTATTTCAGGTAATGAAATCCAGTGTGAGGGTGGCAGAGTCTGTCTTTCTGCTTGTCGGTCTCTTCCCATCATAAGAGAGTCGACGTGTGGTAATGAGGCTGGATAATAATACATTTCTCATTTGGTTTAGTTTGAAAAAAATCAAAAAATCAATTTCAGTGGCATTAGGTGTTTGGTCTAAAAATCAAAATGGTGAATAGATGATAAGTAAACGATTATTTACTTGTTTTTGGGTCTATAAAATGTCGGAAAAGTATGAAAAAAAAGTGAAGCTGTGTTTCCCAAAGTCCGAGATGACGTCCTAAAATGTCTTGTTTTTGTCAACAACTCAAAGATCTTCAGTTTTCTGTCACAGAGGAGGAAAGAAACCAGAAACTATTCACCTTTATGAAGCTGGAATCAGAGAATTAGGCATCTTTTTCATTAAAAAAATATTCAAACTAGTGAATCAATAGTCAGAATAATTGGTAATTAATTTAATACTCGACAATTAATCTATTATTCGATTGCAGTTCGTCCTCAGACTGTCTCCTTGTATAAGATTATCACTCAGAGAAGGCATTTTCTATTAAAAATAATTAAAAATTATAAATTTAGCAAGGATCTGACATTAAAATATGATATATTATTATAATAGTGAGGAAGTCTCTACTGTAAGTGAAATACTGTTTTAAAGTCGTATCTTTGGGTGTCAAAGTTGTATCTTTAGGTGTTAAAGTCGTATCTTTAAGTGTTAAAGTCGTTTCTTTAGGTGATAAAGTCGTTTCTTTAGGCGATAAAGTCGTTTCTTTAGGTGTTAAAGTTGTATCTTTAGGCGTTAAAGTTGTATCTTTAGGCGTTAAAGTCGTTTCTTCAGGTGTTAAAGATAAATAATAAATAATAATAATCATAATAAACCATTGTCAACAAGTGAAAGTTTAAACATTTGTAGGATTGAAAACGAGTTGTATATTTTAAGGCTGAAAGGTCTATGGGGTCAAAGAAATAACATTTAAAACAGTATTGTATGTATATGAATGCGTAATAAGTTAGCTATGAGTTGACACTGGATGATAGTCATTGTGTGTTTGAGTATTTTTGGGTTAAATTTGACCCTTTAACACAATAAAGGTTTAAAAAAACATAACTGAACTCGTGAATTCAATGTATTATATTAAATATCAAATATATTTAAGGAAAGTTATGTTTAATGAAAGATGAATTCAATTTGGTGAATGTTTTAGGGCTTATTTTTAGTTTCCCTTTCACTTGTGGCGCAGACAGCCGTTAGCCGTTACTAAGGCTCCGTTACCATGGTTACTCCAGTGGCAGCTAGCGTGTTAGCTTAGCTAGCGACGCCGCGGAAAAGGCTCGAGCACAAACCTCTCTCGTTTCCCCGTGAAACAGGTCGAACATGGAGTCTGAGTACCCGTCCTCATCGTCTGAGTCTCTGTTTCCCAAAGAATAACTTCGCATTTTCTGTGAAAAAGACGAAGACAAGACGCAAACTTTACTCAACCGTTAAACTCTTTAACTGTCTGCGGTTACCATGGCAACAGGTGGTGTCGAGGCCATTTGACGTCACTGGCTTCGACTCAAAGGTACTGCTGAGAGATGTCAACACAAAGTCACATTAATAAAAATACAACACACACTCTTTTAATGCTTTTTGTATTTAAATAAAAAACTTTATTGTGAAGTTTAAAATCTGATAAAAACTGCAAACAAAGACTTTACAATTTAAAACAGATTTTGAATGTTCTAACCTTTAATTTAAATGTAATATATATTAATTTAAATCATATATATATAGTATTTAATATATGTAATATTAGATTGGTTATTTGTATAATTTACACTTTATACACTTTAATTTATTTCCTGACTTGTAGCTGGTTTACTGTCAAAAGAACAATACAAAATAATATAATAGTAATCATAATAATAATAATAATAATAATAATGATAATACGAATACAAATAATTCAGTTAACTGGAATAATCATGATACTGGTCTGAAGGCTGTATGTGGCAGTTTAATTGTAAACAATAAAATCTATGTACAACACAATTTATAAACAGGGGAAGCTAACTTAAAATAAATAAATAAACTGATTCATATGTAAAGTGTCTTGAGATAACTTTTGTTATGATTTGGCACTGTGAATAAAATCTAATTTTATTTAATTTAATCTAATTGAATTTCCATCAGTAAAAGTAGATGTAGCTTTTTTTCTTTTACCGGCAGAAAATCTTGTTTTTATTGCTTTTTGTGTTTTTGTTACGTGTTCATAATAAATAAAATAAATATAAATGTTAAAGCAGTTGCAGTCCATAATTAGATAATTAATTTATCATTAACCAAGTCATTATGCGTTGTTATGAGCAGTTTTTGTGCAGCAGTGACTGAAAGTCTATTTGTGCAAATAAAGTTATAAAAAAAACCTACCTGGTGTAATTTTTTAATTTTAATGTTGTACTAAATAAATAAAGTTTGTGATCTTATTTTACTCTTTTCTTTCATATTGTCTTCAGATCATATTCATTATTATGACTTCCTGAAAGTTTGTATTTTAATATTGTATTAAATAAATACATTTGTTTTAAATTATTATTAATAATTATTAATTAATTAATTAATTAATTATTATTATTGTTTTTTTATTTATAACCTTTTTCTTATTTTACTCTTCTTTTTCTTGTTGTCCTCAGGACAAATGCATTATTGTGAAGTTTTTTTCCCTGTAAGTATGATTAAATATTGTATTAAATAAATATATATATTTTTAAATATATGTATAAATAAATACATTTGTTTAAAATGTGTTTTTTAATTTATTATTTTATTCTTATTGTTCTTGTTTTTTACCTGTAAGTATGATTTTAATATTGTCTTAAATAAATACATTCGTTTAAACAATTATATATCATTATTTATAACCATTTTGTTTTTTTTACTCTTCTCTTTTCTTTTGTTTTTTCACGTATGTTTGTATTTTAATATTGTATATATATATATATATATATATTAAATAATTTTGTTTAAAAAAATAATTTTATTAGCTTTTTCAATTATTTTAGTCTTATCTTTTCTTGTTGTTTTATCCTGTCAGTTTAATTTAAATATTGTTTTAAATATATAAAGTTTGTTTGTAGCCTTAAAGAAAAAAAAGAGTCGCGCAGCAGTGACGCTCATGAACGCGACGCAGTCAGGAATTCCACCCTAAAAACTGAATCCTTTCTCTTTGGTATTTAACGACTTTTAACCGTGAAAATGAACATTTATTCCCTCCCAGATACAAATAAGAGTGTAACAGCTGCATATTTAAATATTTACTAAACCCAGAGCCTCGTACATAATAGAATATAAAGTGTATTTTTAGGGTGTACTCCGCTTTAAAGCGCAGGCAGCAGAGAGACGCTGCTCACACCAGGAGGCTCCATGGGCTGAAAGCACCGAGGCTCAGGTACTGAAGCTTTCACATTTACTGCGTTAATGTTTGTTTTTAACCTGTTTAATCTAAAGCACCAGGACCAGCGTGTCCCCGGGGTCCAGCTGCTCGTCCCTGCTGCTGTGTGTGGTCATTATTGAGTCACTGTGATATTCACAGTAAAACACTATTCTGCTTTTTAACCATTTAATTTAAACATGTCAGAGCACAGGAGCAACAGAGATGCTAATGTTCCTCATGCATCACAGGGCTGGGTTTATATAATGTATTTTTATTATTTCATACTTAATTTAAGTCTATTATCCTTCATTTTAATGTGTTTTTATTATTTCTTACTGAAGTTAAATCTCTTATGCCTCATTTTAATGTATTTTTATTATTCCTTACTGAACTTAAATCCTCATTTTTAATGATTTTTTATTATTTCTGACTAAACTTAAATCTATTATGCTTCATTTTAATGTATTTTTTTATTATTTCTTACTGAAGTTAAATCTCTTATGCCTCATTTTTTAATATATTTTTTATTATTTTTCTAAACTTAAATTGTCTTATGCTTCATTTCTAATGATTTTTTTTTCTGACTAAACTTTTTAATACATTCTGTGTTATTTCTTAGTAAACTTAAATCTATTATGCTTCTTTTTATTATTTTTTATTCTTTCTTACCACTTTTAAATCTCTTATGCTTAATTTTTTAATATTTTCATTATTTTTCTGAATTTAAATCTGTTATGCTTCATTTTGAATATATTTATATTATTTCTTACTAAAGTTAAATCTATTATGCTTCATTTAAATTATTTTTTATGATTTTCTAAACTTAAATCTCTTATGGGATGTCAAACCACTTGTGCAACATTAAGAATAATATTATATATATTGTGTATATAAAACTGTATCATGTCACCTGGATTACCTGAAGATCCTTTCTCAACAGGGTCATTTCTCCTTTTCACTCAAATATAAAAATATAAAGCTTTATTTATAGGTCGTCTTGTGAAACATAATCAGGAGTTTACGCCTATATTTTACCCTCCTTTCAAATAATTGAATGCATTTATTGTATTATATAAATGAATATTGACCATTTTTCATGAAGGAAAACAGTTTTTTTTTCTGCCCGTTTATTAAAAACGGACGCTCAAAACGTAAAAACTGTGAAAACATTTGAGTTTAAATCTGAATTATTCAGAGATTTTTGTAGGTCAGCGTTACAGTGAGAGAGCAGCCCTGCTCTCTTTGTGGTTACTCACACTGACTTAACATCGTGTTTAATTATCTTTTGTAAAATAAAAACATCCTTTTTAATGTGTTGCTATAGAAACCAGCATTATTTACTGTCACAGTCTTTATCTGCAGCTTTTAATTCCCATTTATTGTGTTTTTTGGAGATGATTTATACTTTTAAATGCATTTTTTTTTAGTTTACATGTTTAAATGTGCTATATATTTTCATTTCTTTAGTTTTTTTGTGTCCTGCACACTAAAGTTCCCAACCTTCATGGGTTTATAAGACACCATCAAACCTCCATTAACTTTTCAAATGGTTCAATGTAAAGAATTAAAGCAACTTTTTGCGTCCGATGTTGGGTAGATGCATCCAGCTCAGACAGAACTGGTCTTATTTAATAATCTGATGCAATAAGTTGCCTTAAGTTTTATTAAAGTAGAGCAGGAAGGATGTTTTTATCAGTGAAGCTGATTGAAAATGAGTGTGATGCTCTTTTGATGGTTAAAACCACTGTTTTGTTCGTCCTTTCTCACTTAAATAAGTGCTCTGTGAACACAAACGTGTCCTTTTCTGTCTCGCTGTGTTCACTCTTGTTTTCTTGACTCTTTCCTCTCCAGATTTGTTCGTCATGGAAACGGATATGATCCCGAAGTTCTCCTCGAAAGACGAGGAAATCGACTTCTGGAAGAGTCTCTCCCTCAAGTACAAGGACGGGTACGTGACCTGGACCACTGTGCTGAATATCTGTGACTGTGATTTAAAAAGGGTTACATCTGCTCCTTTCATGGGATTTATCAACCGTAAGGAAAGTTTATCCTTTTACGCTTGAACTGTAGGAATAAGTGGTTATTTATAACCAACAATGTCCGTTAGCTGCAAACTGAAGCAACTGGGCGGGACACAAGAGAAGCCAGGGGTCCGGGGCTGAGCGTCAAACACTTACAGTGTTAAATCATCATCGTTTTTTATCGTGTAACAACTTTTAACGGAGAAATCAGGGAGAGTCGCTAACAGGTGGACATGGCTAACAGTGATTAGCTCGGGGCAGCACGGTGAAGACATTCAAAGGTCTTTTTTAACCACTAATGCTGCTGAAAATAACAGCAAACCTCTGCAGTAGCATGAGAAGAGTCCCTACACACAACAAAGCACCAATGGGCTCCTTCCTTTGGGATTGACTTTGGTAATCCACTGTAATGGACTTTACTATGAGAGGAGCTGGTACAGGGGCCAGTAGGTAAGTCTTTAAAACACTCTTTTAATAAACTCTGGCTTCACTAACTACGCTGATGGTGCTTTGTTGTGTGTGTAGGGACTCTTCTCATGCTGCTGCAGAGGTTTGCTGTTATTTTCAGCAGCATTAGTGGTTAAAAAAGACCTTTGAATGCCGTCACCGTGCTGCCCCGAGCTAATCACTGTTAGCCACGTCCGGCTGTTAGCGACTCACCTGGATTTCTCCGTTAAAAGTTGTTGCATAATAAAAACGATGATGATTTTACGGCGCAATTACACTTCAACCATCATTTGAGATTTTAGCAAATGTGGACGTAAAGCTTCTTCCTCCTCCTTCTTCCTCTTCCACCGTCTTCTTCTTCTTCTTCCACCTTCCTCTTCTTCTTCTTCTTCCTCCATCTTCTTCTTCTTCTTCCTCCACCTTCTTCTTTCCTCTTTCTTCTTCCACCTTCCTCTTCTTCCTCCATCTTCTTCTTCTTCTTCCTCCATCTTTTTCTTCTTCTTCCTCCACCTTCTTCTTTCCTCTTTCTTCTTCCTCCTTCTTCTTCCTCTTCCACCTTCTTCTTCTTCCTCCATTTCCTCCTTCTTCCTCCACTTCCTCCACTTCCTCCTTCTTCTTCTTCTTCCACCGTCTTCTTCTTCTTCCACCGTCTTCTTCTTCTTCCACCGTCTTCTTCTTCTTCCACCGTCTTCTTCTTCTTCCACCTTCCTCTTTCCTCTTTCTTCTTCCTCTTCCACTTCTTCTTTCTTCTTCCTCCACCTTCTTCCTTCTTCTCCTTCACCTTCTTCTTCTTCTTCTTCCTCCACCTTCTTCTTCTCCTTCTTCTTCATCTCCTCCTCCTCCTCCCACTTGTTCTTCTTTGCGTCTATAAGTCACGTTCTAGCAGCCCTTCAAAATAAAAGTCCTCTGCTAGCTTCATGTTTTTGTTGTCTCCCCTTGGTTCTGCACCTGTGTTCCTCCTGCAGTTTATTTTATTGTGTAACAGCATCAGAAAACATCACTCATTGTCTTTGTCCTCAGTTTAAAGAAGTATGTAGACGTACGCAGCTCTGTAGCAACACTTTGTCTCTTCCTGTTTGGTGACCTCCGCCCCGTCCAACGCCTCAGGGACGAACTGGAGCCACGTTTGAATCCCAGACTGTGCCGTTGAGTTGAGCGATGTTTGATCTTGTCTTTGGGACACTTTTGTTTCACATGTGGGACGGGACGAGCAGCGAAAGCTCCGGGGGAAACCTCTCCTTTATTTCCCAAAGCGAGCGCTCATGTTTCACATCCAACACATAAAAGACTCTTTGTCCTCGCGTCTCTTTGAATGGGTTCATGTAACAACTGCAGCAGCTGTTTTTTGCTGTTACTCAACACGTTAATGATGTAAAAGGCTTTTATAATGCGCTGCTCCCGAGACGACGCTCCATTAGGAACTGATTGAGATCTCAACGCGCTGTTCTGAAGGAAACTGAGCGCTTATGTAAGAGTCAGGAGACAATGAGCTTCACTTGGACTTTTGTTGGTGCAGCTCAAAGTCACTTCCTGTATCTGTGTCACATGATTCTCCGCTGCCTCGCCTCTTTAGGAGACTTTAGCAGAAGGTCCTGAGTTAATTTACTTAGGACGTTTCCCTTCATCCCATGATCACTGAAGCAAAGACGCATATCTCCAGAAGATTCTGACTCTAAAATGTCATTTTTTTACAGACAAATCAGTTGAAAATTCACTTTATCCGAGACCTGTTTCCGTCTCAGAAACAAAGTCTCACGAAATCTCAGATAAATACGTTTTGTACTGCTGAATCCCGCTGTTAGCTGTGTAATTATCTAGTGTGGGCAAAAGACATTACAAATAAATTATGCACGTTTGACTTTTCATCCGTCCTCATGACACTTTCGGATGAGACCAGGCTCGCTTAGGAGACATGAAGTGTGTATCTCTTTAGTTATCTATCTTTAGTTTTGGAGAATCACTGGAACAAAACCGGTATCGAGTGATTACTTGCTGTATTTTCATGCTGAAACAGACCATGGGGTCCGTTTTTCGCCGGACTTACACTTAAGAAATGGTTCTCACTGATGTCAATCAAAGGCCAAGAGTGGTTAGCCATAGCAACCTGGCAACTGTTTGGGCCGACTGTGGCTCAGTGGAAGAGGGACCCGGGGACAGGGGAGGCGGGGACCCACATGTCAAAGTGTCCTTGGACAAGACACTGAACCCCGAATCGCTCCTCATGCTGCGCATGGGTGTGTAAATGTGGTGTGAATGGTTACATTAGATGGTCTGTAGATGTCCACTGCCATCACTGTGAATGTCTGTGTGAACGGGTGAATGTGACAAACACTGTGAAAGCGCCTTGAGTTGTCAGAAGACTAGAAAGGCGCTTTATAAGTCCATTTACCATTTGTTCCTGTCAGCGCCTGTGAGTTAAAGCCTTGTGCGTTTATTAACCATGTGACTGGGGAGAAAAGTCACCAAATTTTGCATTTTTTTTTTTGTCAAATAAGCAGAAATAAGCATTTTCCTCTCATGATATGTCCGTCTGTTGTTCTGATACTGAACTATCAATAAAGAGCGATGCACGTGAAGACCTGCAGAGATGTTTTACACTCGTTTGTGTTTAATTTAGACTGTTATTCCTAAAAGTGAGCCGCTCTGCTGTGGTGTTAAGATGAAAGTAAAGTCTGACGAGCAGGAAGATCTGATATAAAGTCAAAGTCTGTCTTTGTTGAATAAGTAAAGTCTAATTTCTAAATAAAGTAGAAGCTGTCAAAGCGTAAAAGCTGAGTGTTTTGGTTGAACAGAAGCGTTTGTTGATGGATTTTTCTGGCTTTGTGCCGCCTCCTGCACTTCCACTCAGGATGGTTTCCATTTTTAGACGTGTGTCCGTGTGTGTTCGTGTGTGTCTGTCTCTGTGTGTATATGCGTGTGCGTGCGTGCGTGTGCGTGCCTGTCTGTGTCTGTCCCTGTCCGTGTGTGTGTCTGTGTGTGTTGATCCGTGGCCACAGACAGTTATGTAACCTGCGCTCTGTGGTAAACCTGTTCCCGTGTCCTGTGAGTTTGTCCTGTAAATTAAATATCAGAGATCAGCTGAGAGCTCCGAAATTATGTCAGTTTTTGTTTGTTATTGTTTATAAAAATGTCTCGAATTCAAACATGAACTTCTGCAAAATGTGACGCGTAGATTCAGATCCAAACACGTCAAAACCTGCAAAGATTCACTGAGTAATTCTCAGCTGCTCCATTAATAACCGGTTAATTTTTAAAGCAAAAAAAAGTAAAAAATCTCTGATTTCAGCTTCTTAAATGTGAATATTTTCTGATTTCTTTGCTCCTCTGTGACCGTAGACTAAATATCTTTGAGTTGTGGACAAAATAAGACATTTAAGGACGTCATGTTGGACTTTAGGAAACACTTATGCACGTTTTAAAGACCGAACTGATCGATGAATCTAGAAAACAATCACCATCACGTCAAAACACCCGCTCACCCAACACTTAATGACTCAAAAAGTGTAAATGCTGCCTTTTTAATTTTATATGTTTGTTATTTTTCTTCTTTCATCTTCATGTTGCAGCTTTTATCAAACACTCTTTATGTCTCTGTGTTGTTATTTTGGGTCAGAGCTCCAGAGGCCACATGTGCTGAAATCAGGTTAAGCGCTGATGAATGCAGCCTCCGGCCGTGCGCGGAGCCCTCGTTCTATCTCCGGTTGTGGTGTTTAATGGCTCTTCCCGTCTCAGTCTCCAGGAGGCGCGGGAGGAGCTGCTGGAGTTCCAGGAGGGGAGCAGGGAGCTGGAGGCCGAGCTGGAGGCCCAGCTGGGGCAGGCCGAGCATCGCATGAAGGACCTGCAGTCTGAGAACCACAGACTGAAGAACGAGCTGGAGGCGCTCAAGGTAAATGCACCAGGAGGAAGATCAGGACTTTAGGGAATCTGCTAACACGAGAAAATATCAGTTTTGTGCACATTTAGGGTGCACTCCCACTGTCCGTGCGTCCCGCGCCCCGTGCTTTAGGGTCCTTGTCCCCCCCTCCAGGCCCGTTTGTACTCACACTACCTGGGCCTCGGAGAATGCTTCTTGCTGCCTATACGTCATCACGCCGTAACACGTCACACGCATTGATGACGTCATGGCGATGCGTGGCTTTGTTTCCAGATCTTTCCGTAGACCTCGGAGTTTTTGTGCGTCTTGTCGACTGTTTTTGAATCTTTTCATCGACCAAATCTGCAGTAAACACTCCACCTCCGCATCACACCAACGTGAACCTTTCACCGCCATTGTTTTAAATGTCCGCGCATGGTCCCTCCTTCTTTTCTCTACGTCCCAACAGGCGCACAGGAAATGACCTCAGAACCGCCGTAGGCCTTGTACACGTGCGCACGCTCGTGCTCGTTCATGTGCAAATGTGCTTTATAAAAGTCCACCTCTCCCAACCATACCGCTCCTAGGCGTGGTACGGTTGCACTCACACTGGTCAAACAAACTAGACTTTACCCGTGAAATGTCCTGGGGCACGGCATGGATGGACAGTGTGAATGCGCCCTAAGACTTTTCGTTATTGATCCTTTGGGATGAACTCCCGCAAGAAATTGAGTTTCCAGCAGCTTAAAAAAACACAAAGGAGGTATAAAAAAATAATACAGTATAAGAGTCTCTGACAGAACAGGTTCGCCTGCAGTTACGTCTTACCGCCACAGAGGCTGCTAGAAACAACGCATCTCCATTTTACAGATTCTAACGCTAACAACAACCATTTGAAAAGTCTCCGTAGAGGAGGACATTGAGCTCGGGAACATGGACATGCTCCCATTTAGATTGAGTTGGAAAAACCTGATCATGCTAACTGAAGCTAAAGGCCCAATTTGTTTTAATTTTCTTTATTTCAGGTACATTTTTTGACATGTATTTTACAATATTCTCAGTTTCCATCGTTATAAAACAGCATTTTGATGCAGTACCAGGTCAGAAATGTTCCATCCTTTACTTTCCAATCTTATATTATCATAAACACATGAACGCCTCGCTGTACTGTAAGCTGGCGTATGCGTATGTCTCCGTATTTACCCTTCAAATTAATATTTGATGGCTTTTTTCTCATGTACGTGTCCTTGAGTGGCGTCTCTGGGGACGTAGAGTCACGCTGTAGCTGCTGCTGCTGCTGCTCCCCTGGATGCACTCGGCACTTATCTGTGTTTCTCTCTCGTGCACCTGCAGCTTTGTCTTTGTGGTCAAACGTCGGAGGTCACGGGGAAGATCAAACGCCAGAATGAAGTTGTGTCTGTGCGTCCATGTGTCGTCTTAATGTTCCCGTCACCGCAGGAAGATGCTGATGTGCGTCTCTTTATGTCAGGGGCATCAGACTCAGGCAAACAGTAGTTTTCTGAAATATCGTTGTGGTTTCTGTTGTAATTTCTAAAATGCAACTGTGTTTTTTAAATGTCTGCATTTTTAAAATGTTGTAAAAACGCGTTTTCCGAAATGTGGTTTTCTAAAATTAGGTTTTCAAAGATTATTCATAAAAAGGCATCAAAAAAAACAACCAGTCACTTCGAGATGAAGGAACAGGAAGTGCAAAATTGCTGATTCATCTCCAGGTTGGACTCCCTCCTGCGCTCTACGGGTGAACGCACGTGATGAAAGCAAAAAACCAAACAGGAACCTTTGTGCGGAAACTACCGGACAGGACCAACAGTGTTGTTTTAATGAAACCAAGCAGAGAATCCACTTCCTGTGTGGAACCCGTCAGACACTTTAGCACAAACGTCTCGTTCCTGCAGGAAACACGGACACATAAAAACGCAACATTTAAAAAAAAATAACATTTCAAACACAACATTTTAGAAATATTAATTATTAAATAAGAAAACTAAAATGTCTTATTAATATAACAACATTTTGGACACATTTTAATAAAAAACATTTCAGCAAAAAACAATAATTTACAAAATAAAACAAAAAAGAAAAAATCTTTAAAACAACATTTTGAAACAATAGTTAAAGACACTTTTCAGAAAACAGACGTTTTAAATAAGAAAACAACATTTTAGAAATAACGACATTTAGAAAACACAACATTTTAAGACGTTTTAAAAAACACATTTCAGCAAAAACAACAATTTACCAAATAAATCAACAAATAAGTAAAGGCAACATTTAAGAAAACATTTACATTATAAAGAATGAACCATTTGAAAACACTATTTTAAGACACACTTCATGAAATAAGTGAATCCCTGTGATGAGAGAATATTTTAAAAACTATTTAAAAGATTTATTTTATCAAAAACGCGACATTTTAAGACTCGTTTCAGAAAAATGAATCAACAAATAAGAAAACGATGTTTAAGAAAACATTAAATTTTAGAAAAAACAGACGTTTTAAAAGAGCAACATTTAGAAAACACAACATTTTAAGACAGATTTCATAAAATAAACCATAAAAAAAGAAATTATTTGTTGTTTGTGAGTTTAGGATGAGAGGCGTCTCCGCTCCTCCTCAGGTCACATGTTTGTTTGTGTTGTTTGTGTTTTGGCCTCGAGGCTGAAACACAAACGTCCCTCTCAGCCTGCAGCGTCTCTCCTGCTCCGTGTTTCCTGTGATGAGCTGCGTGAGAGTCAGGCGCCACGGTAACCGCAGATGTAGGTCAGACAGGCAGACGGCGCCCGACGCTGCTCATGGAGCCGCTGCTCATGGAGCCGCTGGTGTCGGAGCGGGTGGAGAACTAGGTCACTCTGGAAACATGTGGGTGGAGAGGGATTCAATGAGCCCACGTGATCAAACACATCATCACTGTGCTGTGTCTCCTCCTCTTCCTCCTTTTCCTCTTTCTCCTCCTCCTCTTCCTCTTCCTCTTCCTCCTCCTCCTGCTCCTCTTCCTCTTCCTGCTCCTCCTCCTCTTCATCTTCTTCCTCCTCCTCCTCCTCCTGCTCCTCTTCCCCCCTACTCCTCCTCCTCCTTTTCTTCCTCCTTCTCTTCCTCCTGCTCCTCTTTCTCCTTTTCATCTTCCTCCTCCTCCTTTTCTTCCTCTTCATCTTCCTCCTCTTCATCTTCCTCCTCTTCATCTTCCTTCTCCTCCTTTTCTTCCTCTTCATCTTCCTCCTCTTCATCTTCTTCCTCTTCATCTTCCTCCTCCTCCTTCTCTTACCCCTGCTCCTCCTCTTCTTCCTCCTCTTCCTCCTGCTCCTCCTTGTCCTCCTCCTTCTGCTCCTCCTCTTCACCCTCCTCTTCCTCCTCCTCCTCCTCCTCCTCTTCCTCAGGAGCGCTTCGAGCAGCAGTACGCTCAGAGCTATAAGCAGATCTCGGCGCTGGAGGACGACCTCGGGCGAACGCGCAGCATCAAGGAGCAGCTGCACAAATACGTCCGGGAGCTCGAACAGTCCAACGACGACCTGGAGAGAGCCAAGAGGTCCGAGCCCCGCCAAAATAAAACATCATCATAATAATAATCTTTTTAGGGTCATTGGTCAGAGTTTGAGCATCACAGTGTTTGATAAAAGCTCATTTAATTCAGATTAATTCGTAGTGGTTTTGCATCTATTTTTAGTCATTTTGCATCTTTTTGTGGTGGTTTTGCATCTATTTTTAGTCATTTTGCATCTTTTTGTGGTGGTTTTGCATCTATTTTTAGTCATTTTGCATCTTTTTGTGGTGGTTTTGCATCTATTTTTAGTCATTTTGCATCTTTTTGTGGTGGCTTTGCATCTATTTTTAGTCAGTTTGCATCTTTTTGTGGTGGTTTTGCATCTATTTTTAGTCATTTTGCATCTTTTTGTGGTGGTTTTGCATCTATTTTTAGTCATTTAGCATCTTTTTGTGGTGTTTTTGCATCTATTTTTAGTCAGTTTGCATCTTTTTGTGGTGGTTTTGCATCTATTTTTAGTCATTTAGCATCTTTTTGTGGTGGTTTTGCATCTATTTTTAGTCAGTTTGCATCTTTTTGTGGCTGTTTTGCAACTATTTTTAGTCATGAGGATTGTGAATAAAATAAAAATCAAGCTTTATTACTTTATTACTTAGCAGAAGGGGAAATGTGTGGTTGTTTTTAATAGTGTCATAAATGCTGCAGACATTGATCCCCTGCTCGTGCTTGAATAATAATTGATAAGAAGACAGAAGGATATTGAATGACTGATTTAAGCGTCTCTCCTCAGGGCGACCATCTCGTCTCTGGAGAACTTCGAGCTGCGTCTGAACCAGGCCATCGAGAGGAACGCTTTCCTGGAGAGCGAGCTGGACGAGAAGGAGTCTCTTCTGGTCTCCGTGCAAAGACTAAAGGATGAAGCCAGAGGTGATTATCGACGGCGTTTTCACTAACGAGCCGCGCGCTCCCACAGAGCCGTAGGTGTTTCTTTAGCTGATCTCTGAGGCGTTCATGGACGTCTTTGGAATTGTTCTGCATCTTTTTGTGGTGGTTTTGCATCTATTTTTAGTCATTTTGCATCTTTTTGTGGTGGTTTGCATCTATTTTTAGTCATTTTGCATCTTTTTGTGGTGGTTTTGCATCTATTTTTAGTCATTTTGTATCTTTTTGTGGTGGTTTTGCATCTATTTTTAGTCATTTAGCATCTTTTTGTGGTGTTTTTGCATCTATTTTTAGTCTTCTTGCATCTCTGTTATTTATTTACTCGTTAATGTTGTTGTAGACCTGCGGCAGGAGCTGGCGGTACGAGAGAGGCAGTCAGATGTGACGAGGATGTCTGCTCCAAGTTCGCCCACACAGGACAGTGAGAAGATGGACACTGCGGTTCAGGCCTCCCTCTCTCTCCCCTCGACCCCACTGAGCAAAGGTCTGGACAACGCCTTCGCCAACACAACAGGTAGCTGCAGCCGGAGAGCGCTTTGAATTTCCTCTCTCACGCACAGACGGAGGAAATCTGAGCAGGTCTCCATTCTGCTGCTTTCTTATTCTTTCATATCATTGTAGTGCGTCCTCTTAGTCACATCCCTGTTTTTATTATTATGATCATCAGTTATTTACGTTAACTCTGTGGTTGCGGTTCACTATTCTGAGCCAACGGGCCCCTGGGCACAGACAAGAGTCCACTTGTAGTCCGTTTATAGTATTTTTTTTCTCTTTGTGGTCATTTTACATTCATTTTTAGTGGTTTTGTATTTTTTTTTTTTATTGTTTTGCATCTATTTTTATCCATTTTGCATCTATTTTTAGTCATTTTGCATCTATTTTTAGTCATTTTGCATCTTTTTGTGACGTTTTGAATCTATTTTTTGATATTTTATGTTTCTCTGTCGTCGTTTTGTTTCTCTCTGTGGCCGTTTTACATCTATTTTTGATTATTTTGTGTGTCTTCGTTGCCTTTTTTTGTCTCTTTGCGGTTGTTTCATGCCTGTTTTCACTCTTTTAGCATCTCTTCATGGTCGTTTTGAATCTCTTTATTCATTACTTGTCTCTTTGTGGTCGTTTTGTGTATGTTTGTGGTCATTTAGCATCCCATGAGTCAGGGCCCCTGACTTTATGGGTAGGGTTAGAATTATTCCATCCATGTCTCTACTCAGTTATTTAGTGTCTCATGATTAAAAAGGAAACACTTCTGATGCTCTCAGATGGGATAAATATTCATTCAGTCATTGTCTGACAGGAACACAAGTGAATGGAAAGTATTTGATGATGTTCTTTGTTCTTCCCTCTCTCCTGGAGCTCTACCAAACGCTTTCAGCAACAACTCCCCGTTGACTCCTTCTGCCAGAATATCCGCCCTCAACATCGTCAGTGATTTACTCCGTAAAGTCGGGGTGAGTCCCTTCTTCTTCTTCTCTTTCCCTCCTGTTTTCAGGTTTATTGAATTGTCTTTGTTGTCATTGAACCAGTACAACGAAAGATACTGTACAATCCCTTAAAGTGCAGAAATAATTTAACATTAAAAGCATCAAAAAGAAAATACTCAACCTTTAAAAGACACATTTAAAACGACAAGCGCACACACACACACACACACACACACACACACACACACACACACACACAGTAGCAGTTTAAGGAGACAAAACAAAGAACCGTAGATTGCAGAGACTCTGAGCAAAGATCATCATGCACCATCATAGGTAAAGGTATTTGCGGTGTTAAACTGTTCTTACGTCTGTTCGTCCGAGCATTCAGAGCCCTGACAGACGTCTCTTCCACTTCATCACAGCGACGTAGAAAAGTCCCCGTCTTTAATCATCTTTTGTCTTTCATGTCTCCACCACACAGGCTCTGGAGTCGAAGCTCGCCGCGTGCAGGAACTTCTCAAAGGACCAGAAAGCGCGGAAGGCGTACGCCCTCGACAACGGCAACGCGCTCAACGCAAACACCGCCAACTACTCGCAGTCGCTCCACACGTCGTATTTTGACAAAGCGTGAGTGAAACAAGTGTCAGCCGTGTTTTTACAGAAGGCATCGCCGCGTTATGATCAGTATTTATGATTCATCGCTGCTTCACATGGTTTTTCTTCCCCAGCAGGACAGAGAGGGTCACGTTCCCTGCGTTGATTCTGGGTAACAGCAGCTCCTCCCGTTGAGTGTCGGGGCGCGTTGGTGCATGCTGACGTTAACGAGCCTTTCTCCCGTTTAGAGGTTTTAGAAATAACCATGAGTGTGGGGTAGACGGCGTCCCGGGTCCCTAACTGATCAGGGTGGTGGTTTAATGTGGTGGTGTGTGGCTTTTTAACTCTCCGCTGACCTGATTCATCTCTTTCCTACTAACGTGAGTCGAGTTTTTAGGTTTAAATCGAAACATTTATAATAAAAACACAGTTCACATTCAGTTAAAAGGAGTTTAAATGGGATAAATGCACATTATCACTTATATTTACACCTTTTTTTATTATTATATGTAAGAATAAAAACACTTTCCAGGAGATTTAAGTTATAATTTCTCCGTTCTTGAATATAAAAATATAAAAAATAAACCTATAAATTGAGAAATTAAAGTTTTTAATCTTAAATTTATGACTTAAAATCTTAATTTTTTGTAAATGTTAATGTTAATTTTGTAATTTTCTAATTTAAAATTATTTTAAAAATGTAATCGTAATTTCGATTTAATTTTATTATATTAATATGTAATAAATATGTGATTTTGTAAGTTTTTTATCTTAAATGTACGATTTAAAATGATTTTATGTTTGTGAATTTCATCTCAGAATATTCCAAAAATATATAATAAATTTGTGATTTTGTAAGTTTTTATCTTAAATTTATGACTTAAAATTGCAGAAAATATTTTTAAACTTATATCTAAAATTTGTGAATTTAATCTGAATATTAGAAAAAAATTATTTGAAAAAATGGGATTTTTATAATCTCTGAGAATATTCAAGTTTTTATCGTACATCGCACACTTAAATTATTTAAAAAAAAACAATAAAAGAAAAAAATCTAGTTAAAAAACAAACAAAAAAATGTTTGAAAAAACAATTAAAAACAATAAAAATAAAATAAAAAAGTGTTAAACAATTAAAGAAAAATAATTAACAAAACAAACAAACAATCATAATTAAAAAAACATTTAAAAACAAAAAAACCCACTCTACTTTCTGATCTTAGAGAATATTAAAGTTTATAATTGTTATTTTTATGGCTCTGATTCGACGTCCTAACTGTTCCTGTCAGAAACGAGCTTCCTAACGTAACGGCTTCTTTCATTATCGCTGCTTTAACTTCACTTTCAGTCCCGTTGTTCGACCCTAACCCCGTACGCTGCGTCAGTGCGTCTGTAACGGGTCCACTTCTGTTGTGTCTCTGCAGCCGGACGGTGAACGGACTGACGCCTGGGACGCTGACGGCCATCACTGTCCCTCCCGCCGCCTCCTCCCCGGGGTTAATGCCCCTCGCCGTGTGACAGAAGGCCTCAGATCCAAACTGTAAAGCTTTATTGATGTCCTGTGTCCTCGTCTGTCTCTGTTAGCGTTCATGTGTTACTGTTTCTGCTGTTTGCTCACTGACTTCTGCACAGATCTGCTCTCTAAAGACACATTAACTCAACATTTCTGACAGATTTCTGTGCAACTACCTAAAAAAAGGGAAATATTATGCAATTTTAAATGACTTAAAGTGGAATTCTGGCGTAAAATCATCCCAATGGTCTTTTTCTGCACTTGACTCGCTAACAGCCGGACGTGGCTAACAGTGATTAGCTCGGGGCAGTACGGTGAAGGCATTCAAACGTCTTTTTTAACCACTAATGCTGCTGAAAATAACAGCAAACCTCTGCAGCAGCATGAGAAGAGTCCCTACACACACAACAAAGCAGCAACAGCGTGGTTAGCGGTGGTGTAGTGGAGGATATGTGCAGGTTTATGGAGTATACGCCTCTTATTGTGGCAGATCACAGTTTACCCACCTTATAAATGTCAATAGTTGTGCTGGACGTTATTATTTTTGCATGACACAGTAATTAAAAAAATGTAAGTTTACCCTCTCCCTTCATGGTTACGTACTCATCTACCTGCAGCACCTCACCAACAGCGTAGTTAGTGAAGCCAGAGTTTATAAAAGAGTGTTTTAAAGACTTACCTACTGGCCCCTGTACCAGCTCCTCTCATAGTAAAGTCCATTACAGTGGAAGGAGCCCATTGCTGCTTTGTTGTGTGTGTAGGGACTCTTCTCATGCTGCTGCAGAGGTTTGCTGTTATTTTCAGCAGCATTAGTGGTTAAAAAAAGACCTTTGAATGCCTTCACCGTACTGCCCCGAGCTAATCACTGTTGGCCACGTCCGGCTGTTAGCGACTCTCCTGGATTTCTACGTTAACAGTTGTTAAACTTTGAAGTGTTTCTTACTGTCAGTAGCAGTGACCTGGGTGTGTGATGCACCTGTGTCATGGCTGGTGTTTTGCTCAGGACCCGAGGAAGTGCTGTGCCGAGTGTGAAGTTGTTTAAATAAGCCGTCATCCCGATCCCGACAGTAAAGCTTTGGAGTTTTCTGACTGGTTCAAGCTTCGAAGGGCGCCCTCCCACTGTGCCTCCGTCCCGTGTCCCGTGCTTTAGGGTCCTTGTCCCCCCCTCCAGGCCCGTTTGTACTCACACTACCTGGGCCTCGGAGAATGCTTCTTGCTGCCTATACGTCATCACGCCGTAACACGTCACACGCATTGATGACGTCATGGCGATGCGTGGCTTTGTTTCCAAATCTTTCCGTAGTCCTCTGAGTTTTTGTGCGTCTTGTCGACTGTTTTTGAATCTTTTCATCGACCAAATCTGCAGTAAACACTCCACCTCCGCATCACACCAACGTGAACCTTTCACCGCCATTGTTTTAAATGTCCGCGCATGGTCCCTCCTTCTTTTTTCTACGTCCCAACAGGCGCACAGGAAATGACCTCAGAACCGCCGTGGGCCTCGTGCTCGTACACGTGCGCACGCTCGTGCTCGTACATGTTCAAACGTGCTTTACTAAAGCCCACCTCTTTCAGACGGGCCGTGGCCGGCAAGCGTGCCGCTCCTAGACGCGGTACGGTTGCACTCACACTGGTCAAAGGAACCAGACTTTACCTGTAAAACGTGCTCGGGCACGGTACGGATGGACAGTGTGAGTGCGCCCTAAGAGATGTAAAAGCAAAACTCTTTCACGATGATAAATGTAACGTCTTTGGATGTTATTCAGACAAAACAACGTCAATGTGAAGAGGTCACCTTGAGCTGTGGACTCCTGGATTTCTCTGTTAATCGTTGTTACACTATAAAAATGATGTTTTTTAAGATGAGTTCAGGTGCAGAAAAAGAGCATGGGATGATTTTTACACCGGATTTACACTTAAATCAGCTTTTTTTCACAACTTCAACGAGCAATAACTTCACTCTAAGTTCAGTTAAGTGCACTGGAAAACCCTCCGTCAGTCGTTGATGATGCTTTTAAAATGTCTCGCAGATTTAACCCCTCCTCTCTCTCTCTCTCTCTCTCCCTCCCTCCCTCCCTCCCTCCCTCCCTGTGTCTCTCGTGAGCCTGTTCTTCCTGCAGAAGTGGAACCTCTTTGTCACATGATGTGCACAGTGTTGGTCATATTGATCGTTATTTAAAGGCGTCGTCGTGTTCAGGTTCTTGTAGTCGCCGTGTTTTAATCCCCATGTCTGTTCTTTTGCACGATGAGCGACTGAAGCTCTTTGACTCTGTGTGAACTCACTTTTTAGTCTTTTTCATTCCAGTGCAATAACTTCTGTTTGTTTCAGTCTGTGGGTTTAATTTATTTCAGGTTTCTTTTACGGCACGTCTGAATAAAAAGGTGGAATAATACTTAACGTCTGTTTGAAATGTTGTGATGTTTGTATTGACTCACTGGCAGCAGCAGCAGCAGCAGCAGCAGCAGCAGCAGCAGCAGCAGCAGCAGCAGCAGCAGCAGCAGCAGCAGCAGCAGCAGCAGCAGCAGCAGCAGCAGCAGCAGCAGCAGCAGCAGCACGCGACTAATTGGATTTATTTCATATTTTAACTTTTTTAAAAATGCAAATAAAACAAAAGCACATTTAAAACGTTATTAAAATGAATAGAAAATACAATCAAAGTAAAAACATTAATAAAACTTAGTGTAAGAAATACATTTGATTTAATTGATTGATTGATTTTGATTTTTTTTAAAGGAAATGATATAATAAACTGACTAAATATAAGTTATCATTTATTTATTTATTTTTAATATATTTTAAGATTTTTTTATACATTTGATATTGTTTAAAATATTTATTTATTTTAAAGATGTAATTTTCATTTTTTTTCACTAATTATTTTTTAATTTATTTCAGGTTTCTATTTTACATTTTAACTTTTTTTAAAAAGCAAATAAACCATTAAAAGCACATTTAAAACGTTATTAAAATGAATAGAAAACATTAATAAAACTGATGAAGTGTAAGAAAAATACATTTGATTTAATAAAAAGCAGCAGAAAAAGATTTAATAATAATAAAATGACTAAATATAAACTTGGGCTCGTGAAAACATGAACACCAGGAGGTGAAATGAAAAAAACAAAGAGGTTTAAAAGATGATTTAATGCGGTCGGAGTGAAATCTTTGTTTCTCGTGTTTAGTTTTTTATATTTGGACAGAAACAGACGAACTCTTCACGCATCAGGAGCAAAACTTTGATCAGACGACGTCATCGGTCTGGATGCTGCAGCGAGACGAGACGATGATGATGAAGAAGGGGATTAAACTTAAAAAAGGACAGAGATTAAACTTTGATAAAGTAAAATAGTATAATTTTTTTTAAAAAGACAAAAAGAAAATCTGATTTACTCTTAAAGTCTCTGCAAAATATCAGGAATAATGAGCAAGAAGCATTAAATGAGGATAATAATATAATAACTGAAAGCAATTATTTTAACAAAGAAGGATAAAACTTTCATTTTTTATGTATTTTTTATATATTTACTGTTTGAAAATATTGTTTTCATTTTAAATAGTTTACATTTTTAAGTTGTTTTACTATTTATTAATATATTTTTTGCTTTTATATATTTAATATTGTTTAAATATTGTTTTCTTTATTCAAATATAGTTTGTATTTATTTATTTTTACTATTTTTATAAGAATATTGTTTGATTTTTAAAAAATATATTTTCACTATTTTTAATATCTTTTTTGCTTTTATATATTTAATATTGTTTTCTTTATTTCAAATATAGTTTGTATTATTTTGACTATTTTTAGCTTTTTTTTCTAATTTAATATTGAATAAGAAAATTGTTTGATTTTAAAAAATATAGTTTGCATTTTTAAAATATATATTTTCACTATTTTTAATATCTTTTTTGCTTTTTTATATACTTAATATTTTAAATTAGTTTTATTTACTTTAAATATATAGTTTGTATTTTAAATAATTATTTTTTTTAATATTTTTTTAATATTATAATTAAATCCATTTAAAAAATAGAACTCAAACAGAAACAGCAGTGTGGCCCTGCACGTTTAATCCACAGCGTCCTCTGCAGGACAAACACAAAAATACAAGAAAAAGAGCAGATTTTATCACTTTTACACATTTAATTATGAAATTGTCTCAAAAACAGACACAAAAGTAGATTCCACGTCTCGTTCATGCCAGAAAATGATCAAAACTCAACAGTTTTTGCAGAAACGCGTCTCCGGGTCGGATATCCTCAGGTCATGTTCAGGAAGATCCGAACGTGGCGTCCAGAAGAGTTTAAAGCGTTCGAGGGTCAGAGGTCAGAGGGTCAGAGGTCAGAGGGTCAGAGGTCAGAGGTCGGGAACACTTCAGATGACCCCTCCTCTCTTCTTCTCCGCCGCCTCCTCGTGCTGCCTCTGCCTCCTCTCCAGCACCTCCATCCTCCTGGCGTTGTGGCGAGCTTGCTCCTGCTCCCTGAGCTCCTCCACATCCTCAAAGAACCTGTGCCTGCAGGGAGGAGGAGGAGGAGGAAGAGGAGGAGGAGGAGGAGGAAAAAGAAAAGGAGGAGGAATAAGAGGAGGAGGAGGAATAAGAGGAGGAAGAGGAAGAGGAGGAGGAAGGGGAGGAGGAGGAGGAGGAGGAGGAGGAGGAAAAAGAAAAGGAGGAGGAATAAGAGGAGGAGGAGGAATAAGAGGAGGAAGAGGAAGAGGAGGAGGAAGGGGAGGAGGAAGAGGAGCAGGAGGAGGAGGAAGAGGAAGAAGAGGAGGAAGAGGAGCAGGAGGAGGAGGAAGAGGAAGAAGAGGAGGAAGAGGAAGAGGAAGAGGAAGAAGAAGAAGAAGAAGAAGAAGAATAAGAGGAGGAAGAAGAGTAGGAAGAAGAGGAGAAGGAGGAAGAGGAGGAGGAGGAAGAGGAAGAAGAGGAGGAAGAGGAGGAGGAGGAGGAAGAGGAAGAAGAGGAGGAAGAGGAGGAGGAGGAGGAAGAGGAGGAAGAGGAAGAAGAGGAGGAGGAGGAGGAGGAAGCATCATCAGGGTTCGTTCACCTTTTCCAAGCTCAAATTGCAGCACTTTACAGCCGTGGTGAATTACATTTGTCCAAGGATACACATAGCTATAGAAAAATAACATTTCACTTTTATTTTTCCCATTAAAATATTATAAACGCTAAAAATGTTTGCCAGAGGGATGAGAAATTAAGTTGTGTTTCTATTTAAAAGCCAATTGTTGAAATTAATAAATGCATGGATAAATGGAACCTTCTACCTCATTAACATATGGACACAGAAATGAATAAATGTAAAGCATTCATTTATTATTTTGTTTTATTATTTATGCATTTATTTATTTCAGCATTTCTGTATTCCTGTATTTATTTGTTCATTTATTCATGCATTTATTTATTGAGACTTATTGAGTCATATTTAATCCTCCAAAAAGAAGAAATAAGGGGGAAATAATAAACACTGCATGTTAAAATTAAGAAATGGATTAATACATGAGTTAACTCTGAATAAATAATAATGTATATAATGTAAAACATAAAAAAATATGTATATAAATAAACACAGAAACAAATAAATACAGACATCAATAAATGCTGAAATAAATGAATAAATAAATAAATGTATATAATTACATAACATATGGACACAGAAATGAATGAATGTAAAGCATTAATTTATTATTTTGTTTAATTATTTATACATTTATTTATTATTTTATTTACTTACTTCTAAATGTATGTATTCCTGTATTTATTTGTACATTTATTCATGCAATTATTTATTTATTGAGTTTATGTTTAATCCTCCATAAATAGGAAATAAATAAATAAATATATAAGGGAGAAATAATAAACAGCTGTGTAAATTAAAGTGGACCGAGTTGCATCATAAAACGCTGCATGTTTTTGATGCATAAGTGTCTTTAAATTGTTCTGTTGTGACAATTAATGCAACAAAAACACACAAAAACGCACAAATCTTAATTTACCTGTTAAAGAAACCCACGGCCAGCCCCACGATGACGCTCCCGAACAGCACGGGCTTGGTGAGACGCTTCGCAGCGGACAGTTGGTGATGCGGCTTCATCACAGTTTACTTAAATTATACTATTTTAGTTTATTCAAATTATATTATTTTACTTTATCTAAATTATATAAACAGAGAAGAAGCAGCTACATCAGGTCCAGCTGACCTCTGGGGCAGACTTTAGCTGTTACACAGTTCCGCGATCACGTAACACCACTTCCGGTTCCCGGTTTTATAATATTAAAATGATCCCCAAATTATAAATTATGATACACGTTTAACAGCCCGAGGATATGTTTAATATTTTATTATGTTTATATTTATATATTTTGGTTTAATATAATTTCGTTGATGTTACAATTTTTTTTTAAACGGTTACAGTTTAAGCGGAAACGCGCAGTTGTACGGACACATTTAAGAGACGGACAAAATACGACGGATTCACTATTATTATTTATTTTCAGCTATTTTTTTCTATTCGCTTTCATTTGTAACATATTATTTATTCATTTATTCCCAGTTAATTTTTTATTTATTCATTTTCAGTTATTATTTCTTCACTTAACTTTTGTTTATTTATTTCCACTTATTTTTTTTATTCGCTTTCATATTTTTCATTTATTTATTTTCAATTATTTTTTTTTCTATTTACTTTTATTTGTTACATATTATTGTTTATTTTTAGTTATTATTTATTTTAATTTATTGTAATTAATGTTTTTATTTCCACTTATTTTTTTGTTTTCGCTTTTATTTGTTACATATTATTATTATCTTTTTTGAATACAGTTAAAAAGTTATCCTTTATAATGATTGTATATTAAGGGATGCTATTTTCATGTTTTCTATTCCATAAATAATAATAAATAAAGATAAAAAAAAAAAACATTTAAGTGACGGTACGGAGTACGGACACATTTAAGAGACGGACCAAAACACGGAAGTGGTGGAATTTTAACCGACGCTTCTAAAAGTCTGTTTGTTTCAGTGAAAACTGGAGAAAACGTGTTAGTTTGTTTGATGTGATGACGTTAGTTTGTTTACTATGTGAACACGGGAGCTAACGTGGAGCTAACGCGTTAGTTTGTTTAATAACGCGAACGTTAATCGTCTGGATTTGAGTGAACACCGGAGCTAATGCTAATGCTAAGCTAAGCTAAGCTAAGCTAATAACGCTAAAATGTCCGAAGGCTCGGATCGGTTTGAATATTTACAAACTCTCGTCACCGAGTTTCAGGACACGGACAGCGAAGGTCAGTGTTTCAGTTTTATATCTATTTATTATTTAAGTATTTTATCTGTTATTTAAGTATTTAATGTGTTATTTAAGTATTTAATGTGTTATTAAAGTATTTAATCTGTTATTTAAGTATTTAATCTGTTATTTAAGTATTTAATCTGTTATTTAAGTATTTAATCTGTTATTTAAATATTTAATCTGTTATTTAAGTATTTAATCTGTTATTTAAGTATTTAATCTGTTATTTAAATATTTAATCTGTTGTTTAAATATTTAATCTGTTGTTTAAATATTTAATCTGTTGTTTAAGTATTTAATGTGTTGTTTAAGTATTTAATCTGTTATTTAAATATTTAATCTGTTATTTAAATATTTAATCTGTTATTTAAGTATTTAATCTGTTATTTAAGTATTTAATCTGTTATTTAAATATTTAATCTGTTGTTTAAATATTTAATCTGTTGTTTAAATATTTAATCTGTTGTTTAAATATTTAATCTGTTGTTTAAGTATTTAATGTGTTGTTTAAGTATTTAATCTGTTATTTAAATATTTAATCTGTTGTTTAAATATTTAATGTGTTATTTAAGTATTTAATGTGTTGTTTAAGTATTTAATCTGTTATTTAAGTATTTAATCTGTTATTGAAGTGTTTAATCTGTTATTTAAGTATTTAATCTGTTATTTAAGTATTTAATCTGTTGTATTTAATCTGATGTTTAGCAACGTTTAAAGTCGTCCTCTCTAATTTATCTCAGTGTCGCACCAGAGACAATGCTACTGAAAAATTATCATTATTTAATATTATTATTATTTTATCTCATTACTTTAACTTTATCTCATTATTCTGACTTTTTATCTCATTATTTTGACTTTTTATCTCATAATTTTTCCTTTTTATCTTATTATTTTGTTTTTTTATCTCATTATTTTGACTTTCTATCTCACAATTTTGACTTTTTATTTCAATTTTTACACTTTTTAACTCTATTTCGACTTTTATCTCATAATTGTGACTTTTTATCTCATAATTTTGACTTTTTCAATCATTATTGTGACTTTTTATCTCATAATTTTGACTTTTTCAATCATTATTGTGACTTTTTATCTCATAATTTTGAGTTTTTATCTCATAATTTTGACTTTTTCAATCATTATTGTGACTTTTTATCTCATAATTTTGACTTTTTCAATCATTATTGTGACTTTTCATCTCATAATTTTGACTTTTTCAATCATTATTGTGACTTTTTATCTCATAGTTTTGACTTTTTCAATCATTATTGTGACTTTTTATCTCATAATTATGCCTTTTTTTAATCTCATTATTTCAACATTTGTCCAAAACCTTTACATATACTTTTGTTATGGTGGAAACAATACTAAGCTATTAAATTATTAATTTTTTCATTCATTCATATATTTTTCTATGTCAGGAAACGAGTACGTTTGTGTGAAAAGCTGATATTGGCTCTACTTTAAATGTTTGGTTCCATACGTATTATTATTATTATTATTATTATTATTATTATTATTATTTCAGTTTGTTCTGGTTTCTCTCCCTCAGAGGCGAAGGAGCAGGTGCTCGCTAACCTCGCCAACTTTGCGTACGACCCAAAGAACCTGGAGAATCTGAGGGCGCTGCAGGTGACCGACCTCTTCCTCGACGCGCTCTCCGAGGAGAACGACAACTTTGTGGAGTTTGGGATGGGTGCTTACGCGTTATTCTCTCTCTCTCTCTCTCTCTCTCTCTCTCTCTCATTGTTTTTGTGTGACCTCTCCCAGCCTGAAAGTCTCCTCCCTTCTCTCGTGTGTGTCGTGTTCTCAGGGGGGCTGTGTAACCTGAGTTTGGACCCTGAGTGCCGACACGTCATCCTGCAGAGCGGCGGGGTCAGCCTGGTCACCAATTGTCTGTCGAGCCAGAGGGAGGAGACGGTCCTGTCGGCCGTCACGACACTGATGAACCTCACGACGCCCTCTTCACGCTCTCAGATCACTCACCCGGCAATCCTGCAGTGCATGCTGCGCTTCTCCCTCTCCGAGAGCCCCCGCCTCCGCAACCTGGCCGCCGTGTTTCTGCAGGACTGCTGCAGTGAGGAGCAGGTGGCCCGAGCGGAGCAGCAGATGCAGGGGCAGCAGGCTGCAGTCGGCATCCCGCTGCCCAAGGACTGAAACACAGCGGAGGATTTCATGGTGGAGGGTTTTTTTTCTACGTGGGAAAGTTTTCTCTGTGGGAGAATTCAAACATTGAACTCTATGAGCACAAACATCACACCCGCACCGCCCTGGTTCCAGTCTTTGCACCTGATGTTGAAGCTTCCTCGTCAGCGTTTCACCCCGGAGGTGAAGGATGAGAGCAGAACAACGTATTTCACATCAAAACCACTTCTTTATGGATCTGGCTTTGTGCACAGACTTATTTTGAAACTATGAGTTGACACGGTGGTGTGGTGGTTAGCACTGTCACCTCACAGAGAGAGGGTTCCTGGTTCGGATCCCAACAGGGCCCTTCTGTGTGGAGTTTGCATGTTGTCCCCGTGTCTGCGTGGGTTTTCTCCGGGTTCTCCGGTTTCCTCCCACAGTCCAAAGACGTGCAGGTGTTCGGTTCATTGATGATTCTAAATCACCCGTAGGTGTGAATGGTTGTCTGTCTCTGTTCGTCTCTATGTGTCCTGTGATAGACTGGCGTCTACATCTGAACCTGTCAGTAAAGAAAAGGGAAGAGGACGTCCTCACCATACAACTTATGTGTCTGACTAGAAGAAACTCTAAATTTCAAAACAGATAAAGACAACATTAAGAACACAACTGATCTATTACGCAGACTTACTGTCGCCATGAAACAGGAAAGAAACTCTCGCAACAAAGTTGGAGAAGATGTTTTTATCTTCTGCTGTAGCATTAAGAGTCTCCTTAATTAAATGTCCACATGGTTTCGGCCGTATAGGTTTTTTTTTTTTAAAGCTTAATAACTTTTAATCTAATGTCGCTAACAAGAGGATTGAGGCTGTTTCCCCCAGAGCGCACGGTTAACTCCAGGTGCTGTTCTCTTTCTGACCACATGAGGGCGACGCTTGTTGTTGAAGTGAAGAGCAGTTTAAAGAAGAAGAATTCCTTTATTATTATTCATGTTACACACACACAGGCCTTGAACACACACACATGCACAAACAGGACCTATACATGCAATTAATGGAGAGATGTCAGAGCGAGGGGGCTGCCAGTGGATCAGCGCCTTGAGCAGTTGGGGGTTCGGTGTCACCAGTCCTCACTCCATTCATGGTCCAGACAGGGACTCGAACTCGCGACCCTCCGCTTCCCAGCAGAGTCACCTATGACCTTAGCGACTGCCGCCCCAAACAAGGTATTCACACCGTTGATGGCACAGTACCAGCGTGTGAATACGTTACTTTGTCAGTGAAATGAGAAAATGTCACTTTTAAAATCTGCTCACTGGCTTTAGGATCAACATCTGAACCAGTTTCCCCCAAAATGTGCGTCTCTTTGCCTCTGAAGGGATCCACTAAGACCCGGGGCAGAGACCGGAGACAGGATACCGGAGCACCTTAAGTCCAAACGGTTGGCGCTCTGAAAGAATCCCATGAATCCAAACCCAGAAATATGCAAAAATACAAAAAGTAAAATAAACCTCGAGGTTCTCCGTTAAGACACAGGAGCGCCGTTTGTTTTCTCCCCTTCCCTTCGGAGCTATTTCTGGGCCGAGTCCTTCAGACGACGACACCCGATCCTGCGGCCCGGCGTCCATTGGACTGCACACGCTGCCCGCTCCAGCTCCAGAGGAAATTCTTTACAGTTTTGAGAGCGTGTGTGTGTGTGTGTGATACCCGTTCTTTTCCAAACGCCACAAAGTTCTCATTTTCTGTGTGTGTGTGTGTGTGTGTGTGTGTGTGTGTGTGTGTGTGTGTGTGTGTGTGTGTGTGTGTGTGTGTGTGTGTGTGTGTGTGTGTGTGTGTGTGTGTGTGTGTGTGTGTGTGTGTGTGTGTGTGTGTGTGTGTGTGTGTGTGTGTGTGTGTGTGTGTGTGTGTGTGTGTGTGTGTGTGTGTGTGTGTGTGTGTGTGTGTGTGTGTGTGTGTGTGTGTGTGTACGGCATTCCAAGGACTTAAGAGGCGAGCACCTGCCGCAGAGATCAATCCGATACCTTCATTCTTCCCGTAAAGACAGAAACGCCCACGCCTGGTTTTAATAATGTGGTACAAAGTTTATTTCAAGTGGATGTAAAAACATTTAAAGAGCTTTGTGCAGAATAAAAAGCAACGATGGAGCGATTCAACAGCTTCTGTCTTCAGTTTAGAGAACGTTTACATTTCTGTTACGATGTATTAAACAAGAAAAATGCAGAAAAACACCTGATTTCTGTTCTTTTGCCCACAAATCACATTAAAAAACACCCAAACCAACACATTATTCATCTCTAAGCACTTCTGTGGCCCTCAAACCCAGCGGTTACAAGTGAAGATCAGCTTAAAAACAGGTCACACGTGTAAAGTTTCAGCTTTAAAAGGCTTTTTATCTTAAATCTTTGTATTTTAACGTTATTTGACACTTTAACAGCAGGTGGCTTCACACCCAGTCGTGTTTTAGGACTTTTTCAGATGTTCTGACAGCAGCGAGTGTTTCAGGCAGGATTCACAGGATGTAAATTCATTTTTCCTCCTTGGTCCGTCCGAGCTGCTTCTCTGCCTCCTCTCTCAGTTTGTGTTTCTGGATCTGTCAAAAAACAGAAAATGAGTTTTTAAGTTGTGTTGAAGGAGAATCAATGAAAATGGTTATGACTCATGAGACCTGCCAACGGGAAGAGTCACTGTCGAAAACGAGTCACTGTCGAAAACGGTCATAATTTACTGAAAAAATCAGGAAAAGTTGAAATCTAAAATTTACGAAAAAAGAATCCGAAATTTTCGAGAAAAAAATGAAATTTAACAGAAAAAAATCCCAAATTTACGAAAAAAAATCCAAAATTAAGAAAAAAAAATCCGAAATTTACGAAAAAAAATTGAAATTTAACAGAAAAAAATCCCAAATTCACAAAAAAATCCAAAATTTCCGAAAAAAATCTGAAATTTAAGAAAAAAATCAGAAATTTACGAAAAAAAATTGAAATTTAACAGAAAAAAATCGAAAATTTACGAAAAAAATCCCAAATTTACGAAAAAAAATCCGAAATTCACGAAAAAAATGTAAATGTAACAGAAAAAATCCGAAATTTACGAAAAAAAATCCGAAATTTACGGAAAAAATCGAAAATTTACGAAAAAAAATTGAAATTTAACAGAAAAAAATCGAAAATTTACAAAAAAAATCCCAAATTCACGAAAAAAAATCCGAAATTTACGAAAAAAAATCCAAAATTTACGAAAAAAAATTTAATTTAACAGGAAAAATCCCAAATTTATGAAAAAAAATCCCAAATTTATGAAAAAAATCCCAAATTTACAAGAAAAAAAAAGAAATTCAACAGAAAAAAATCCCAAATTTACGAAAAAAAATCCAAAATTAAGAAAAAAAAATCCGAAATTTACGAAAAAAAATTGAAATTTAACAGAAAAAAATCCCAAATTCACAAAAAAATCCAAAATTTCCGAAAAAAATCAGAAATTTACGAAAAAAATCAGAAATTTACGAAAAAAAATTGAAATTTAACAGAAAAAAATCGAAAATTTACGAAAAAAATCCCAAATTTACGAAAAAAAATCCGAAATTCACGAAAAAAATGTAAATGTAACAGAAAAAATCCGAAATTTACGAAAAAAAATCCGGAATTTACGAAAAAAAATCCGAAATTTACGGAAAAAATCGAAAATTTACGGAAAAAAATTGAAATTTAACAGAAAAAAATCGAAAATTTACAAAAAAAAATCCCAAATTCACAAAAAAAAATCCGAAATTTACGAAAAAAACCCCAAAATTTACGAAAAAAAATCCAAAATTTACGGAAAAAAAATTTAATTTAACAGGAAAAATCCCAAATTTATGAAAAAAAATCCCAAATTTATGAAAAAAATCCCAAATTTACAAGAAAAAAAAAGAAATTCAACAGAAAAAAATATGAAATTTACGCAAAAAATACGAAATTTACGAGAAAAAAATTGAAATTTAACAGAAAAAAATCGAAAATTTACAAAAAAATTCCAAATTTACGAAAAAAAATCCGAAATTCACGAAAAAAAAAAAATTAAATTTAACAGAAAAAATCCCAAATTTACAAAAAAAATCTGAAATTTACGAAAAAAAAATCCAAAATTTACGAAAAAAAATTAATTTAACAGGAAAAATCCCAAATTCATGAAAATAATCCCAAATTTACAAGAAAAAAAAAGGAATTTAACAGAAAAAAATATGAAATTTACGAAAAAAAATCTGAAATTTACGAGAAAAAGAAGAAATTTAACAGAAAAAAATCCGAAATTTACAAAAAAAATCCAAAATGTACGAAAAAAAATCCAAAATTTACGGAAAAAAAATGAAATAATAGAAAAAAATCCAAAATTTACCAAAAAATCCGAAATTTACGAGAGTTTTTTTTAAATTTAAAAAAAAACTCGAAAAATCGAAAATTTACGGAAAAAAATTGAAATTTAACAGAAAAAAATCGAAAATTTACAAAAAAAAAATCCCAAATTCACGAAAAAAAATCCGAAATTTACGAAAAAAAATCCAAAATTTACGAAAAAAAATCCAAAATTTACGAAAAAAATTTTAATTTTACAGGAAA